>NW_023494787.1:37171509-37771509 GCF_904425465.1 Colossoma macropomum
ATAGAAATATTAAAAATGAAGTTATTCTGATCTACATACCTCATTGGCTGTTGTCATAGAAGTTAATCGGCCAGAGAGAATCACTCTGAAAGACATTTTCTGAGTTGTTCCCATTTTAAATGTTCAGAAACCTTTCAATGAATTGAGGTCATTCACAGCTCCTCCCCCTTCAAATCCCATTGTGACATCAGAACTGATACATGTTGCAAATATTCCATCTTAATGTTTCAGACATTTTCACCTAGACAGATCATTCCTATGCAAATAGCTGACTGTAGTCTAAGGCAGAGTTTTAAAATTACATTGTAAACAGTTTCTCATATGAAAAACTTGTGGCACTGTAGGTTTCATTGCACAGCAGCATCCTCTACAGGCTTTACAGGGTATGAACTAAATTGAGCAGAGAGTGGACCAGGATGCCCATGAAACTACCCCAAAGAGAAGCACTTATTCTGTGTATTAAACAATCAATGCTCCACTTTGTGGTGGTCTCAAAACACTTCTTAGCTGAGATAAATAAGTATCTTTTTTTGCATGAGTACTCTGGTCAAAAATATACCCCAACTTGATAGCACTTTCTTGATACTTTTGAAGAGAAAGATGCTAAAGTTGAAGCAGATTCCTGCCAGTTACTTCAAATTCTCTTGTCATACATTCTCCAGTGTTATTCAGTATTATAGGCCATATTCTTGATGGTAAAAGTCTCCAAATGTTGCCCCAACTTGTTAGCACTTACAATGCAATTTAGGTAAGAGAGCTAGAGCTAGGGTCACATTCAGAACTAAAATTGACATAGTCCAAGAACAGAGGAGACCTTTTAGTCAAATTCCTTTAGTTGCACTAGTCACTTAAAACTACCCCAACAAATAGCACTTACCAAATAGTAATGAAAGGTCAGAGCCACTGTTAGGGTATCAATGGTGACATGAATTCCAGCTATTTTTTTAAAAAAGTTTCATAGAAATATTAAAAATGAAGTTATTCTGATCTACATACCTCATTGGCTGTTGTCATAGAAGTTAATCGGCCAGAGAGAATCACTCTGAAAGACATTTTCTGAGTTGTTCCCATTTTAAATGTTCAGAAACCTTTCAATGAATTGAGGTCATTCACAGCTCCTCCCCCTTCAAATCCCATTGTGACATCAGAACTGATACATGTTGCAAATATTCCATCTTAATGTTTCAGACATTTTCACCTAGACAGATCATTCCTATGCAAATAGCTGACTGTAGTCTAAGGCAGAGTTTTAAAATTACATTGTAAACAGTTTCTCATATGAAAAACTTGTGGCACTGTAGGTTTCATTGCACAGCAGCATCCTCTACAGGCTTTACAGGGTATGAACTAAATTGAGCAGAGAGTGGACCAGGATGCCCATGAAACTACCCCAAAGAGAAGCACTTATTCTGTGTATTAAACAATCAATGCTCCACTTTGTGGTGGTCTCAAAACACTTCTTAGCTGAGATAAATAAGTATCTTTTTTTTGCATGAGTACTCTGGTCAACAATATACCCCAACTTGATAGCACTTTCTTGATACTTTTGAAGAGAAAGATGCTAAAGTTGAAGCAGATTCCTGCCAGTTACTTCAAATTCTCTTGTCATACATTCTCCAGTGTTATTCAGTATTATAGGCCATATTCTTGATGGTAAAAGTCTCCAAATGTTGCCCCAACTTGTTAGCACTTACAATGCAATTTAGGTAAGAGAGCTAGAGCTAGGGTCACATTCAGAACTAAAATTGACATAGTCCAAGAACAGAGGAGACCTTTTAGTCAAATTCCTTTAGTTGCACTAGTCACTTAAAACTACCCCAACAAATAGCACTTACCAAATAGTAATGAAAGGTCAGAGCCACTGTTAGGGTATCAATGGTGACATGAATTCCAGCTATTTTTTTAAAAAGTTTCATAGAAATATTAAAAATGAAGTTATTCTGATCTACATACCTCATTGGCTGTTGTCATAGAAGTTAATCGGCCAGAGAGAATCACTCTGAAAGACATTTTCTGAGTTGTTCCCATTTTAAATGTTCAGAAACCTTTCAATGAATTGAGGTCATTCACAGCTCCTCCCCCTTCAAATCCCATTGTGACATCAGAACTGATACATGTTGCAAATATTCCATCTTAATGTTTCAGACATTTTCACCTAGACAGATCATTCCTATGCAAATAGCTGACTGTAGTCTAAGGCAGAGTTTTAAAATTACATTGTAAACAGTTTCTCATATGAAAAACTTGTGGCACTGTAGGTTTCATTGCACAGCAGCATCCTCTACAGGCTTTACAGGGTATGAACTAAATTGAGCAGAGAGTGGACCAGGATGCCCATGAAACTACCCCAAAGAGAAGCACTTATTCTGTGTATTAAACAATCAATGCTCCACTTTGTGGTGGTCTCAAAACACTTCTTAGCTGAGATAAATAAGTATCTTTTTTTGCATGAGTACTCTGGTCAACAATATACCCCAACTTGATAGCACTTTCTTGATACTTTTGAAGAGAAAGATGCTAAAGTTGAAGCAGATTCCTGCCAGTTACTTCAAATTCTCTTGTCATACATTCTCCAGTGTTATTCAGTATTATAGGCCATATTCTTGATGGTAAAAGTCTCCAAATGTTGCCCCAACTTGTTAGCACTTACAATGCAATTTAGGTAAGAGAGCTAGAGCTAGGGTCACATTCAGAACTAAAATTGACATAGTCCAAGAACAGAGGAGACCTTTTAGTCAAATTCCTTTAGTTGCACTAGTCACTTAAAACTACCCCAACAAATAGCACTTACCAAATAGTAATGAAAGGTCAGAGCCACTGTTAGGGTATCAATGGTGACATGAATTCCAGCTATTTTTTTAAAAAGTTTCATAGAAATATTAAAAATGAAGTTATTCTGATCTACATACCTCATTGGCTGTTGTCATAGAAGTTAATCGGCCAGAGAGAATCACTCTGAAAGACATTTTCTGAGTTGTTCCCATTTTAAATGTTCAGAAACCTTTCAATGAATTGAGGTCATTCACAGCTCCTCCCCCTTCAAATCCCATTGTGACATCAGAACTGATACATGTTGCAAATATTCCATCTTAATGTTTCAGACATTTTCACCTAGACAGATCATTCCTATGCAAATAGCTGACTGTAGTCTAAGGCAGAGTTTTAAAATTACATTGTAAACAGTTTCTCATATGAAAAACTTGTGGCACTGTAGGTTTCATTGCACAGCAGCATCCTCTACAGGCTTTACAGGGTATGAACTAAATTGAGCAGAGAGTGGACCAGGATGCCCATGAAACTACCCCAAAGAGAAGCACTTATTCTGTGTATTAAACAATCAATGCTCCACTTTGTGGTGGTCTCAAAACACTTCTTAGCTGAGATAAATAAGTATCTTTTTTTGCATGAGTACTCTGGTCAACAATATACCCCAACTTGATAGCACTTTCTTGATACTTTTGAAGAGAAAGATGCTAAAGTTGAAGCAGATTCCTGCCAGTTACTTCAAATTCTCTTGTCATACATTCTCCAGTGTTATTCAGTATTATAGGCCATATTCTTGATGGTAAAAGTCTCCAAATGTTGCCCCAACTTGTTAGCACTTACAATGCAATTTAGGTAAGAGAGCTAGAGCTAGGGTCACATTCAGAACTAAAATTGACATAGTCCAAGAACAGAGGAGACCTTTTAGTCAAATTCCTTTAGTTGCACTAGTCACTTAAAACTACCCCAACAAATAGCACTTACCAAATAGTAATGAAAGGTCAGAGCCACTGTTAGGGTATCAATGGTGACATGAATTCCAGCTATTTTTTTAAAAAGTTTCATAGAAATATTAAAAATGAAGTTATTCTGATCTACATACCTCATTGGCTGTTGTCATAGAAGTTAATCGGCCAGAGAGAATCACTCTGAAAGACATTTTCTGAGTTGTTCCCATTTTAAATGTTCAGAAACCTTTCAATGAATTGAGGTCATTCACAGCTCCTCCCCCTTCAAATCCCATTGTGACATCAGAACTGATACATGTTGCAAATATTCCATCTTAATGTTTCAGACATTTTCACCTAGACAGATCATTCCTATGCAAATAGCTGACTGTAGTCTAAGGCAGAGTTTTAAAATTACATTGTAAACAGTTTCTCATATGAAAAACTTGTGGCACTGTAGGTTTCATTGCACAGCAGCATCCTCTACAGGCTTTACAGGGTATGAACTAAATTGAGCAGAGAGTGGACCAGGATGCCCATGAAACTACCCCAAAGAGAAGCACTTATTCTGTGTATTAAACAATCAATGCTCCACTTTGTGGTGGTCTCAAAACACTTCTTAGCTGAGATAAATAAGTATCTTTTTTTGCATGAGTACTCTGGTCAACAATATACCCCAACTTGATAGCACTTTCTTGATACTTTTGAAGAGAAAGATGCTAAAGTTGAAGCAGATTCCTGCCAGTTACTTCAAATTCTCTTGTCATACATTCTCCAGTGTTATTCAGTATTATAGGCCATATTCTTGATGGTAAAAGTCTCCAAATGTTGCCCCAACTTGTTAGCACTTACAATGCAATTTAGGTAAGAGAGCTAGAGCTAGGGTCACATTCAGAACTAAAATTGACATAGTCCAAGAACAGAGGAGACCTTTTAGTCAAATTCCTTTAGTTGCACTAGTCACTTAAAACTACCCCAACAAATAGCACTTACCAAATAGTAATGAAAGGTCAGAGCCACTGTTAGGGTATCAATGGTGACATGAATTCCAGCTATTTTTTAAAAAGTTTCATAGAAATATTAAAAATGAAGTTATTCTGATCTACATACCTCATTGGCTGTTGTCATAGAAGTTAATCGGCCAGAGAGAATCACTCTGAAAGACATTTTCTGAGTTGTTCCCATTTTAAATGTTCAGAAACCTTTCAATGAATTGAGGTCATTCACAGCTCCTCCCCCTTCAAATCCCATTGTGACATCAGAACTGATACATGTTGCAAATATTCCATCTTAATGTTTCAGACATTTTCACCTAGACAGATCATTCCTATGCAAATAGCTGACTGTAGTCTAAGGCAGAGTTTTAAAATTACATTGTAAACAGTTTCTCATATGAAAAACTTGTGGCACTGTAGGTTTCATTGCACAGCAGCATCCTCTACAGGCTTTACAGGGTATGAACTAAATTGAGCAGAGAGCGGACCAGGATGCCCATGAAACTACCCCAAAGAGAAGCACTTATTCTGTGTATTAAACAATCAATGCTCCACTTTGTGGTGGTCTCAAAACACTTCTTAGCTGAGATAAATAAGTATCTTTTTTTGCATGAGTACTCTGGTCAAAAATATACCCCAACTTGATAGCACTTTCTTGATACTTTTGAAGAGAAAGATGCTAAAGTTGAAGCAGATTCCTGCCAGTTACTTCAAATTCTCTTGTCATACATTCTCCAGTGTTATTCAGTATTATAGGCCATATTCTTGATGGTAAAAGTCTCCAAATGTTGCCCCAACTTGTTAGCACTTACAATGCAATTTAGGTAAGAGAGCTAGAGCTAGGGTCACATTCAGAACTAAAATTGACATAGTCCAAGAACAGAGGAGACCTTTTAGTGAAATTCCTTTAGTTGCACTAGTCACTTAAAACTACCCCAACAAATAGCACTTACCAAATAGTAATGAAAGGTCAGAGCCACTGTTAGGGTATCAATGGTGACATGAATTCCAGCTATTTTTTTAAAAAGTTTCATAGAAATATTAAAAATGAAGTTATTCTGATCTACATACCTCATTGGCTGTTGTCATAGAAGTTAATCGGCCAGAGAGAATCACTCTGAAAGACATTTTCTGAGTTGTTCCCATTTTAAATGTTCAGAAACCTTTCAATGAATTGAGGTCATTCACAGCTCCTCCCCCTTCAAATCCCATTGTGACATCAGAACTGATACATGTTGCAAATATTCCATCTTAATGTTTCAGACATTTTCACCTAGACAGATCATTCCTATGCAAATAGCTGACTGTAGTCTAAGGCAGAGTTTTAAAATTACATTGTAAACAGTTTCTCATATGAAAAACTTGTGGCACTGTAGGTTTCATTGCACAGCAGCATCCTCTACAGGCTTTACAGGGTATGAACTAAATTGAGCAGAGAGCGGACCAGGATGCCCATGAAACTACCCCAAAGAGAAGCACTTATTCTGTGTATTAAACAATCAATGCTCCACTTTGTGGTGGTCTCAAAACACTTCTTAGCTGAGATAAATAAGTATCTTTTTTTGCATGAGTACTCTGGTCAAAAATATACCCCAACTTGATAGCACTTTCTTGATACTTTTGAAGAGAAAGATGCTAAAGTTGAAGCAGATTCCTGCCAGTTACTTCAAATTCTCTTGTCATACATTCTCCAGTGTTATTCAGTATTATAGGCCATATTCTTGATGGTAAAAGTCTCCAAATGTTGCCCCAACTTGTTAGCACTTACAATGCAATTTAGGTAAGAGAGCTAGAGCTAGGGTCACATTCAGAACTAAAATTGACATAGTCCAAGAACAGAGGAGACCTTTTAGTCAAATTCCTTTAGTTGCACTAGTCACTTAAAACTACCCCAACAAATAGCACTTACCAAATAGTAATGAAAGGTCAGAGCCACTGTTAGGGTATCAATGGTGACATGAATTCCAGCTATTTTTTTAAAAAGTTTCATAGAAATATTAAAAATGAAGTTATTCTGATCTACATACCTCATTGGCTGTTGTCATAGAAGTTAATCGGCCAGAGAGAATCACTCTGAAAGACATTTTCTGAGTTGTTCCCATTTTAAATGTTCAGAAACCTTTCAATGAATTGAGGTCATTCACAGCTCCTCCCCCTTCAAATCCCATTGTGACATCAGAAGTGATACATGTTGCAAATATTCCATCTTAATGTTTCAGACATTTTCACCTAGACAGATCATTCCTATGCAAATAGCTGACTGTAGTCTAAGGCAGAGTTTTAAAATTACATTGTAAACAGTTTCTCATATGGAAAACTTGTGGCACTGTAGGTTTCATTGCACAGCAGCATCCTCTACAGGCTTTACAGGGTATGAACTAAATTGAGCAGAGAGTGGACCAGGATGCCCATGAAACTACCCCAAAGAGAAGCACTTATTCTGTGTATTAAACAATCAATGCTCCACTTTGTGGTGGTCTCAAAACACTTCTTAGCTGAGATAAATAAGTATCTTTTTTTTGCATGAGTACTCTGGTCAAAAATATACCCCAACTTGATAGCACTTTCTTGATACTTTTGAAGAGAAAGATGCTAAAGTTGAAGCAGATTCCTGCCAGTTACTTCAAATTCTCTTGTCATACATTCTCCAGTGTTATTCAGTATTATAGGCCATATTCTTGATGGTAAAAGTCTCCAAATGTTGCCCCAACTTGTTAGCACTTACAATGCAATTTAGGTAAGAGAGCTAGAGCTAGGGTCACATTCAGAACTAAAATTGACATAGTCCAAGAACAGAGGAGACCTTTTAGTGAAATTCCTTTAGTTGCACTAGTCACTTAAAACTACCCCAACAAATAGCACTTACCAAATAGTAATGAAAGGTCAGAGCCACTGTTAGGGTATCAATGGTGACATGAATTCCAGCTATTTTTTAAAAAGTTTCATAGAAATATTAAAAATGAAGTTATTCTGATCTACATACCTCATTGGCTGTTGTCATAGAAGTTAATCGGCCAGAGAGAATCACTCTGAAAGACATTTTCTGAGTTGTTCCCATTTTAAATGTTCAGAAACCTTTCAATGAATTGAGGTCATTCACAGCTCCTCCCCCTTCAAATCCCATTGTGACATCAGAACTGATACATGTTGCAAATATTCCATCTTAATGTTTCAGACATTTTCACCTAGACAGATCATTCCTATGCAAATAGCTGACTGTAGTCTAAGGCAGAGTTTTAAAATTACATTGTAAACAGTTTCTCATATGAAAAACTTGTGGCACTGTAGGTTTCATTGCACAGCAGCATCCTCTACAGGCTTTACAGGGTATGAACTAAATTGAGCAGAGAGTGGACCAGGATGCCCATGAAACTACCCCAAAGAGAAGCACTTATTCTGTGTATTAAACAATCAATGCTCCACTTTGTGGTGGTCTCAAAACACTTCTTAGCTGAGATAAATAAGTATCTTTTTTTTGCATGAGTACTCTGGTCAAAAATATACCCCAACTTGATAGCACTTTCTTGATACTTTTGAAGAGAAAGATGCTAAAGTTGAAGCAGATTCCTGCCAGTTACTTCAAATTCTCTTGTCATACATTCTCCAGTGTTATTCAGTATTATAGGCCATATTCTTGATGGTAAAAGTCTCCAAATGTTGCCCCAACTTGTTAGCACTTACAATGCAATTTAGGTAAGAGAGCTAGAGCTAGGGTCACATTCAGAACTAAAATTGACATAGTCCAAGAACAGAGGAGACCTTTTAGTCAAATTCCTTTAGTTGCACTAGTCACTTAAAACTACCCCAACAAATAGCACTTACCAAATAGTAATGAAAGGTCAGAGCCACTGTTAGGGTATCAATGGTGACATGAATTCCAGCTATTTTTTAAAAAGTTTCATAGAAATATTAAAAATGAAGTTATTCTGATCTACATACCTCATTGGCTGTTGTCATAGAAGTTAATCGGCCAGAGAGAATCACTCTGAAAGACATTTTCTGAGTTGTTCCCATTTTAAATGTTCAGAAACCTTTCAATGAATTGAGGTCATTCACAGCTCCTCCCCCTTCAAATCCCATTGTGACATCAGAACTGATACATGTTGCAAATATTCCATCTTAATGTTTCAGACATTTTCACCTAGACAGATCATTCCTATGCAAATAGCTGACTGTAGTCTAAGGCAGAGTTTTAAAATTACATTGTAAACAGTTTCTCATATGAAAAACTTGTGGCACTGTAGGTTTCATTGCACAGCAGCATCCTCTACAGGCTTTACAGGGTATGAACTAAATTGAGCAGAGAGTGGACCAGGATGCCCATGAAACTACCCCAAAGAGAAGCACTTATTCTGTGTATTAAACAATCAATGCTCCACTTTGTGGTGGTCTCAAAACACTTCTTAGCTGAGATAAATAAGTATCTTTTTTTGCATGAGTACTCTGGTCAACAATATACCCCAACTTGATAGCACTTTCTTGATACTTTTGAAGAGAAAGATGCTAAAGTTGAAGCAGATTCCTGCCAGTTACTTCAAATTCTCTTGTCATACATTCTCCAGTGTTATTCAGTATTATAGGCCATATTCTTGATGGTAAAAGTCTCCAAATGTTGCCCCAACTTGTTAGCACTTACAATGCAATTTAGGTAAGAGAGCTAGAGCTAGGGTCACATTCAGAACTAAAATTGACATAGTCCAAGAACAGAGGAGACCTTTTAGTCAAATTCCTTTAGTTGCACTAGTCACTTAAAACTACCCCAACAAATAGCACTTACCAAATAGTAATGAAAGGTCAGAGCCACTGTTAGGGTATCAATGGTGACATGAATTCCAGCTATTTTTTAAAAAGTTTCATAGAAATATTAAAAATGAAGTTATTCTGATCTACATACCTCATTGGCTGTTGTCATAGAAGTTAATCGGCCAGAGAGAATCACTCTGAAAGACATTTTCTGAGTTGTTCCCATTTTAAATGTTCAGAAACCTTTCAATGAATTGAGGTCATTCACAGCTCCTCCCCCTTCAAATCCCATTGTGACATCAGAACTGATACATGTTGCAAATATTCCATCTTAATGTTTCAGACATTTTCACCTAGACAGATCATTCCTATGCAAATAGCTGACTGTAGTCTAAGGCAGAGTTTTAAAATTACATTGTAAACAGTTTCTCATATGAAAAACTTGTGGCACTGTAGGTTTCATTGCACAGCAGCATCCTCTACAGGCTTTACAGGGTATGAACTAAATTGAGCAGAGAGTGGACCAGGATGCCCATGAAACTACCCCAAAGAGAAGCACTTATTCTGTGTATTAAACAATCAATGCTCCACTTTGTGGTGGTCTCAAAACACTTCTTAGCTGAGATAAATAAGTATCTTTTTTTGCATGAGTACTCTGGTCAACAATATACCCCAACTTGATAGCACTTTCTTGATACTTTTGAAGAGAAAGATGCTAAAGTTGAAGCAGATTCCTGCCAGTTACTTCAAATTCTCTTGTCATACATTCTCCAGTGTTATTCAGTATTATAGGCCATATTCTTGATGGTAAAAGTCTCCAAATGTTGCCCCAACTTGTTAGCACTTACAATGCAATTTAGGTAAGAGAGCTAGAGCTAGGGTCACATTCAGAACTAAAATTGACATAGTCCAAGAACAGAGGAGACCTTTTAGTCAAATTCCTTTAGTTGCACTAGTCACTTAAAACTACCCCAACAAATAGCACTTACCAAATAGTAATGAAAGGTCAGAGCCACTGTTAGGGTATCAATGGTGACATGAATTCCAGCTATTTTTTAAAAAGTTTCATAGAAATATTAAAAATGAAGTTATTCTGATCTACATACCTCATTGGCTGTTGTCATAGAAGTTAATCGGCCAGAGAGAATCACTCTGAAAGACATTTTCTGAGTTGTTCCCATTTTAAATGTTCAGAAACCTTTCAATGAATTGAGGTCATTCACAGCTCCTCCCCCTTCAAATCCCATTGTGACATCAGAACTGATACATGTTGCAAATATTCCATCTTAATGTTTCAGACATTTTCACCTAGACAGATCATTCCTATGCAAATAGCTGACTGTAGTCTAAGGCAGAGTTTTAAAATTACATTGTAAACAGTTTCTCATATGAAAAACTTGTGGCACTGTAGGTTTCATTGCACAGCAGCATCCTCTACAGGCTTTACAGGGTATGAACTAAATTGAGCAGAGAGTGGACCAGGATGCCCATGAAACTACCCCAAAGAGAAGCACTTATTCTGTGTATTAAACAATCAATGCTCCACTTTGTGGTGGTCTCAAAACACTTCTTAGCTGAGATAAATAAGTATCTTTTTTTGCATGAGTACTCTGGTCAAACAATATACCCCAACTTGATAGCACTTTCTTGATACTTTTGAAGAGAAAGATGCTAAAGTTGAAGCAGATTCCTGCCAGTTACTTCAAATTCTCTTGTCATACATTCTCCAGTGTTATTCAGTATTATAGGCCATATTCTTGATGGTAAAAGTCTCCAAATGTTGCCCCAACTTGTTAGCACTTACAATGCAATTTAGGTAAGAGAGCTAGAGCTAGGGTCACATTCAGAACTAAAATTGACATAGTCCAAGAACAGAGGAGACCTTTTAGTCAAATTCCTTTAGTTGCACTAGTCACTTAAAACTACCCCAACAAATAGCACTTACCAAATAGTAATGAAAGGTCAGAGCCACTGTTAGGGTATCAATGGTGACATGAATTCCAGCTATTTTTTAAAAAGTTTCATAGAAATATTAAAAATGAAGTTATTCTGATCTACATACCTCATTGGCTGTTGTCATAGAAGTTAATCGGCCAGAGAGAATCACTCTGAAAGACATTTTCTGAGTTGTTCCCATTTTAAATGTTCAGAAACCTTTCAATGAATTGAGGTCATTCACAGCTCCTCCCCCTTCAAATCCCATTGTGACATCAGAACTGATACATGTTGCAAATATTCCATCTTAATGTTTCAGACATTTTCACCTAGACAGATCATTCCTATGCAAATAGCTGACTGTAGTCTAAGGCAGAGTTTTAAAATTACATTGTAAACAGTTTCTCATATGAAAAACTTGTGGCACTGTAGGTTTCATTGCACAGCAGCATCCTCTACAGGCTTTACAGGGTATGAACTAAATTGAGCAGAGAGTGGACCAGGATGCCCATGAAACTACCCCAAAGAGAAGCACTTATTCTGTGTATTAAACAATCAATGCTCCACTTTGTGGTGGTCTCAAAACACTTCTTAGCTGAGATAAATAAGTATCTTTTTTTGCATGAGTACTCTGGTCAACAATATACCCCAACTTGATAGCACTTTCTTGATACTTTTGAAGAGAAAGATGCTAAAGTTGAAGCAGATTCCTGCCAGTTACTTCAAATTCTCTTGTCATACATTCTCCAGTGTTATTCAGTATTATAGGCCATATTCTTGATGGTAAAAGTCTCCAAATGTTGCCCCAACTTGTTAGCACTTACAATGCAATTTAGGTAAGAGAGCTAGAGCTAGGGTCACATTCAGAACTAAAATTGACATAGTCCAAGAACAGAGGAGACCTTTTAGTCAAATTCCTTTAGTTGCACTAGTCACTTAAAACTACCCCAACAAATAGCACTTACCAAATAGTAATGAAAGGTCAGAGCCACTGTTAGGGTATCAATGGTGACATGAATTCCAGCTATTTTTTAAAAAGTTTCATAGAAATATTAAAAATGAAGTTATTCTGATCTACATACCTCATTGGCTGTTGTCATAGAAGTTAATCGGCCAGAGAGAATCACTCTGAAAGACATTTTCTGAGTTGTTCCCATTTTAAATGTTCAGAAACCTTTCAATGAATTGAGGTCATTCACAGCTCCTCCCCCTTCAAATCCCATTGTGACATCAGAAGTGATACATGTTGCAAATATTCCATCTTAATGTTTCAGACATTTTCACCTAGACAGATCATTCCTATGCAAATAGCTGACTGTAGTCTAAGGCAGAGTTTTAAAATTACATTGTAAACAGTTTCTCATATGAAAAACTTGTGGCACTGTAGGTTTCATTGCACAGCAGCATCCTCTACAGGCTTTACAGGGTATGAACTAAATTGAGCAGAGAGTGGACCAGGATGCCCATGAAACTACCCCAAAGAGAAGCACTTATTCTGTGTATTAAACAATCAATGCTCCACTTTGTGGTGGTCTCAAAACACTTCTTAGCTGAGATAAATAAGTATCTTTTTTTGCATGAGTACTCTGGTCAACAATATACCCCAACTTGATAGCACTTTCTTGATACTTTTGAAGAGAAAGATGCTAAAGTTGAAGCAGATTCCTGCCAGTTACTTCAAATTCTCTTGTCATACATTCTCCAGTGTTATTCAGTATTATAGGCCATATTCTTGATGGTAAAAGTCTCCAAATGTTGCCCCAACTTGTTAGCACTTACAATGCAATTTAGGTAAGAGAGCTAGAGCTAGGGTCACATTCAGAACTAAAATTGACATAGTCCAAGAACAGAGGAGACCTTTTAGTCAAATTCCTTTAGTTGCACTAGTCACTTAAAACTACCCCAACAAATAGCACTTACCAAATAGTAATGAAAGGTCAGAGCCACTGTTAGGGTATCAATGGTGACATGAATTCCAGCTATTTTTTAAAAAGTTTCATAGAAATATTAAAAATGAAGTTATTCTGATCTACATACCTCATTGGCTGTTGTCATAGAAGTTAATCGGCCAGAGAGAATCACTCTGAAAGACATTTTCTGAGTTGTTCCCATTTTAAATGTTCAGAAACCTTTCAATGAATTGAGGTCATTCACAGCTCCTCCCCCTTCAAATCCCATTGTGACATCAGAACTGATACATGTTGCAAATATTCCATCTTAATGTTTCAGACATTTTCACCTAGACAGATCATTCCTATGCAAATAGCTGACTGTAGTCTAAGGCAGAGTTTTAAAATTACATTGTAAACAGTTTCTCATATGAAAAACTTGTGGCACTGTAGGTTTCATTGCACAGCAGCATCCTCTACAGGCTTTACAGGGTATGAACTAAATTGAGCAGAGAGTGGACCAGGATGCCCATGAAACTACCCCAAAGAGAAGCACTTATTCTGTGTATTAAACAATCAATGCTCCACTTTGTGGTGGTCTCAAAACACTTCTTAGCTGAGATAAATAAGTATCTTTTTTTGCATGAGTACTCTGGTCAACAATATACCCCAACTTGATAGCACTTTCTTGATACTTTTGAAGAGAAAGATGCTAAAGTTGAAGCAGATTCCTGCCAGTTACTTCAAATTCTCTTGTCATACATTCTCCAGTGTTATTCAGTATTATAGGCCATATTCTTGATGGTAAAAGTCTCCAAATGTTGCCCCAACTTGTTAGCACTTACAATGCAATTTAGGTAAGAGAGCTAGAGCTAGGGTCACATTCAGAACTAAAATTGACATAGTCCAAGAACAGAGGAGACCTTTTAGTGAAATTCCTTTAGTTGCACTAGTCACTTAAAACTACCCCAACAAATAGCACTTACCAAATAGTAATGAAAGGTCAGAGCCACTGTTAGGGTATCAATGGTGACATGAATTCCAGCTATTTTTTAAAAAGTTTCATAGAAATATTAAAAATGAAGTTATTCTGATCTACATACCTCATTGGCTGTTGTCATAGAAGTTAATCGGCCAGAGAGAATCACTCTGAAAGACATTTTCTGAGTTGTTCCCATTTTAAATGTTCAGAAACCTTTCAATGAATTGAGGTCATTCACAGCTCCTCCCCCTTCAAATCCCATTGTGACATCAGAACTGATACATGTTGCAAATATTCCATCTTAATGTTTCAGACATTTTCACCTAGACAGATCATTCCTATGCAAATAGCTGACTGTAGTCTAAGGCAGAGTTTTAAAATTACATTGTAAACAGTTTCTCATATGAAAAACTTGTGGCACTGTAGGTTTCATTGCACAGCAGCATCCTCTACAGGCTTTACAGGGTATGAACTAAATTGAGCAGAGAGTGGACCAGGATGCCCATGAAACTACCCCAAAGAGAAGCACTTATTCTGTGTATTAAACAATCAATGCTCCACTTTGTGGTGGTCTCAAAACACTTCTTAGCTGAGATAAATAAGTATCTTTTTTTGCATGAGTACTCTGGTCAACAATATACCCCAACTTGATAGCACTTTCTTGATACTTTTGAAGAGAAAGATGCTAAAGTTGAAGCAGATTCCTGCCAGTTACTTCAAATTCTCTTGTCATACATTCTCCAGTGTTATTCAGTATTATAGGCCATATTCTTGATGGTAAAAGTCTCCAAATGTTGCCCCAACTTGTTAGCACTTACAATGCAATTTAGGTAAGAGAGCTAGAGCTAGGGTCACATTCAGAACTAAAATTGACATAGTCCAAGAACAGAGGAGACCTTTTAGTCAAATTCCTTTAGTTGCACTAGTCACTTAAAACTACCCCAACAAATAGCACTTACCAAATAGTAATGAAAGGTCAGAGCCACTGTTAGGGTATCAATGGTGACATGAATTCCAGCTATTTTTTAAAAAGTTTCATAGAAATATTAAAAATGAAGTTATTCTGATCTACATACCTCATTGGCTGTTGTCATAGAAGTTAATCGGCCAGAGAGAATCACTCTGAAAGACATTTTCTGAGTTGTTCCCATTTTAAATGTTCAGAAACCTTTCAATGAATTGAGGTCATTCACAGCTCCTCCCCCTTCAAATCCCATTGTGACATCAGAACTGATACATGTTGCAAATATTCCATCTTAATGTTTCAGACATTTTCACCTAGACAGATCATTCCTATGCAAATAGCTGACTGTAGTCTAAGGCAGAGTTTTAAAATTACATTGTAAACAGTTTCTCATATGAAAAACTTGTGGCACTGTAGGTTTCATTGCACAGCAGCATCCTCTACAGGCTTTACAGGGTATGAACTAAATTGAGCAGAGAGTGGACCAGGATGCCCATGAAACTACCCCAAAGAGAAGCACTTATTCTGTGTATTAAACAATCAATGCTCCACTTTGTGGTGGTCTCAAAACACTTCTTAGCTGAGATAAATAAGTATCTTTTTTTGCATGAGTACTCTGGTCAACAATATACCCCAACTTGATAGCACTTTCTTGATACTTTTGAAGAGAAAGATGCTAAAGTTGAAGCAGATTCCTGCCAGTTACTTCAAATTCTCTTGTCATACATTCTCCAGTGTTATTCAGTATTATAGGCCATATTCTTGATGGTAAAAGTCTCCAAATGTTGCCCCAACTTGTTAGCACTTACAATGCAATTTAGGTAAGAGAGCTAGAGCTAGGGTCACATTCAGAACTAAAATTGACATAGTCCAAGAACAGAGGAGACCTTTTAGTCAAATTCCTTTAGTTGCACTAGTCACTTAAAACTACCCCAACAAATAGCACTTACCAAATAGTAATGAAAGGTCAGAGCCACTGTTAGGGTATCAATGGTGACATGAATTCCAGCTATTTTTTAAAAAGTTTCATAGAAATATTAAAAATGAAGTTATTCTGATCTACATACCTCATTGGCTGTTGTCATAGAAGTTAATCGGCCAGAGAGAATCACTCTGAAAGACATTTTCTGAGTTGTTCCCATTTTAAATGTTCAGAAACCTTTCAATGAATTGAGGTCATTCACAGCTCCTCCCCCTTCAAATCCCATTGTGACATCAGAACTGATACATGTTGCAAATATTCCATCTTAATGTTTCAGACATTTTCACCTAGACAGATCATTCCTATGCAAATAGCTGACTGTAGTCTAAGGCAGAGTTTTAAAATTACATTGTAAACAGTTTCTCATATGAAAAACTTGTGGCACTGTAGGTTTCATTGCACAGCAGCATCCTCTACAGGCTTTACAGGGTATGAACTAAATTGAGCAGAGAGTGGACCAGGATGCCCATGAAACTACCCCAAAGAGAAGCACTTATTCTGTGTATTAAACAATCAATGCTCCACTTTGTGGTGGTCTCAAAACACTTCTTAGCTGAGATAAATAAGTATCTTTTTTTGCATGAGTACTCTGGTCAACAATATACCCCAACTTGATAGCACTTTCTTGATACTTTTGAAGAGAAAGATGCTAAAGTTGAAGCAGATTCCTGCCAGTTACTTCAAATTCTCTTGTCATACATTCTCCAGTGTTATTCAGTATTATAGGCCATATTCTTGATGGTAAAAGTCTCCAAATGTTGCCCCAACTTGTTAGCACTTACAATGCAATTTAGGTAAGAGAGCTAGAGCTAGGGTCACATTCAGAACTAAAATTGACATAGTCCAAGAACAGAGGAGACCTTTTAGTCAAATTCCTTTAGTTGCACTAGTCACTTAAAACTACCCCAACAAATAGCACTTACCAAATAGTAATGAAAGGTCAGAGCCACTGTTAGGGTATCAATGGTGACATGAATTCCAGCTATTTTTTTAAAAAGTTTCATAGAAATATTAAAAATGAAGTTATTCTGATCTACATACCTCATTGGCTGTTGTCATAGAAGTTAATCGGCCAGAGAGAATCACTCTGAAAGACATTTTCTGAGTTGTTCCCATTTTAAATGTTCAGAAACCTTTCAATGAATTGAGGTCATTCACAGCTCCTCCCCCTTCAAATCCCATTGTGACATCAGAACTGATACATGTTGCAAATATTCCATCTTAATGTTTCAGACATTTTCACCTAGACAGATCATTCCTATGCAAATAGCTGACTGTAGTCTAAGGCAGAGTTTTAAAATTACATTGTAAACAGTTTCTCATATGAAAAACTTGTGGCACTGTAGGTTTCATTGCACAGCAGCATCCTCTACAGGCTTTACAGGGTATGAACTAAATTGAGCAGAGAGTGGACCAGGATGCCCATGAAACTACCCCAAAGAGAAGCACTTATTCTGTGTATTAAACAATCAATGCTCCACTTTGTGGTGGTCTCAAAACACTTCTTAGCTGAGATAAATAAGTATCTTTTTTTGCATGAGTACTCTGGTCAACAATATACCCCAACTTGATAGCACTTTCTTGATACTTTTGAAGAGAAAGATGCTAAAGTTGAAGCAGATTCCTGCCAGTTACTTCAAATTCTCTTGTCATACATTCTCCAGTGTTATTCAGTATTATAGGCCATATTCTTGATGGTAAAAGTCTCCAAATGTTGCCCCAACTTGTTAGCACTTACAATGCAATTTAGGTAAGAGAGCTAGAGCTAGGGTCACATTCAGAACTAAAATTGACATAGTCCAAGAACAGAGGAGACCTTTTAGTCAAATTCCTTTAGTTGCACTAGTCACTTAAAACTACCCCAACAAATAGCACTTACCAAATAGTAATGAAAGGTCAGAGCCACTGTTAGGGTATCAATGGTGACATGAATTCCAGCTATTTTTTAAAAAGTTTCATAGAAATATTAAAAATGAAGTTATTCTGATCTACATACCTCATTGGCTGTTGTCATAGAAGTTAATCGGCCAGAGAGAATCACTCTGAAAGACATTTTCTGAGTTGTTCCCATTTTAAATGTTCAGAAACCTTTCAATGAATTGAGGTCATTCACAGCTCCTCCCCCTTCAAATCCCATTGTGACATCAGAACTGATACATGTTGCAAATATTCCATCTTAATGTTTCAGACATTTTCACCTAGACAGATCATTCCTATGCAAATAGCTGACTGTAGTCTAAGGCAGAGTTTTAAAATTACATTGTAAACAGTTTCTCATATGAAAAACTTGTGGCACTGTAGGTTTCATTGCACAGCAGCATCCTCTACAGGCTTTACAGGGTATGAACTAAATTGAGCAGAGAGTGGACCAGGATGCCCATGAAACTACCCCAAAGAGAAGCACTTATTCTGTGTATTAAACAATCAATGCTCCACTTTGTGGTGGTCTCAAAACACTTCTTAGCTGAGATAAATAAGTATCTTTTTTTGCATGAGTACTCTGGTCAACAATATACCCCAACTTGATAGCACTTTCTTGATACTTTTGAAGAGAAAGATGCTAAAGTTGAAGCAGATTCCTGCCAGTTACTTCAAATTCTCTTGTCATACATTCTCCAGTGTTATTCAGTATTATAGGCCATATTCTTGATGGTAAAAGTCTCCAAATGTTGCCCCAACTTGTTAGCACTTACAATGCAATTTAGGTAAGAGAGCTAGAGCTAGGGTCACATTCAGAACTAAAATTGACATAGTCCAAGAACAGAGGAGACCTTTTAGTCAAATTCCTTTAGTTGCACTAGTCACTTAAAACTACCCCAACAAATAGCACTTACCAAATAGTAATGAAAGGTCAGAGCCACTGTTAGGGTATCAATGGTGACATGAATTCCAGCTATTTTTTAAAAAGTTTCATAGAAATATTAAAAATGAAGTTATTCTGATCTACATACCTCATTGGCTGTTGTCATAGAAGTTAATCGGCCAGAGAGAATCACTCTGAAAGACATTTTCTGAGTTGTTCCCATTTTAAATGTTCAGAAACCTTTCAATGAATTGAGGTCATTCACAGCTCCTCCCCCTTCAAATCCCATTGTGACATCAGAACTGATACATGTTGCAAATATTCCATCTTAATGTTTCAGACATTTTCACCTAGACAGATCATTCCTATGCAAATAGCTGACTGTAGTCTAAGGCAGAGTTTTAAAATTACATTGTAAACAGTTTCTCATATGAAAAACTTGTGGCACTGTAGGTTTCATTGCACAGCAGCATCCTCTACAGGCTTTACAGGGTATGAACTAAATTGAGCAGAGAGTGGACCAGGATGCCCATGAAACTACCCCAAAGAGAAGCACTTATTCTGTGTATTAAACAATCAATGCTCCACTTTGTGGTGGTCTCAAAACACTTCTTAGCTGAGATAAATAAGTATCTTTTTTTGCATGAGTACTCTGGTCAACAATATACCCCAACTTGATAGCACTTTCTTGATACTTTTGAAGAGAAAGATGCTAAAGTTGAAGCAGATTCCTGCCAGTTACTTCAAATTCTCTTGTCATACATTCTCCAGTGTTATTCAGTATTATAGGCCATATTCTTGATGGTAAAAGTCTCCAAATGTTGCCCCAACTTGTTAGCACTTACAATGCAATTTAGGTAAGAGAGCTAGAGCTAGGGTCACATTCAGAACTAAAATTGACATAGTCCAAGAACAGAGGAGACCTTTTAGTCAAATTCCTTTAGTTGCACTAGTCACTTAAAACTACCCCAACAAATAGCACTTACCAAATAGTAATGAAAGGTCAGAGCCACTGTTAGGGTATCAATGGTGACATGAATTCCAGCTATTTTTTAAAAAGTTTCATAGAAATATTAAAAATGAAGTTATTCTGATCTACATACCTCATTGGCTGTTGTCATAGAAGTTAATCGGCCAGAGAGAATCACTCTGAAAGACATTTTCTGAGTTGTTCCCATTTTAAATGTTCAGAAACCTTTCAATGAATTGAGGTCATTCACAGCTCCTCCCCCTTCAAATCCCATTGTGACATCAGAACTGATACATGTTGCAAATATTCCATCTTAATGTTTCAGACATTTTCACCTAGACAGATCATTCCTATGCAAATAGCTGACTGTAGTCTAAGGCAGAGTTTTAAAATTACATTGTAAACAGTTTCTCATATGAAAAACTTGTGGCACTGTAGGTTTCATTGCACAGCAGCATCCTCTACAGGCTTTACAGGGTATGAACTAAATTGAGCAGAGAGTGGACCAGGATGCCCATGAAACTACCCCAAAGAGAAGCACTTATTCTGTGTATTAAACAATCAATGCTCCACTTTGTGGTGGTCTCAAAACACTTCTTAGCTGAGATAAATAAGTATCTTTTTTTTGCATGAGTACTCTGGTCAACAATATACCCCAACTTGATAGCACTTTCTTGATACTTTTGAAGAGAAAGATGCTAAAGTTGAAGCAGATTCCTGCCAGTTACTTCAAATTCTCTTGTCATACATTCTCCAGTGTTATTCAGTATTATAGGCCATATTCTTGATGGTAAAAGTCTCCAAATGTTGCCCCAACTTGTTAGCACTTACAATGCAATTTAGGTAAGAGAGCTAGAGCTAGGGTCACATTCAGAACTAAAATTGACATAGTCCAAGAACAGAGGAGACCTTTTAGTGAAATTCCTTTAGTTGCACTAGTCACTTAAAACTACCCCAACAAATAGCACTTACCAAATAGTAATGAAAGGTCAGAGCCACTGTTAGGGTATCAATGGTGACATGAATTCCAGCTATTTTTTAAAAAGTTTCATAGAAATATTAAAAATGAAGTTATTCTGATCTACATACCTCATTGGCTGTTGTCATAGAAGTTAATCGGCCAGAGAGAATCACTCTGAAAGACATTTTCTGAGTTGTTCCCATTTTAAATGTTCAGAAACCTTTCAATGAATTGAGGTCATTCACAGCTCCTCCCCCTTCAAATCCCATTGTGACATCAGAACTGATACATGTTGCAAATATTCCATCTTAATGTTTCAGACATTTTCACCTAGACAGATCATTCCTATGCAAATAGCTGACTGTAGTCTAAGGCAGAGTTTTAAAATTACATTGTAAACAGTTTCTCATATGAAAAACTTGTGGCACTGTAGGTTTCATTGCACAGCAGCATCCTCTACAGGCTTTACAGGGTATGAACTAAATTGAGCAGAGAGTGGACCAGGATGCCCATGAAACTACCCCAAAGAGAAGCACTTATTCTGTGTATTAAACAATCAATGCTCCACTTTGTGGTGGTCTCAAAACACTTCTTAGCTGAGATAAATAAGTATCTTTTTTTGCATGAGTACTCTGGTCAACAATATACCCCAACTTGATAGCACTTTCTTGATACTTTTGAAGAGAAAGATGCTAAAGTTGAAGCAGATTCCTGCCAGTTACTTCAAATTCTCTTGTCATACATTCTCCAGTGTTATTCAGTATTATAGGCCATATTCTTGATGGTAAAAGTCTCCAAATGTTGCCCCAACTTGTTAGCACTTACAATGCAATTTAGGTAAGAGAGCTAGAGCTAGGGTCACATTCAGAACTAAAATTGACATAGTCCAAGAACAGAGGAGACCTTTTAGTCAAATTCCTTTAGTTGCACTAGTCACTTAAAACTACCCCAACAAATAGCACTTACCAAATAGTAATGAAAGGTCAGAGCCACTGTTAGGGTATCAATGGTGACATGAATTCCAGCTATTTTTTAAAAAGTTTCATAGAAATATTAAAAATGAAGTTATTCTGATCTACATACCTCATTGGCTGTTGTCATAGAAGTTAATCGGCCAGAGAGAATCACTCTGAAAGACATTTTCTGAGTTGTTCCCATTTTAAATGTTCAGAAACCTTTCAATGAATTGAGGTCATTCACAGCTCCTCCCCCTTCAAATCCCATTGTGACATCAGAACTGATACATGTTGCAAATATTCCATCTTAATGTTTCAGACATTTTCACCTAGACAGATCATTCCTATGCAAATAGCTGACTGTAGTCTAAGGCAGAGTTTTAAAATTACATTGTAAACAGTTTCTCATATGAAAAACTTGTGGCACTGTAGGTTTCATTGCACAGCAGCATCCTCTACAGGCTTTACAGGGTATGAACTAAATTGAGCAGAGAGTGGACCAGGATGCCCATGAAACTACCCCAAAGAGAAGCACTTATTCTGTGTATTAAACAATCAATGCTCCACTTTGTGGTGGTCTCAAAACACTTCTTAGCTGAGATAAATAAGTATCTTTTTTTTGCATGAGTACTCTGGTCAACAATATACCCCAACTTGATAGCACTTTCTTGATACTTTTGAAGAGAAAGATGCTAAAGTTGAAGCAGATTCCTGCCAGTTACTTCAAATTCTCTTGTCATACATTCTCCAGTGTTATTCAGTATTATAGGCCATATTCTTGATGGTAAAAGTCTCCAAATGTTGCCCCAACTTGTTAGCACTTACAATGCAATTTAGGTAAGAGAGCTAGAGCTAGGGTCACATTCAGAACTAAAATTGACATAGTCCAAGAACAGAGGAGACCTTTTAGTCAAATTCCTTTAGTTGCACTAGTCACTTAAAACTACCCCAACAAATAGCACTTACCAAATAGTAATGAAAGGTCAGAGCCACTGTTAGGGTATCAATGGTGACATGAATTCCAGCTATTTTTTAAAAAGTTTCATAGAAATATTAAAAATGAAGTTATTCTGATCTACATACCTCATTGGCTGTTGTCATAGAAGTTAATCGGCCAGAGAGAATCACTCTGAAAGACATTTTCTGAGTTGTTCCCATTTTAAATGTTCAGAAACCTTTCAATGAATTGAGGTCATTCACAGCTCCTCCCCCTTCAAATCCCATTGTGACATCAGAACTGATACATGTTGCAAATATTCCATCTTAATGTTTCAGACATTTTCACCTAGACAGATCATTCCTATGCAAATAGCTGACTGTAGTCTAAGGCAGAGTTTTAAAATTACATTGTAAACAGTTTCTCATATGAAAAACTTGTGGCACTGTAGGTTTCATTGCACAGCAGCATCCTCTACAGGCTTTACAGGGTATGAACTAAATTGAGCAGAGAGTGGACCAGGATGCCCATGAAACTACCCCAAAGAGAAGCACTTATTCTGTGTATTAAACAATCAATGCTCCACTTTGTGGTGGTCTCAAAACACTTCTTAGCTGAGATAAATAAGTATCTTTTTTTGCATGAGTACTCTGGTCAACAATATACCCCAACTTGATAGCACTTTCTTGATACTTTTGAAGAGAAAGATGCTAAAGTTGAAGCAGATTCCTGCCAGTTACTTCAAATTCTCTTGTCATACATTCTCCAGTGTTATTCAGTATTATAGGCCATATTCTTGATGGTAAAAGTCTCCAAATGTTGCCCCAACTTGTTAGCACTTACAATGCAATTTAGGTAAGAGAGCTAGAGCTAGGGTCACATTCAGAACTAAAATTGACATAGTCCAAGAACAGAGGAGACCTTTTAGTCAAATTCCTTTAGTTGCACTAGTCACTTAAAACTACCCCAACAAATAGCACTTACCAAATAGTAATGAAAGGTCAGAGCCACTGTTAGGGTATCAATGGTGACATGAATTCCAGCTATTTTTTTAAAAAGTTTCATAGAAATATTAAAAATGAAGTTATTCTGATCTACATACCTCATTGGCTGTTGTCATAGAAGTTAATCGGCCAGAGAGAATCACTCTGAAAGACATTTTCTGAGTTGTTCCCATTTTAAATGTTCAGAAACCTTTCAATGAATTGAGGTCATTCACAGCTCCTCCCCCTTCAAATCCCATTGTGACATCAGAACTGATACATGTTGCAAATATTCCATCTTAATGTTTCAGACATTTTCACCTAGACAGATCATTCCTATGCAAATAGCTGACTGTAGTCTAAGGCAGAGTTTTAAAATTACATTGTAAACAGTTTCTCATATGAAAAACTTGTGGCACTGTAGGTTTCATTGCACAGCAGCATCCTCTACAGGCTTTACAGGGTATGAACTAAATTGAGCAGAGAGTGGACCAGGATGCCCATGAAACTACCCCAAAGAGAAGCACTTATTCTGTGTATTAAACAATCAATGCTCCACTTTGTGGTGGTCTCAAAACACTTCTTAGCTGAGATAAATAAGTATCTTTTTTTGCATGAGTACTCTGGTCAACAATATACCCCAACTTGATAGCACTTTCTTGATACTTTTGAAGAGAAAGATGCTAAAGTTGAAGCAGATTCCTGCCAGTTACTTCAAATTCTCTTGTCATACATTCTCCAGTGTTATTCAGTATTATAGGCCATATTCTTGATGGTAAAAGTCTCCAAATGTTGCCCCAACTTGTTAGCACTTACAATGCAATTTAGGTAAGAGAGCTAGAGCTAGGGTCACATTCAGAACTAAAATTGACATAGTCCAAGAACAGAGGAGACCTTTTAGTCAAATTCCTTTAGTTGCACTAGTCACTTAAAACTACCCCAACAAATAGCACTTACCAAATAGTAATGAAAGGTCAGAGCCACTGTTAGGGTATCAATGGTGACATGAATTCCAGCTATTTTTTAAAAAGTTTCATAGAAATATTAAAAATGAAGTTATTCTGATCTACATACCTCATTGGCTGTTGTCATAGAAGTTAATCGGCCAGAGAGAATCACTCTGAAAGACATTTTCTGAGTTGTTCCCATTTTAAATGTTCAGAAACCTTTCAATGAATTGAGGTCATTCACAGCTCCTCCCCCTTCAAATCCCATTGTGACATCAGAACTGATACATGTTGCAAATATTCCATCTTAATGTTTCAGACATTTTCACCTAGACAGATCATTCCTATGCAAATAGCTGACTGTAGTCTAAGGCAGAGTTTTAAAATTACATTGTAAACAGTTTCTCATATGAAAAACTTGTGGCACTGTAGGTTTCATTGCACAGCAGCATCCTCTACAGGCTTTACAGGGTATGAACTAAATTGAGCAGAGAGTGGACCAGGATGCCCATGAAACTACCCCAAAGAGAAGCACTTATTCTGTGTATTAAACAATCAATGCTCCACTTTGTGGTGGTCTCAAAACACTTCTTAGCTGAGATAAATAAGTATCTTTTTTTGCATGAGTACTCTGGTCAACAATATACCCCAACTTGATAGCACTTTCTTGATACTTTTGAAGAGAAAGATGCTAAAGTTGAAGCAGATTCCTGCCAGTTACTTCAAATTCTCTTGTCATACATTCTCCAGTGTTATTCAGTATTATAGGCCATATTCTTGATGGTAAAAGTCTCCAAATGTTGCCCCAACTTGTTAGCACTTACAATGCAATTTAGGTAAGAGAGCTAGAGCTAGGGTCACATTCAGAACTAAAATTGACATAGTCCAAGAACAGAGGAGACCTTTTAGTCAAATTCCTTTAGTTGCACTAGTCACTTAAAACTACCCCAACAAATAGCACTTACCAAATAGTAATGAAAGGTCAGAGCCACTGTTAGGGTATCAATGGTGACATGAATTCCAGCTATTTTTTAAAAAGTTTCATAGAAATATTAAAAATGAAGTTATTCTGATCTACATACCTCATTGGCTGTTGTCATAGAAGTTAATCGGCCAGAGAGAATCACTCTGAAAGACATTTTCTGAGTTGTTCCCATTTTAAATGTTCAGAAACCTTTCAATGAATTGAGGTCATTCACAGCTCCTCCCCCTTCAAATCCCATTGTGACATCAGAACTGATACATGTTGCAAATATTCCATCTTAATGTTTCAGACATTTTCACCTAGACAGATCATTCCTATGCAAATAGCTGACTGTAGTCTAAGGCAGAGTTTTAAAATTACATTGTAAACAGTTTCTCATATGAAAAACTTGTGGCACTGTAGGTTTCATTGCACAGCAGCATCCTCTACAGGCTTTACAGGGTATGAACTAAATTGAGCAGAGAGTGGACCAGGATGCCCATGAAACTACCCCAAAGAGAAGCACTTATTCTGTGTATTAAACAATCAATGCTCCACTTTGTGGTGGTCTCAAAACACTTCTTAGCTGAGATAAATAAGTATCTTTTTTTGCATGAGTACTCTGGTCAACAATATACCCCAACTTGATAGCACTTTCTTGATACTTTTGAAGAGAAAGATGCTAAAGTTGAAGCAGATTCCTGCCAGTTACTTCAAATTCTCTTGTCATACATTCTCCAGTGTTATTCAGTATTATAGGCCATATTCTTGATGGTAAAAGTCTCCAAATGTTGCCCCAACTTGTTAGCACTTACAATGCAATTTAGGTAAGAGAGCTAGAGCTAGGGTCACATTCAGAACTAAAATTGACATAGTCCAAGAACAGAGGAGACCTTTTAGTCAAATTCCTTTAGTTGCACTAGTCACTTAAAACTACCCCAACAAATAGCACTTACCAAATAGTAATGAAAGGTCAGAGCCACTGTTAGGGTATCAATGGTGACATGAATTCCAGCTATTTTTTAAAAAGTTTCATAGAAATATTAAAAATGAAGTTATTCTGATCTACATACCTCATTGGCTGTTGTCATAGAAGTTAATCGGCCAGAGAGAATCACTCTGAAAGACATTTTCTGAGTTGTTCCCATTTTAAATGTTCAGAAACCTTTCAATGAATTGAGGTCATTCACAGCTCCTCCCCCTTCAAATCCCATTGTGACATCAGAACTGATACATGTTGCAAATATTCCATCTTAATGTTTCAGACATTTTCACCTAGACAGATCATTCCTATGCAAATAGCTGACTGTAGTCTAAGGCAGAGTTTTAAAATTACATTGTAAACAGTTTCTCATATGAAAAACTTGTGGCACTGTAGGTTTCATTGCACAGCAGCATCCTCTACAGGCTTTACAGGGTATGAACTAAATTGAGCAGAGAGTGGACCAGGATGCCCATGAAACTACCCCAAAGAGAAGCACTTATTCTGTGTATTAAACAATCAATGCTCCACTTTGTGGTGGTCTCAAAACACTTCTTAGCTGAGATAAATAAGTATCTTTTTTTTGCATGAGTACTCTGGTCAACAATATACCCCAACTTGATAGCACTTTCTTGATACTTTTGAAGAGAAAGATGCTAAAGTTGAAGCAGATTCCTGCCAGTTACTTCAAATTCTCTTGTCATACATTCTCCAGTGTTATTCAGTATTATAGGCCATATTCTTGATGGTAAAAGTCTCCAAATGTTGCCCCAACTTGTTAGCACTTACAATGCAATTTAGGTAAGAGAGCTAGAGCTAGGGTCACATTCAGAACTAAAATTGACATAGTCCAAGAACAGAGGAGACCTTTTAGTGAAATTCCTTTAGTTGCACTAGTCACTTAAAACTACCCCAACAAATAGCACTTACCAAATAGTAATGAAAGGTCAGAGCCACTGTTAGGGTATCAATGGTGACATGAATTCCAGCTATTTTTTAAAAAGTTTCATAGAAATATTAAAAATGAAGTTATTCTGATCTACATACCTCATTGGCTGTTGTCATAGAAGTTAATCGGCCAGAGAGAATCACTCTGAAAGACATTTTCTGAGTTGTTCCCATTTTAAATGTTCAGAAACCTTTCAATGAATTGAGGTCATTCACAGCTCCTCCCCCTTCAAATCCCATTGTGACATCAGAACTGATACATGTTGCAAATATTCCATCTTAATGTTTCAGACATTTTCACCTAGACAGATCATTCCTATGCAAATAGCTGACTGTAGTCTAAGGCAGAGTTTTAAAATTACATTGTAAACAGTTTCTCATATGAAAAACTTGTGGCACTGTAGGTTTCATTGCACAGCAGCATCCTCTACAGGCTTTACAGGGTATGAACTAAATTGAGCAGAGAGTGGACCAGGATGCCCATGAAACTACCCCAAAGAGAAGCACTTATTCTGTGTATTAAACAATCAATGCTCCACTTTGTGGTGGTCTCAAAACACTTCTTAGCTGAGATAAATAAGTATCTTTTTTTTGCATGAGTACTCTGGTCAACAATATACCCCAACTTGATAGCACTTTCTTGATACTTTTGAAGAGAAAGATGCTAAAGTTGAAGCAGATTCCTGCCAGTTACTTCAAATTCTCTTGTCATACATTCTCCAGTGTTATTCAGTATTATAGGCCATATTCTTGATGGTAAAAGTCTCCAAATGTTGCCCCAACTTGTTAGCACTTACAATGCAATTTAGGTAAGAGAGCTAGAGCTAGGGTCACATTCAGAACTAAAATTGACATAGTCCAAGAACAGAGGAGACCTTTTAGTCAAATTCCTTTAGTTGCACTAGTCACTTAAAACTACCCCAACAAATAGCACTTACCAAATAGTAATGAAAGGTCAGAGCCACTGTTAGGGTATCAATGGTGACATGAATTCCAGCTATTTTTTTAAAAAAGTTTCATAGAAATATTAAAAATGAAGTTATTCTGATCTACATACCTCATTGGCTGTTGTCATAGAAGTTAATCGGCCAGAGAGAATCACTCTGAAAGACATTTTCTGAGTTGTTCCCATTTTAAATGTTCAGAAACCTTTCAATGAATTGAGGTCATTCACAGCTCCTCCCCCTTCAAATCCCATTGTGACATCAGAACTGATACATGTTGCAAATATTCCATCTTAATGTTTCAGACATTTTCACCTAGACAGATCATTCCTATGCAAATAGCTGACTGTAGTCTAAGGCAGAGTTTTAAAATTACATTGTAAACAGTTTCTCATATGAAAAACTTGTGGCACTGTAGGTTTCATTGCACAGCAGCATCCTCTACAGGCTTTACAGGGTATGAACTAAATTGAGCAGAGAGTGGACCAGGATGCCCATGAAACTACCCCAAAGAGAAGCACTTATTCTGTGTATTAAACAATCAATGCTCCACTTTGTGGTGGTCTCAAAACACTTCTTAGCTGAGATAAATAAGTATCTTTTTTTGCATGAGTACTCTGGTCAAAAATATACCCCAACTTGATAGCACTTTCTTGATACTTTTGAAGAGAAAGATGCTAAAGTTGAAGCAGATTCCTGCCAGTTACTTCAAATTCTCTTGTCATACATTCTCCAGTGTTATTCAGTATTATAGGCCATATTCTTGATGGTAAAAGTCTCCAAATGTTGCCCCAACTTGTTAGCACTTACAATGCAATTTAGGTAAGAGAGCTAGAGCTAGGGTCACATTCAGAACTAAAATTGACATAGTCCAAGAACAGAGGAGACCTTTTAGTCAAATTCCTTTAGTTGCACTAGTCACTTAAAACTACCCCAACAAATAGCACTTACCAAATAGTAATGAAAGGTCAGAGCCACTGTTAGGGTATCAATGGTGACATGAATTCCAGCTATTTTTTAAAAAGTTTCATAGAAATATTAAAAATGAAGTTATTCTGATCTACATACCTCATTGGCTGTTGTCATAGAAGTTAATCGGCCAGAGATAATCACTCTGAAAGACATTTTCTGAGTTGTTCCCATTTTAAATGTTCAGAAACCTTTCAATGAATTGAGGTCATTCACAGCTCCTCCCCCTTCAAATCCCATTGTGACATCAGAACTGATACATGTTGCAAATATTCCATCTTAATGTTTCAGACATTTTCACCTAGACAGATCATTCCTATGCAAATAGCTGACTGTAGTCTAAGGCAGAGTTTTAAAATTACATTGTAAACAGTTTCTCATATGAAAAACTTGTGGCACTGTAGGTTTCATTGCACAGCAGCATCCTCTACAGGCTTTACAGGGTATGAACTAAATTGAGCAGAGAGTGGACCAGGATGCCCATGAAACTACCCCAAAGAGAAGCACTTATTCTGTGTATTAAACAATCAATGCTCCACTTTGTGGTGGTCTCAAAACACTTCTTAGCTGAGATAAATAAGTATCTTTTTTTGCATGAGTACTCTGATCAAAAATATACCCCAACTTGATAGCACTTTCTTGATACTTTTGAAGAGAAAGATGCTAAAGTTGAAGCAGATTCCCTGCCAGTTACTTCAAATTCTCTTGTCATACATTCTCCAGTGTTATTCAGTATTATAGGCCATATTCTTGATGGTAAAAGTCTCCAAATGTTGCCCCAACTTGTTAGCACTTACAATGCAATTTAGGTAAGAGAGCTAGAGCTAGGGTCACATTCAGAACTAAAATTGACATAGTCCAAGAACAGAGGAGACCTTTTAGTCAAATTCCTTTAGTTGCACTAGTCACTTAAAACTACCCCAACAAATAGCACTTACCAAATAGTAATGAAAGGTCAGAGCCACTGTTAGGGTATCAATGGTGACATGAATTCCAGCTATTTTTTTAAAAAAGTTTCATAGAAATATTAAAAATGAAGTTATTCTGATCTACATACCTCATTGGCTGTTGTCATAGAAGTTAATCGGCCAGAGATAATCACTCTGAAAGACATTTTCTGAGTTGTTCCCATTTTAAATGTTCAGAAACCTTTCAATGAATTGAGGTCATTCACAGCTCCTCCCCCTTCAAATCCCATTGTGACATCAGAACTGATACATGTTGCAAATATTCCATCTTAATGTTTCAGACATTTTCACCTAGACAGATCATTCCTATGCAAATAGCTGACTGTAGTCTAAGGCAGAGTTTTAAAATTACATTGTAAACAGTTTCTCATATGAAAAACTTGTGGCACTGTAGGTTTCATTGCACAGCAGCATCCTCTACAGGCTTTACAGGGTATGAACTAAATTGAGCAGAGAGTGGACCAGGATGCCCATGAAACTACCCCAAAGAGAAGCACTTATTCTGTGTATTAAACAATCAATGCTCCACTTTGTGGTGGTCTCAAAACACTTCTTAGCTGAGATAAATAAGTATCTTTTTTTGCATGAGTACTCTGGTCAAAAATATACCCCAACTTGATAGCACTTTCTTGATACTTTTGAAGAGAAAGATGCTAAAGTTGAAGCAGATTCCTGCCAGTTACTTCAAATTCTCTTGTCATACATTCTCCAGTGTTATTCAGTATTATAGGCCATATTCTTGATGGTAAAAGTCTCCAAATGTTGCCCCAACTTGTTAGCACTTACAATGCAATTTAGGTAAGAGAGCTAGAGCTAGGGTCACATTCAGAACTAAAATTGACATAGTCCAAGAACAGAGGAGACCTTTTAGTCAAATTCCTTTAGTTGCACTAGTCACTTAAAACTACCCCAACAAATAGCACTTACCAAATAGTAATGAAAGGTCAGAGCCACTGTTAGGGTATCAATGGTGACATGAATTCCAGCTATTTTTTAAAAAGTTTCATAGAAATATTAAAAATGAAGTTATTCTGATCTACATACCTCATTGGCTGTTGTCATAGAAGTTAATCGGCCAGAGATAATCACTCTGAAAGACATTTTCTGAGTTGTTCCCATTTTAAATGTTCAGAAACCTTTCAATGAATTGAGGTCATTCACAGCTCCTCCCCCTTCAAATCCCATTGTGACATCAGAACTGATACATGTTGCAAATATTCCATCTTAATGTTTCAGACATTTTCACCTAGACAGATCATTCCTATGCAAATAGCTGACTGTAGTCTAAGGCAGAGTTTTAAAATTACATTGTAAACAGTTTCTCATATGGAAAACTTGTGGCACTGTAGGTTTCATTGCACAGCAGCATCCTCTACAGGCTTTACAGGGTATGAACTAAATTGAGCAGAGAGTGGACCAGGATGCCCATGAAACTACCCCAAAGAGAAGCACTTATTCTGTGTATTAAACAATCAATGCTCCACTTTGTGGTGGTCTCAAAACACTTCTTAGCTGAGATAAATAAGTATCTTTTTTTGCATGAGTACTCTGGTCAAACAATATACCCCAACTTGATAGCACTTTCTTGATACTTTTGAAGAGAAAGATGCTAAAGTTGAAGCAGATTCCTGCCAGTTACTTCAAATTCTCTTGTCATACATTCTCCAGTGTTATTCAGTATTATAGGCCATATTCTTGATGGTAAAAGTCTCCAAATGTTGCCCCAACTTGTTAGCACTTACAATGCAATTTAGGTAAGAGAGCTAGAGCTAGGGTCACATTCAGAACTAAAATTGACATAGTCCAAGAACAGAGGAGACCTTTTAGTCAAATTCCTTTAGTTGCACTAGTCACTTAAAACTACCCCAACAAATAGCACTTACCAAATAGTAATGAAAGGTCAGAGCCACTGTTAGGGTATCAATGGTGACATGAATTCCAGCTATTTTTTAAAAAGTTTCATAGAAATATTAAAAATGAAGTTATTCTGATCTACATACCTCATTGGCTGTTGTCATAGAAGTTAATCGGCCAGAGATAATCACTCTGAAAGACATTTTCTGAGTTGTTCCCATTTTAAATGTTCAGAAACCTTTCAATGAATTGAGGTCATTCACAGCTCCTCCCCCTTCAAATCCCATTGTGACATCAGAACTGATACATGTTGCAAATATTCCATCTTAATGTTTCAGACATTTTCACCTAGACAGATCATTCCTATGCAAATAGCTGACTGTAGTCTAAGGCAGAGTTTTAAAATTACATTGTAAACAGTTTCTCATATGAAAAACTTGTGGCACTGTAGGTTTCATTGCACAGCAGCATCCTCTACAGGCTTTACAGGGTATGAACTAAATTGAGCAGAGAGTGGACCAGGATGCCCATGAAACTACCCCAAAGAGAAGCACTTATTCTGTGTATTAAACAATCAATGCTCCACTTTGTGGTGGTCTCAAAACACTTCTTAGCTGAGATAAATAAGTATCTTTTTTTTGCACGAGTACTCTGATCAAAAATATACCCCAACTTGATAGCACTTTCTTGATACTTTTGAAGAGAAAGATGCTAAAGTTGAAGCAGATTCCTGCCAGTTACTTCAAATTCTCTTGTCATACATTCTCCAGTGTTATTCAGTATTATAGGCCATATTCTTGATGGTAAAAGTCTCCAAATGTTGCCCCAACTTGTTAGCACTTACAATGCAATTTAGGTAAGAGAGCTAGAGCTAGGGTCACATTCAGAACTAAAATTGACATAGTCCAAGAACAGAGGAGACCTTTTAGTCAAATTCCTTTAGTTGCACTAGTCACTTAAAACTACCCCAACAAATAGCACTTACCAAATAGTAATGAAAGGTCAGAGCCACTGTTAGGGTATCAATGGTGACATGAATTCCAGCTATTTTTTTAAAAAGTTTCATAGAAATATTAAAAATGAAGTTATTCTGATCTACATACCTCATTGGCTGTTGTCATAGAAGTTAATCGGCCAGAGATAATCACTCTGAAAGACATTTTCTGAGTTGTTCCCATTTTAAATGTTCAGAAACCTTTCAATGAATTGAGGTCATTCACAGCTCCTCCCCCTTCAAATCCCATTGTGACATCAGAACTGATACATGTTGCAAATATTCCATCTTAATGTTTCAGACATTTTCACCTAGACAGATCATTCCTATGCAAATAGCTGACTGTAGTCTAAGGCAGAGTTTTAAAATTACATTGTAAACAGTTTCTCATATGAAAAACTTGTGGCACTGTAGGTTTCATTGCACAGCAGCATCCTCTACAGGCTTTACAGGGTATGAACTAAATTGAGCAGAGAGTGGACCAGGATGCCCATGAAACTACCCCAAAGAGAAGCACTTATTCTGTGTATTAAACAATCAATGCTCCACTTTGTGGTGGTCTCAAAACACTTCTTAGCTGAGATAAATAAGTATCTTTTTTTGCATGAGTACTCTGATCAAACAAATATACCCCAACTTGATAGCACTTTCTTGATACTTTTGAAGAGAAAGATGCTAAAGTTGAAGCAGATTCCTGCCAGTTACTTCAAATTCTCTTGTCATACATTCTCCAGTGTTATTCAGTATTATAGGCCATATTCTTGATGGTAAAAGTCTCCAAATGTTGCCCCAACTTGTTAGCACTTACAATGCAATTTAGGTAAGAGAGCTAGAGCTAGGGTCACATTCAGAACTAAAATTGACATAGTCCAAGAACAGAGGAGACCTTTTAGTCAAATTCCTTTAGTTGCACTAGTCACTTAAAACTACCCCAACAAATAGCACTTACCAAATAGTAATGAAAGGTCAGAGCCACTGTTAGGGTATCAATGGTGACATGAATTCCAGCTATTTTTTAAAAAGTTTCATAGAAATATTAAAAATGAAGTTATTCTGATCTACATACCTCATTGGCTGTTGTCATAGAAGTTAATCGGCCAGAGAGAATCACTCTGAAAGACATTTTCTGAGTTGTTCCCATTTTAAATGTTCAGAAACCTTTCAATGAATTGAGGTCATTCACAGCTCCTCCCCCTTCAAATCCCATTGTGACATCAGAACTGATACATGTTGCAAATATTCCATCTTAATGTTTCAGACATTTTCACCTAGACAGATCATTCCTATGCAAATAGCTGACTGTAGTCTAAGGCAGAGTTTTAAAATTACATTGTAAACAGTTTCTCATATGGAAAACTTGTGGCACTGTAGGTTTCATTGCACAGCAGCATCCTCTACAGGCTTTACAGGGTATGAACTAAATTGAGCAGAGAGTGGACCAGGATGCCCATGAAACTACCCCAAAGAGAAGCACTTATTCTGTGTATTAAACAATCAATGCTCCACTTTGTGGTGGTCTCAAAACACTTCTTAGCTGAGATAAATAAGTATCTTTTTTTGCATGAGTACTCTGATCAAAAATATACCCCAACTTGATAGCACTTTCTTGATACTTTTGAAGAGAAAGATGCTAAAGTTGAAGCAGATTCCTGCCAGTTACTTCAAATTCTCTTGTCATACATTCTCCAGTGTTATTCAGTATTATAGGCCATATTCTTGATGGTAAAAGTCTCCAAATGTTGCACCAACTTGTTAGCACTTACAATGCAATTTAGGTAAGAGAGCTAGAGCTAGGGTCACATTCAGAACTAAAATTGACATAGTCCAAGAACAGAGGAGACCTTTTAGTCAAATTCCTTTAGTTGCACTAGTCACTTAAAACTACCCCAACAAATAGCACTTACCAAATAGTAATGAAAGGTCAGAGCCACTGTTAGGGTATCAATGGTGACATGAATTCCAGCTATTTTTTAAAAAGTTTCATAGAAATATTAAAAATGAAGTTATTCTGATCACCATACCTCGATGGCTGTTGTCCTAGAAGTTAATCGTGCCAGAGATAATCACTCTGAAAGACATTTACTGACATTTCCTGAGTTGTTCCCATTTTAAATGTTCAGAAACCTTTCAATGAATTGAGGTCATTTACAGCTCCTCCCTCCTCTGACCTTTGTCAGAATGCTGTTCATAGACTTCAGTTCAGCATTCAACACCATCATCCCCAAGCAGCTGATTGGAAAACCGAGCCTGCTGGGCCTGAACACCTCCCTCTGTAACTGGGTCCTGGATTTCCTGACTGAGAGACCTCAGTTAGTCAGGATAGGTAATAACATCTCCAGCACAACCACACTGATCACCGGTGCCCCTCAGGGCTGTGTGCTTAGTCCACTGTTTTTACCCTGGTGACTGTACTGCAAAGTACAGCTCAAACCACATCATCAAGTTTGCTGATGACATGACTGTGGTGGGTCTGATCAGCAAGCATGATGAGTCAGTGTACAGAGAGGAGGTGCAGCGGCTAACAGACTGGTGCGGAACCGACAACCCGTCTCTGAATGTAGACAAAACTAAGGAGATGTTTGTTGACTTCCCAAGAGTGTGAGGTGACCACCGCCCACTTAACATCACTGGCTCTGCTGTGGAAATTGTCAGGAGCACCAAGTTCCTCGGTGTCCACATCACAGAGAACCTCACCTGGTCCCTCAACACCAACTCCATAGCCAAGAGAGCCCAGCAGCACCTCTACTTCCTACGGAGACTGAAGAAGGCTCATCTCCCCCCTCCCATCCCTACCATGTTCTACAAGGGGGCCGTGGAGAGCATCCTGAGCAGCTGCATCATCGCCTGGTTTGGGAATTGCACCACCTCTGACCACAAGACCCTACACCGTATAGTGAGGACAGCTGAGAGGATCATCGGGGTCTCTCTCCCCTCCATCATGGACATCTATACCACACATTGTATCCGGAAAGCCACCAGCATTGTGGACGACCCCATCCATCCCTCACACGGACTTTTTTCACTGCTGCCGTCTGGCAGAAAGTACCAGAGCATCCGTGCCATCACTGCCAGACTCTGCAACAGCTTTGTTCCTCAAGCAATCAGGTTTTTAAATTCACAAGGACTGAACTAAATCCCCCCCCTACACACTCATACACACGTCTTTTGGAACACTGCTGCTAATTCTGTTTTTACACTGTTTTACTACCTCAGTAACTGCTGTGCTCACATATTTTGAAAAAGTTTCATAGAAATATTAAAGTTATTCTGATTTTCATACCTCATTGGCTATTGTCATAGAAGTTAATCGTGCCAGAGATAGTCACTCTGAAAGACATTTTCGGAGTTGTTCCCATTTTAAATGTTCAGAAACCTTTCAATGAATTGAGGTCATTCACAGCTCCTCCCCCTTCAAATCCCATTGTGACATCAGAACTGATACATGTTGCAAATATTCCATCTTAATGTTTCAGACATTTTCACCTAGACAGATCATTCCTATGCAAATAGCTGACTGTAGTCTAAGGCAGAGTTTTAAAATTACATTGTAAACAGTTTCTCATATGAAAAACTTGTGGCACTGTAGGTTTCATTGCACAGCAGCATCCTCTACAGGCTTTACAGGGTATGAACTAAATTGAGCAGAGAGTGGACCAGGATGCCCATGAAACTACCCCAAAGAGAAGCACTTATTCTGTGTATTAAACAATCAATGCTCCACTTTGTGGTGGTCTCAAAACACTTCTTAGCTGAGATAAATAAGTATCTTTTTTTGCATGAGTACTCTGGTCAAAAATATACCCCAACTTGATAGCACTTTCTTGATACTTTTGAAGAGAAAGATGCTAAAGTTGAAGCAGATTCCTGCCAGTTACTTCAAATTCTCTTGTCATACATTCTCCAGTGTTATTCAGTATTATAGGCCATATTCTTGATGGTAAAAGTCTCCAAATGTTGCCCCAACTTGTTAGCACTTACAATGCAATTTAGGTAAGAGAGCTAGAGCTAGGGTCACATTCAGAACTAAAATTGACATAGTCCAAGAACAGAGGAGACCTTTTAGTCAAATTCCTTTAGTTGCACTAGTCACTTAAAACTACCCCAACAAATAGCACTTACCAAATAGTAATGAAAGGTCAGAGCCACTGTTAGGGTATCAATGGTGACATGAATTCCAGCTATTTTTTAAAAAGTTTCATAGAAATATTAAAAATGAAGTTATTCTGATCTACATACCTCATTGGCTGTTGTCATAGAAGTTAATCGGCCAGAGAGAATCACTCTGAAAGACATTTTCTGAGTTGTTCCCATTTTAAATGTTCAGAAACCTTTCAATGAATTGAGGTCATTCACAGCTCCTCCCCCTTCAAATCCCATTGTGACATCAGAATTTAACTTCAACTTTAACATCAACTTCAAATATACCCCAACTTGATAGCACTTTCTGGATACTTTTGAAGGGAAAGATGCTAAAGTTGAAGAAGATTCTTGCCAGTTATTTCACCTGTATAGCTTACCAGAAAACATTATTTCAGATAAGGCGACTCAATTCACATCACAGGTATGGAGGGATTGTTGTAACATGCTTAACATCAATCCCAGTCTCGCTTGTTCTCAATCTAATGGAGTATTTAAACACTTGAATCACAGAAATTGGGCGCTTATCATGTTCTTTTTGTGGCCGATTACAGGGAGACTGGACACGTCTTCTACCATTGGCTGAATATGCCCAGCACTCTTTGAGAAGCACCTCCACAGGTATGACACCCTTTCAGTGTGGTTTTGGCTTCCAGCCTCCTACGTGCCTTTGTGCCTATGAACCTTCAGATGTCACTGCAGTAGACGAGGAGGAGGAGATGTCCATGTCGGGTGCCGCCCATCAGGTGGGGGGGTTCTGTCACATAAACCCCCGGAGATTCTTCTCTTCGCCTCAAGAGGTCTCTGTCACCACAATTCTGAGAGGCCTTTTGCACACCTGTATTTCAGTAGTGTATTTAATTGGCTTTATAAGGAAAGCTGAACAATAGCTCTTTGCGATTTTTTTGTGGTTTGTACTTTTAAGTGTGAGTCTTATTTCTCTGTAGTTATATCTTGGTTATCATCCTTTTTGCCTTCTTGCCATAAATATTGTCATGTTTCCCAGCCCTAGAAATATGGATAATATGTAATTAATTAAAATCATTCTATCACCTTCTTGCAATGCACATTAAGATTTGAAGTACATCTAATATTGATTTATTTCTGCTTTCACTGCATTTTTTCCTGCAAGTAATCTGTCTTGTCTATGCACCATCCTTCCTATCAGAAATCTGTTTACTTACTGCTTTTTTCGAGGGGTCACTGACTGACAGTATAGTCCACTCTGGTCACGTACATGTTGTAAGTAACCTAAAGCTCATTCAGATCTGGTACACTTTGGCTATTTAACGTAATTATAATGTCTAAAGTTTAGCTTTTTATAAATTGTTTTGCTTTATGTTTATTTTTTCTATGCAGTTATTTCAGGATGGGTAAACTTGTGGCTGTTGTGAGTCTTGCTCTACTTCTCTCGTGTGGTGAGTTATAATGATTTTACTATGATGTTGCACATCAGAACTGCTAGAATTCATTCCAGAGAGGTGTTACAATAGCACATCTCAGAGGCTATGTTCACAATATAATCTTTTCACAATAGATGGTTTTAACATAATAAAAAATATTAATATAAAATATTAAAAATAAAAATATTTTGATGCATTTTAGAAGAGTGTGGATGAGAAACTAGCTAGTGAAATATGTTTTGTGAAACATGCAAGTGGACATTCAAATTCTTGTTGTTCCCCTTGAGAAGTTATTTGTTGTCTATTTTGTGGATTATAATTGTTAAGCTGCTATTCTTTAAAATTGTATGAGATACACAAGATCAACTGCAAATGCACTGCTACTTGTATTTGTCATTATTAATATGGATTAAACTTTTAGTCTAACAATGTATGTAAACTAGAACCATATGAGGAGTGAAATGTGGATCAGTGATAGGATTTCCCTGAACTTTAACCATAGAAACCCCTACAGACATTCTTTGTAATTGACTTATTTTACTCACAAGGCATTATTAAGCACGCTAAATTTCTCAATTAAATGTGTTATTATATAATGTAAATGAATGATACATGTTTTACACTGTTTTTTGAAGGAGGGGAGAGTTTTAAGATGTCAGAGAAAGATTATGAAAATGTTGAAAAAATGTTGGAATTCGGGGCCCAAGTGTTTTTGAACTGGTTGGACAAAGTCAGAGATGTAACTGAAAGAATGGTGAGAGAAAACCAGCTGAGAACAACCAGGTAAAAACTAAATAGTTGACCCAATTTTGTTATACTGCTTGAATTAAAGCAGAATATTAATGATTAACCGTTCCATTGATTTTTTTTTATTGATTTTTTTTTTTACAGAATTGCAATCCAAGGTCACTGGAATTCTTTCAAAGAGACAGCGAACAGAATCAGTGTAGAGGAACGAGGTAAAGGAATGCAGGATGATATGATTGTAGCAGCACGGTAAGTCCAACCTGCTGAATTTAGATGAAGAGGAACATTTTAAAAAATGACTAATGTGTTACAACCTAAACTTAAAGACCAATTGATGATAGACAATTCATTGCAATTAATACTGAGAAAATAATAAAATTGTTTTATAGTATAGTTTTTCATTTTTTCAGTGTAGCTCAAAGTACTGAACATGAGCTCTGCCATGCTTGTCGCTCCCTTCTGGCAGGTCTCAATGGCTGTCAACAACGCTCCCAGAGATACTCACTTGTTACATCTGTAGACAGTTTAGTTCTGTTAAATGTTCTGTCAGACTGCCTTCACCTCCCCCAACCTCCCAGTTCCATTCACAAAATGTGAAAAGAGACGTAGCATGTTATTTATGCCGGGGGGGCGGGGTTATGCTATACATTTCACAAGAAACCAAGGTGATGTTTTACTTGAACCCTGCTATATAACTTTGACATAACACTGCCTTAAACATGTCATGGAAGATAATGTATGCTATCATCATGACGTGAGTTATCATGACAGATTTTGTTTAGCAATATAACAGCATCATGTTACCAATACAGGTAATAATCATGATAGATAATGATCGATGCCATGACAGCTTCACATGCTAATTTTTGCTAAGCGTACTCCAGTTAGCCACTTAAACATTAAACATTAACTACTGACTGGAATTGAAAAAAGTAGTGCAATTTAAAATGCAACTGGTGCATTTAGTTTTGAAAAGTGGAATTTGAATGCATCCATAATTCTATTCTAAATTTAGTTCTAGTAGAATAGAATTGTACTAGTATATTGCCACTGTCGGAATAAAATAATTTGAAAACATCAGCTGCCCTTTGCGTGGGGTCAAACATTTCATGATGAATGGACCAAATGAAATGGTCCAAAAAGACTTGGAATAAAATCATTCCATTAACTTATATTGAAAGTCAAGAAAGTGTTTTTTTTATTTATCCTGTAAAAATGGTTATTCCAACAGTGGTACAGCGCAGCATAGTGTAAATCTGAGCTTTATGCTTCATGATGGATGTTTCTAATTCACAGCACCATCCGAAGACTACTTCTGTTCTACAAAGATGACCTACAAAAGATGATCCATTCTCTAGCAACAGAGAAGGGTGTTCAACAGTATCTACCGTAAGATCTCTTTCTCATTGCTCAGTTACTCTGAAATCTGAAACATTATTTTACTTCAGTTACGTATTTGGGCTGTCAAACGACTAAAATAATTAATCACGGTTTTGTAATTTGCTCAAAGTTTTTTTTTTTTTCATTTCCAAAATTTCCATGGGGTGAATACATTTTAATATTATTATTTATTATTATTATTTAAAAGAAAATTCAACTTCTGTTTAAAAGCACATGAACAGATAACTTTTCTCACTATTTTAAGTACATAACCAATGTGTCTCATCTGTGCAGATGCCGTGGTGCTGGTTGTTAAGTGGAAACGTTAAGCACTATGAAACAGAACAATCAAATCAAAATGAACCTACAGACAAATTCAAGTTCTGATGTTGATTGAAAGTATAGAATCCACTATTTTGACAGAATGTCTCTTTTTTTATTCCCGATAATCTACAAGTGTGAAATGTGAAATATGTAATTGCACCATGCATTTGTTATTGCTGGTGATGATGTTTTTTTTAAATTAACGTGTATCTGAAAGTACAAGCCTACATCGAAACAGGATTATAACCACAGCCCATCATATCTTAAACAGAGCTGTGAACATGTTAGAAGGGGTCATTCAAAAAGAACAATGGAATGAGGTCTGGGGGTGAGTATTTTGCTCCTCTTACAGTTGATTTCTTCTTGAGTTAAATTCCATAGGAACACTTTTCACCTTGTTTGAATTGTACTGCAAATGTCATATCCTTATAAGTTAGTGTCACTAGCAGTAACTTCTGCTAATAGCAACAGTGATGACAGTACTGTTATCAGCAAGTTGGATTATATACACACAGATGTACGTGACGTAACATGTAGTTAGTTTTACTTTAAGTTTTAAATGCTTCTTTAGTAACATCACTTATTTAAACTCCTTTGTTTCTCACAGAGCTGTGGAGTCACACTACTTTCCTGGAGCTCCATCAGTCAGAAATGATCCCTTGGAGTTTCTCTGTTACCTTCTGTCCACCAGGTAAGAATACATATCCTACCTCATTTTTTTCTACCTTACATCTCTGGGAAGTATTTCCCACAGAATGATTGTAATCTGTGATACCAGATTTGATCAGGATAGTACATCTATCACCTGTTGCTGGTTATCAATAGCAAATAACTTACAGTATCTTGATGGGAGCAGATACTGTCAGTTTTACTATATTTTCTCTTGCATGAATGAGAGATTTCACAAAAGAAGGAGGAAATCAAAACACGAGTGTAGAGAACAAAATCAGAACAAGTTATGAAATCATTTGATAATGACTCAGGATTAGAGACTTATATTGAATATACAGCAGTTTATTAGAATATACAGTATTATTGCTGGCTGCCTGAAACAGTGACTGAAAATGTACCATTTCTAGACTTAGTTCTATATTCTAATGCAGTTTATTTAAGATTTGTGATTGGTGGTGCCCTGCCTCAGAATGGTGGGCTGGTGTGAAATGCCCAAAAGTTATCATACATTTGGACAGCTAGTCTTGTTTCAGTTGGCACATTGGCATTATTCACAGTAAATAAATGGTAATATCTTTGCACCGTTCAAATTTCTTGGAGAAATTTAGTTTTTTTTAATAAAATAATAAATATGTTGAATTCCTCTGCAAGTGTGAGTACTTAAGATGTTAAAAAATGATTGATCTAACTTGATATATTAACATTTATCTTTCTTTGTATCCAACAGCACTGTGGAAACATTCATAGTGAACCTTCTTAAAACTGGAGCAGAAGTGATTTCACAAATTAGACATATTGATTTTCAAAAACTACAAGAAAGGTAAGACTAGTATTCAACTTGTGAAGATCATAACTTTTTTAAACATTGTTTTGCTATCAAACTAATAGCTTCAGTTCTCATAATTCAGTGGTTCAACCATGGTACTGGAGCCTCCCATGCTCTGCACATTTGATGTTTTTTCTGCTCCCAGCACACCTGATCCAACAAATTACCTCTTTGCTGAGTTGAAGTGGGTGTTTGAGAACAGGAAAATGATAAAAAGCGCAGGATGGGATACTCCAGATAAACCCTAACTACATATGAGTGTACTGGCTGAAAGCAAAGCATGTTTTTATCTACTTGTATTTCTGTGAATAAGCTACAGTTCAAAGAAACCAATGAAGTAAGACAGTGCCAGGAATCAGCCGGTACCAAAATACAAAGATATACAATGGGATGTATAGCAGCCCAGTCTGGATGGGATTCAGCTTCTGGTGATGGGTTGCCATTCATGATGAGATGTTGTGATGGGAGTAGAAACTGAGTGGAATACAGAAGATGAGTTGGGTGTCATCAGCTTAGTTATGATACAGAAAGCAGTGATAGTTTGTTTGGAGCTATTTATGATAGATGATGTCATGAAGGGGAGTAGGTGCTGGAGAACTATTAATAGGATGAGGTCCAGCAAGCAAGAAGTGGGATTGCTTGTTGTCCGTAGTGGAAATACATCATTTGGGAAAGTGAACTGAGAAGGCAAGACTAAGAACTGATTGAGGGGGAATGGAATCAGGGAAACAGATTTGACAGATCCTGTTATCCTCATCCTCAGAGAAAGTAAGAAGAGCAGGTTAAGAAGGGAAGAGAAAGTGGTGGCTTGTATGGATCAGATGCTGATATATCTAGTTCTACCTAAAGATGACCTTGTGGTAGTTCTTTTTTAGAGTTGAAATCTAAAAAGAAAGAGAGATATCTGAATCTAGTAATAATTTCTTCTACCTCTGCTCCTCTCAGTCATTCTTAGTTCTCTCCAGATGCCGGTCAGGACATATGACAACAGAGCAGCAGGTGGAGAAGATCTTGCTTTTCTAAAGGAAAGACAGCAGAGAAGGTTAATAGAAGAGGAGAGTACAAAGGAGAGGTTAATGATGAATGTGATGAAGGGCAGCAGGATCTAGAAGTCTGGAGCACTGTGGATGGGGGACAGCAGTCAGGTGGTGGGACTGCTTAATGGCAGTAGTTGTAGAATGTCACCAGGGGAAAGAGGAGAAAAACACATGGAGTCATTCTCCCCCTCTCAACTGTCTAAAAGCAATTTCCAGAGAAAGAGAAAACATTAGGGGAAGTTGTGGTGGGATAGTTCTGATGAGGGAGAAGGATGGGTGAAGTAGAGGTTGGGGTGATGTGGACACAGTACCCAGAGAGGAAAATTGTGAAACAAAGAAAATGATGATCTGAGAAGTAGAGGGGGGAATGTGAACAACTCCAGGGTGCAGGTTCAGTATGTTTTTGCTCTGAGCACCAAATGAGACATTTAGGACGGGGTCGAAAAATAACAGTGTGAGTAGGCTGAATGGTTGCATATCCAGTTTGTCTTTTGAAGTTCTCTAGTGTTTAGTAGGGAAGGTCTCTCACATGCTGTAATATGACAACAAATATTCTTTATGTTTCCAAGCCTAAAGTCTGTTGTGGATGCAGTCAGAGAGAAAGCCGCTGAATTCGAGCCTGTGGAGAGACAGAAAGAGAAAGACGAATTACTTGTATCAGTAAGGTGAGCAGCATTTTTCAGGATCATGCTCACTTGCTGAATGTATTTGATGAATTAATCATTTAAAATGACAGTTTTGATGTTTGTCGATGTATCAGCAAAATATCACTAATGATTTCCCACCTATTTTCAATTCAGCAATTTCTTACTTACTGTGGTGGGCAGGGTAGCTGAATTTTAGCATAATTATTGTGTTTGAGGTTCATACATTTATACTGTTAAGGGCTTGTAAAAGACCGATTAAGTAATTGATTTCAGCAGTGGACTGTCAACAAAAATGGAAATAACATGCAAATACTTGGTCTTTCCCTTTTAATGTTGGCCATATAATAGGGATTCTGTCAGTACTGATATTTCATTAATAATCCTCTTTTTTCAAATAAAGACCTGTGTAAAAATTATTTGGATACTTACCAAAAATGCAAAAATCTCTTCCCACATTTTTGAGATGAAATTTGACTAATTAGAATAAGATATTTGACAGTGACCAGATCAATGAATCATTAATCATCTAAGCTATGAGGATCAAACATGCTATTGACTGATCAGTTAGGAAGACTAACAGTCGAGAAGACAGACAATGTTGATACATGATTTTTTAGTTTTCATGATAATAAAGGGATGTTGTCCATATTGTTAAAACACTTGTATTGTAGACTGCTGAGTTATTAAGATCTTATGTTCAGAGTGTGCTGTTTTTGTATAATCACATATGGAATGCTGATAAATGAAACCCATCAAACACTGTAGTCTGGTGTATTAATATGCTTTAGACACAGAGACCAAACTCTAACATTTCTTTCTTTCTTCATAGTGTTGCTGCTAGAGTGTGTGCTTATTACTGGGATAGATTTCTTGAATACACTGAATCTCCTGAATTTTCCCAGAAAGTCGAACAGGCAGAAGAGTAAGTATAACTGTACTATAGTTCATTTCCTCTGAGACAAAGCCAATGGGTAATAAGCGTAAATCTATTATTGTATATTAATTTTCTGATCCTCAGCCAGCTACCCAACCCTGGGTTCCCAACCCTGATCCTGAAGTACCACCTGCCTTGCACATTTTTTACCCTGTGCTAAAACACCCACTTCAGCACAAGAATGGCTGGCTAATTAACTTAGTTGGATCAGGTGGGTTGGGAGCAGGGGAAACTAAAATATGCAGGGCATGGGGTACTTCAGGACCAGGGTTGGGATCCACTGGCTTAGAAGAGCCCATGTTTGTTGTGTTTGTTGAGTGTGCACAATATTTGAAGAGTTCAGAGAATTTATTAATCTGGAATAGTCATTTGCTGACAGTCATATATCTTTGTCAATAAGAGCTGTAGCACAAGAAAACATTGCAGAGGTAGATGGAAGAACAGACTAAATATCAGAAAAGTCTGGAAGAAAATATGACAGTCAGTCAAGAAACAGTGATCCAAACCAGACCTTAAAATCCACCATTAACTACTTAAAGAAATGTCAGCTGAAGCTTCACAGTCCCTTGATTTCTCAACATTAAATATCTGTGGGTAGATATACAACGCCAATTCCAAAAAAGTTGGGATGCTTTGTAAAATGTAAATAAAAACAGAATGTGATGATTTGCAAACCTCATATATGGGTCATATTGTATTCACAATGGAACATAGAACACATATCAGATGCTGAAAGTGAGACATTTTACCATTTCATGAAAAATATTAACTTTTTTAGAACTTGATGGCAGCAGCGTATCTCATAAAAGTTGGGACAGGGCCATGTCTACCATCCCCTCTTCTTTTAACCACAGTCTGTAAATGTCTGGGAAGCGAGGAAACCAACTGCTGGAGTTTTGGGAGAAGAAAGTTATCCCATTCTTGTCTGTTGTAGGATTCTAGCTGCTCAACAGTCCTGGGTCTCATTTGCCGGATCTTTCATTTCATGATGCGCCAAATGTTTTCTTTTGGTGAAAGGTCTGGACCGCAGACAGGCCAGTTCAGCACCCAGACTCTTCTTCCGCGAAGCCATGCTGTTGTGATGGATGCAGTATGTGGTTTAGCATTGTCTTGCTGAAATATGCAAGGCCTTCCCTGAAAGAGACGGCGTCTGGATGGGAGCATATGTTGTTCTAAAACCTCTATATACTGTTCAGCATTGATAATGCCTTTCCAGATGTGTAAGCTGCCCACGCCATAGGCACTAATGCAACCCCATACAATCAGAGATGCAGGCTTTTGAACTGTGCACTGATAACAAGGTGGATGGTCCCTCTCCTCTTGAGTCCGCAGGACACGGTCTGTGGTTTCCATAAAATAATTTAAAATTTTGATTCATCTGACCACAGAACAGTGTTCCATTTTGCCTCAGTCCATTTTAAATGAGCTTTGGCCCAGAGAGGATGGCGGTGTTTCTGTATCGTGTTGACACATGGCTTTTTCTTTGCATGATACAGCTTTAACTTGCATTTGTGGATGGCACGACGAACTGTGTTCACAGACAATGATTTCTGGAAATGTTCCTGTGTTCATGCAGTGATTTCCAGTACAGAATCATGCCTGTTTTAATGCAGTACCGCCTGAGGACCTGAAGATCACGAGCATCTAATATTGACCATCGGCCTTGTCCCTTGTGTATAAGGATTTCTCCAGATCTTTGTGTACTGTAGATGGTGGGATATCCAAAGTCTTCACAGTTTTACGTTGAGGAACATTTTTCTGAAATTGTTCCACAATTTTTAGACACAGCAAAGCCCTTCTTTGCTTCTGAGAAACGCTGCCTTGCTAAAACTTTCTTTTTATACCCAGTCACGTGCATTAGTTGCAAATTGCTCCTCCAGCTGTTTTTTTATTAGTACCACTTACTTTTCTAGCCTTTTGTTGCCCCTGTACCAACTTTTTTGGGATGCGTTGCACTCATCAAGTTCTAAATAAGTTAATGTTTTTCATGAAATGGTAAAATGTCTCACTTTCAACATCTGATATGTGTTCTATGTTTCATTTGTTAATAAAATATGGGTCTATGAGGTTTGCAAATCAGTGCCTTCTGTTTGCATTTACTTTTATTTACATTTTACAGAACATCCCAACTTTTTTGGAAGTGGGGTTGTATATCTAATAATATATCTAATGTTGATTAATATAATGATTTTGATGCACTAATGTCAAATAATAAGAGACAGTGTGCTTATGCAAAAATTAATCTGCATATAATTTAACATTTGGGGAAAAAACTAACAATATATATATTTTTTTCCCCACAGTGAATTAAATAATAGCAGGGTGTGGAAAACAATGGATGAAATGCTAGAACTCATCCGACCAGTAGTTGAAGCAGATTTGATCAGAGAGGCTACTTGGTAAGGATTTCTCACATATGTTGTGTATAATTTGGGTTTTCTCACTGATAAACACAATATTTGGAAAAAAAAAATCAGGTGTCAGTTAAGTCAAGTTACTTTTCAAATGGGTGGTAATTAATCCATTGAACAGTGAATGAGCCAACAATCTATTTCCTATTAAGGGTTTTGTCATTCTTAAACTGCTTAATTGCTGTAGCAAGATCGTGTTGTAGGCAGCTTTACATTTTATATCAACTGATTATCAGACCCTTCATGAGTTGAATTGTGTTGGGATTAAGGAACACTGTTTTATGTGAAAACTATTCAGATGAACATGTTAGCATAATGCTTTCAGATAAACGTTAACAGTTAGCAAATAAGACTTATGAAAAGATTATCTAATCAGATGATCTCTGCATTTCTATCTTCACCATAAGCATTTTAAAAGTAAGCTATTTCCCATTAAGAATTCAATTTAACATATTAAAGTTTCCTGCATTTTGTCCTATTTGTCCTATTTCATTTCATTTCAAGTCCACTTACTTGTGGTGTTTTTTGTACCAAAAATAAATAAATTTTACACGCCCATTTTCCAACCTCTCTTTAGCCCTTAGAATCAAACAGGCTGTTTTTGCTGGACTGTGCCCTTAAGACTGAAATATATCAATTAACTCTGTTCTGATTGTATTATGCCTGATTCAAAGAGCACTCTTTATAACTTCAGCATGAATGGGTGGGACTAAACTGCTGTAGATTGAATAGATGAACAGATGTAAATGAGCTGGTTCTCATGAGATCACAGAAATTCAAAATGGGCTGTTTTTGCAGCTTAGTTTCCATATATGGCAGTGGAACATTTTGAAACAAAATCCTTGCATGGAATGATAACCCTACAAAGTTGTTAATAATAAACGTAGTCAGTCTTAGTGCTATCAAACAAGTTCTCAACCTAGTTTTATATGCTAGCGAGTATCCTTTGCTTTTTTATGCCAGCAGTGTTAAACCAATATTCAATTTCAACGGAGCAGCTAAATCAATATGGCCATCAACTTGTTTAGTGTACAAGTCAGGGGTGTGCCTAGGCCCTGGTAATCGGGCTGTAGTCTAGGGTCTTCATTAGTCCCAGAACTCTTTATTTAATGAGTATTGATGTCCCAAAGATGCCATGATATAGATAATCAACTGCAATGGTATGTCAGATAAGGGTACAGAGAGATGGGTCTGACTGGATTTCAGCTTACCTTAGGTAGCAGTGATGATACAGAGACATTTACTAAATGGAAAGCCAAATTTATATTCTATTGTTAACAAAGTGGCTCAATCAACAGTAAAATAACTTTGATAGGTGAACATAATTCTTGCTCAGGATTATGCATCTGTCATTATTTCAATATTTCAATGTTCTGTATTGTATTCTCACAGATTTATTGCTGTTCTTAACTAATAAGAAACAGCAAACCATTTAGCTAGCATGCTGTCTGTTTTTGTCTCTGCCTCTCAGCCTTGCGACAGCTAAACAAGTTGACTGAGGATGCCCGTTAGCTCAAGCCGAGGCCCTCCCTTCCCTCTCAGACTCTTTTTTCACTTCTCTTTTGAGATTCAGCCACATGTGCACAGTTCCCTACAGGACATGTCATGCTTTATTTTTGTGCAGAAGCCAAAACTTCATAACTCACATAGTGCATTATATAGGGATAAATGAGCCATTTGGGACTCAGCCGTAGTTTTCATGGATTTCTAGAAACATTATGTGGCTCTCAAGTGGTGCAACAGTCAAAGCTTTGGCCCTATTTTTAGAAGGTTGCAAGTTTGAACCCCATTGATTTTACAGCCATCCATGGCCAGGAGTCTAAGACAGCACAATTGGCCTCGCTGTCCCACTGTGGGTGGGTAGGAGAGCCCTCACTCTCCCCCATCACTCAGTGTGATGCTAGATTGTGTTAGCCTTCATTCTCCTAATGCTGGTGGTATTGTGTAATTGTGGGAGTCCTAGCTAGTGGGTGGAATGGATACGACTAAATAAATACAACTACAAAAGTTACGTACTGCCTTCTGTGCCCTCCTTGTTTGCAACGTACAGTAGGTAATAAGCCTCATGACCACTGTGTAACATCATATCTGGCGCTGACAGTATGGGTCTGAAAATGCAATACTGCGGTTCTGCAGTTAGACCCTCCTCGTGTCCGCAGCCCCGACTCCCTCAGTTCTTCCTCTTGTACAGGCATAAACGCATGGTATGGAGGACTAGACAATTACTTATAGAATAAATTCCATGAACACATGCTCTAGAACTAACACTCTAAACTTAGCATTAACATGTCTTGAAGATGTTACGATATCTTTCACTGACTTATTGTCATAGATTTCCTGGTCTGTCTATGACCTTTTGTGTTCCTGCCCTAGGGCACTTTGTCACCTGTCCCTAGCCATGTGCTTTTGTTGTTGTTTTTGTTCCTGACTCCTCCCCTGTCCTGCCTCCTTGTTATCTGTCTCACTTGTAGTCTTGCAATCTCTCGTTATTACACCCACGTGTTTCTTGTTTGTTCTCAGTATATTTATACTCCTGGGTTTGTTCAGTTCTTTTGGCTTACATTGTTAATGTGACCGTTTTTTGTGATCTGTATCTGTACTTATAGTTTGTCTCATTTTTGTTTTTTCTTTTGTCTTCCTTTGTGTTTAAGTCTATGTTTTACTCCTGTTTATTTTTCTTTGTAAAAAAAAAAATGGAATTTGCACATGCATCCAGCCTCCTCACCTCCATTGTTACTTATCTTGCTAGCAAACTTTTTAAAGCCTAATATAGTGTCCACTTTATTTACTTGATTTTTTTGTTCCCTTTTTTTAATATATAATTTTTTTGGATTTTTACCCAATTTTCTCCCCAATTTAGTCGTTTCCAATTCCACCCGCTAGTTAGGACCCCAATCATACGATACTACCAGCCCTAGACCTGCCACTGCATCTTTTCGAACTGCCGCTCACGCAACATCATTGGACAGCAGATCGGAGGAAAGCGCCAACCGCCAGTTCTGTTACGTCACCTAACAGACGCCTGCACTGACTAGCATCACATTGGGTGATGGGGGGCCATCTTACCCACCCAGAGAGAGCGAGGCCAATTGTGCTCTCTTGGACTCCCGGACTGCGGATGGCTGTAGCATCACCAAGGATCGAACTCGTGATCTCGTGATGATAGGGCCAACGCTTAGACGGTTGCACCACTTGGGGGCCTCTAGTTCCCTGTTTTTTAATGATAAAATGTTTTGCTTGAGGACCCACTGAAAATTTCCAAAAATTATGTTATGGAGTCTTGGTGCTAAAAACAATAATAATTATATATCACTAACCAAATAAATATAAAAAAACCTAAAAATTAAATATCACAAAGGCAAATGCAAAAAAATGTGCATGATCACATTGAGTTTTGAGCACAGTGAGTTTTAATAACTTAATTAATTTGAATAACTTTAATACAGAATTCAGTTGTTTTTTGCAGTCATATGTACAGGTCTGGCCTAAAAAAAGAACAACTCTATTATGGCCTGGCCATCTATGTAGGCCTAAAGATCACCAGAGTGTTTCATGGTTCATTTTAAATGGATGGTTTTGTTTTGAGACACAGATGTTAACTAACACAACTTAACAGTGGCATCTCTGGCAGAGAAAGCCTGGTGGTGCACAATAAACTGTAGGGGCAGCAGCCAACTCCTCAACAAAACTACACACAAACCTAATCCATATACAAACGCACTCCATCAATGAAATTACAAACTCACAAATTAACGTAACATGGTGCAAGAGTTAGTAGAAGTGGATTATGAGTGATATGATAACGACTTTAAATCTCACAAAACCGTGTTATACAGCATTGCATTACAAATCCAAAGTTATCTAGCAGGACATGATCATTGTGGTCTGCAACTACGCATCCAAAGCAACATATCAGAGCAGAGAAACACACTGCTTTCTGGGCATTAGGAATGACACGCCTTGTAATAATGCAGAATGACTCACCAGTGACGTTCACTGTGTGAAAAGAAAAGAGGCACGACGATCTTTCATCAGGTCAAACTTGTCAAAAACCTTTCTCTCAAAGTCCACCAATCCGTGAATGAATTCAAGTTATACCATAGCATGGGTAAGGCAAGGAAAGCAGAAGGGTGTTTTTAGCTACACTCGCAGTTAGCCATCTCTTAAACCATTCTGGATTGAAGAATGATGTTGAAATCCTCTGGCTGGTGGTCCCTAATGTTTAATCTCTAATTTCTGCTCTAATGGCAGAGTACCAAACTTAACCTTTATTACATTTACGACTTGACTCATTATATTGTCTTGCTATAATGAGTGGCTACCACAACTAATGAGGAACAATGGCTAGCTGTGTAGCAACGCCCATACCATAAAAAACGACATATATACATGCATACATCTGGCCCCTAATGTAGAGATGCCACTGCACCTTAGTAAATACCTCCTGTATGCTTACAATAGCTAGCTGTATAAATGACACAATGACGCCCTAGTTCAGAGTGAGCAGTTCAAGAAGTTCTGATAGAAATATGCTATGGGTAATTAGGCTCAAATAATTACTCATTAAAACTCAGTATTTCTGTTTGAAAATTATATGTTTTAAAACTATTTAAATGCTCTTCCATAATGTAGTGTTTACTTTTCAGGTTACATTTGGAGTATTTTACAGACATCTATATAGCTGCCTTGGAAATAGCCTTTCGAGCGGGTCGGTATATTGGTCATGAGAGGGGACAGAAAACTGAAAGGTAAGAGCAGATTTGTTGAGATTTAATCTAGACTTTCTAGAGAGAGTGGTACGATTATTGAAATATTATCATTAACACATGATCAGATCACACATTAAGATAGCTTATTTGCTAACACAGGATCATCAGCTAAAGGTAGATTTTTGGGGTTTTTGTTCTTCTTGATTTTGAGTTTAAAGTCATTTCTTTAATCATTGCACTGTTTCTAGGAGGCAATCCTATGTGTGGATTTTCCAAGGTTGGTGGGGTGTTAGTACACATTCTATCAATGTAAATCAGTGGTCACCAACCTTTTCCTAGAGATACCCTCCTGCAAGTTTCACCTCCAACTCAGATGTAACCTACTTCACTCATCTAATCAAGCACTTTTATAGTCAGTTATTAGCAGAGTTTGGATATGACATAATACAAGTCATGGGATACATATTCACAATACAGGAATGAAGTATCTGGACTCCTGCTTGTGGGATTGTGAGAGAATTTTGGAACTCCATTTAAGCCAAATTTTCATGAAAAGTTTATTTTTTCCCATGTGACTCAATATGTCTTCTAAATGTGTTCTTAATACATTCCCTAATCTGCGTTACCTGCCTGTATCATAATGGAATACATTACTAAATACATTTAGGAGAGTGTATTCAGTTTCTGATTACCGTGTTTATTAGATAAACCAGGTGGGGTTGATTATGGTTGGAGTTAAAATCTGCAGGAAGGCAGATCTTCGGAGTACGGCTGGTGAACACTGATGGTGAACACGGTCTTAACTAGTCTTGGTCTTGAATGTGTAAATTACTGGGCTGAGTCTTGTCTCGGTCTTGACATAATTTGGACCCGGGTCTCGGGGTAAGGTGAAATTTTAAGACCAGTCAAGTGTGATGCCTCCGTCTGAGGTGACTGGAACCTGAAACCATTAGTATCAACAAAACCTTTACAAGGAATAAAACAGTAATTTCTCTACATGTTTAACTAAAATCTGTTCACTGCTAGTTGAGGATCTAATTGATAATTTCCATCATGGCTTAACTTAATGTTATTTCATTTAATTCAATTTTTATTTGTTAAGATCATTGAGTACCACATCGCAGTCTCTACTTGTGTAATAATTTTCATCCTTTGCATACCAATGAATCTGGTCTCTGTGTAAAATTAGGAGGCATCTAGAGAGGAGAAAATAAATCTAGCTATGTAGATAACACATATTAGCTGCTGTCAAGCAGCTGTTTAAACAGTTGTTAGTATCAGCTGGCTAGTTTTTCTTAAACTGACAAAATGAAAATCCCTCATCTTCCATCTTTCCTTGGCCATTGGTCCTTTGCTGAAATAAATGGTTTGAAAATGTGCTGTTCGGTTGCATCGCATCACGCATTATCAGTGTTTTGATTGGCTGTTTCATGTTCCACAAAGATAAGCTGCTTGCAACTGTTGCAGCAGAGTTTTAAGTAAGTTGCAGGACGCCTTACATTTTGCATCTCAAATGCAATTTAATTTCATGTCAGATTCAAGCAACAAAAGTTGCATGAAAATTGTATGAGGTAAAAAATAAAAGGTCAAACAAAACTAAAGCACAATAAACGGAAAGTTAAGAATATTGTCACAGCGCTTTTTGCTGTTTATCAGAGCGTCGCCGCTCCACAGTTTCAGTTTCATTTGCCAGTCACTTCAGCTGAGTGCACTAACATTATTCCTCCTAATAAACAGACATACATTCAGCTCTGTCTCCTCATTATTCACCACCATCTGTAATATTTTGATACGTTTTCATCAAGATTAACACACAAAGGTAATAACGGGATGGTGGAGATTGTGTCTGCAGTGTCTGGGGGTTTTTAAAACGCTGTTAGAAAAAACAAACACAAGTCAAAGCACAGATTTCAATGTAGATAAATGTAGCATCATTATGCTATTTATAGTGAACTATGCTGCCTGTCACTGAATAAAACAATAGAAACAGACGATTAAAACAGACGTTAAGACACCTCTGGGGTTGTCTTTAAGTCAGGACAGTATTTAGGAAATTTTGTCTAGTTAGGATGTTTCTGTAATAGTGGTTTCTTATCTGGAGTTAATCGATAAGATTATGAACTTATGAACTGTTGTTCTGTAATAGCTTCTGTCCTAAATTCAGTCCTAACTAAGGTTGTCATGGTGACTAAGCAGATAATATTTCAGACTTAAGACGTTTCTGTAATATAGCCCCTGAATCTTAAGTGTTGATTGAACAACTGTAGGAGAAAGTTTTTGTGGATTTTTATATTATTAAGGCATGTTGTAGCATGCACTGCATACACTAACCATATATTTCCATCTCCTAATACTTTCAGGGCCTTAAACAATGTAGGTATTCTTGTGTTTGCTCCCATTTGTGTAAAGCTGGATGAAATGGATGTGTTTCCTGTGATTGAAACCCTGTACTACAGAGCTTCGAATATATGCTTTGCTCTTATAGGAGAGGAAGAGTTTGAGACTTTCAAGTAAGTGCAACAAGAATTGATTTTCACTGCATGACCTAAATGAATGAATGAGATATCTTACATTAGGTGATTTTCACATGGAGCTGCACCTTCATTTGATTATGTACAATGTACAATGTTATATTTAGGCTAATTTTCTGGTTTAAAAACATTTAAATGAAACTCTTCCTACTAGTATTTCAGCCCTAATCGAGTTATACTGAAAGTTCATTATGTTTTCTTCTGCTTCTTTATCTAGAATATTCTCTATAATTACAAACATTTGGTTAGAAAAAAATAACCAGTAATTCTGTCCTAATAATGGTTTAATATATACAACACATTCCATGCTGTATTTATGAAAGCATTTTAAAAGCACAGAAGTTAAAAGCAACAGAATTTTTAAAAAGTATGTTTACAGTTATTTGAAAGGTATTTTTTATATTTTGTTACAACCTTTTGTTATAGACAAATTTATTGCACAAATGCATCTCTAATCTGGGAGTGAAGAGGGTAAAAACCAACACATGCACTCTCAAGCAAAAAAAAACAAAAAAACAAAACATTTGTTTCAAACTACTGGCCACAAAATAGTGGCAAGCTTAGCATAAGAGAAAATTGTGCAGAAATCCACTAATCTGTTGCCAGTCTTTTTCAGTGTCTTTGGTTGTTCGCAATGTTAAGTTAGTTTTAGTTTATTTATCTCATGGTGCTTCAAACACAAATTCCTGGTCTTTTTGATTGTCTCACAGAGGTGAAGTCATGGAACGCTGGAAACCTTTCAGAGAAGAGGCTTATAGAGTCATACAGGAAGAGAGAGCAAATACAACAGTGTTCCTGCTTCCACAAGTGAGGTACAAATGTAGCATGATTACTGTATTTTTTCATTACCATGGATTAATCAACTTTAACATGGACTAAACTGTTTTGTTTTTTTTTAAAGGGCTTGTGCACGATTGTTTTCAAACTACTCAAAACAACTAATCAATGAAATTGTTGATGACAGTGACAGAGAAGAACTTGCTAAGTAAGTACTGTAATAAACATCTTGGACAAAATTTACACAATACAGTGTAAGAAATAACAAACTTTACATTTTATTTCATTTTTGTTACATATTGTTATCAATACCAAATAACAATTTCTTCAGTACCAGAAAACAGAATAAAAAGCTACAGGGTGAAAATGATAGTGTGGGGAAAAAAATCTCTCTCTCTCTCTCTCTCTCTCTCTCTCTCTCTCTCTCTCTAAATGTTTCAGATATTCAACAAATTTTATTATAAGATTAACAATGCAAGTAAACACAAAATGCAGCTTTTAACTGATTATTCCATTTATTGAAGATAAAGATTTATTCAAAACCTATATCACCCAGGTGAAAAAAAATTGCCCCCCTAAACCTAATAACTGGTTGTGCCACCCTTGGCTGTAACAACTGCAGTCAAATGATTGCGATAACTTGCAATGAGTCTTTTACATCATTGTGGAGGAATTCTGCCCCACTCTTTCTTGCAGAACTGTTTTAATTTGGCTACATTGGAGGGTTTTTCAAGCATGAACTGACTGTTAACGGTTCTGAGATGGGATTCAAGTCAGGACTTTGACTCAGCCACTCCAAAACTGTAATTTTGTTTCTTTTGAGCCGTTCAGAGGTGGACTTATCTGTGTGCTTTAGATCTTAGTTCTGCTGCATAATCTAAATGTGCTTGAGCTTTAGGTCAGGAGCTGATAGGCAGACATTTTCCTTTAGGATTTTCTGATAGAGAGCAGAATTCATGGTTCCATCTATTGACAAGTCGTCCAAATCCTGCAGAAGCAAATCAGCCCCAGACCATCACACTACCACCGCCATGTTTGACTGTAGGTATAATGCTCTTATGGTGGAATGCAGTGTTAGTTTTACGCCAGATGTAACAGGACCCACATCTTCCAAAAAGTTCAACCTTTGACTCTTCAGTCCACAGAATATTGTCCCAAAAGTCTTGAAGGTCATCTAGATGTTTTTTTGGCAAATGCGAGACGAGCCTTTGGTCAGTAGAGATTTGTGCCTTGCAACTCTCCTACCAATGGTATTTTTGCTCAGTGTCTATCTTATTGTGGAATCATGTACATTCACCTAAACTGAGGCAAGTGAGGCCTGGAGTTCTTTAGATGTTTGTCTGGGTTCTTTTGTGACCTAGTGGATGAGTCATCAATGCGATCTTGGTGAAATTGTGGTAGGCCAGCCACTCCTGAGAAGGTTTACCACTGTTCCACGCTTTCTCTGTTTGTGGATAATAGCTCTCACTGTCGTGGAGTCTAATAGCAGAACTTACTTAGCTAAAACTACCTGAATACTGCTGAGAAAAACAGTTCCTCATTGGCCAATTTTCTTACAGATGCTTCAAGAATTGAACCCTTTTGTTTCCATCCTAAACTAAGCAATGAAACCACAGTAGTACAGTAATCCTTTTTTTTTTTTCGTTCCCAGAAAAATTAGGCCTTCTCCTCTGTGTAAATTGGAGTAAATTTTACATTAAATTATGAAATGAAGCCATATATATATATATATATATATATACATACATATATATATATATATATATATATATATATCCCCTTAGAGGATTTGTGGCACCCTCACTTGCATATGTCTGCATATATCTGCAATATTTTCTAAGTCATACTGAATAATAATAATAGTAATAAAAATAATCTTTATTTATATAACACTTTTCATGCTGGTGGAAGCCCAAAATGCTTTACAGACAGGTGAAAAAGCTTAATAGTAATAGAAGAAATCATGACTATTAATTTAAAATCATTTAAAACAATATAGCGCATAGAACGCTGCACATAAGTAAGCTTTCAACACAAACACACAACTTTAAAAACCGTTTAATAATTTCTTTTTGCAACAATCCCAGGTCAAGCAAATTTAATAAAACCACAAAAAAGTCAGTTTTGTAATCTGTAATTTGTAATCTGTACTGATCAAAAAATGTAAATAATGCAAATTTCTTTTGAGTGTCAATGACAAACATCTCTCTGTCTTTGCTCTGTATATTTCACAGGAACTTGGAACGAATGAGAAAGATGTGCACTGAAAAACTGCTGGCCAGTGGACTGATTACTCAGGAGGAACTGAAAGAATCTGAAAGGTATGGAAAGAAAGAGAGAATTATTGAGTAATAGTTCTAAATAATAGAACTGTTCTATTCAATTGAAAACAGTACAAGGACAAGCTATGTAATATTTTGGCTAATTTACCTCAAATAAATATTGTTTTTTGTAAATATACACCTAATCTAAATTTGATGCCTGCAACATGTTCTAAAAAGTTGGGACAGGGACATGTTTACAATGGTGTTACATTTCATTTTCTTTTAACAAGGTTTAGTAATAATTTGGTAAGTGAGGACACCAGCTGTTGTACTTGTAAAAGTGGATTTTTTTCCTATTTTTGCTTAATATAACACTTCAGCTGCTCAGCAGTCCAGAATCTCTGTTGTCGTATATTGTGCTTCATAATGTGCCTCATGTTTGCAATGAGAGAACAGTCAGGACTGCAGGCATGCCAGTTTACCACCTGGACTTACTATGAACCCACACTGTTGTAACACGTGCAGAATGTGGCTTGGCATTGTCTTGCTGAAACAAGCAGAAATGTCTCTGAAAAAAATTATCTGGATGGCAGCATATGGTATTGTTCCAAAATATGTATGTACCCCTCAGCAATCATGGTGCCTTCACAGATCTACAAGTTAACCATGGCATTGGCACTAACACACTCCCATACTATGATAGACCCTGGCTTTTTCCACTTTGCATCAGTCTACGCGATTCAGTCTACTTGTTGATAGATGGCTTCGACTTTGCATGGAAGAGTCTTAACTTGCATTTGTAGATGCAGCGATGAACTGTGTTTACTGACAAGGGTTTTCGAAAGTATTCCAGAACACTCGTAGTTATACCCCTTACAGAAGCAGGTTAGTTGGTGCAGTGCCATCTGAGGGATTTAAAATCACTTGCATTTAATATTGGTTTTTGGTCTTGCCCTTTATGTGGAGAGATTTCTCCAGATTCTCTGAATGTTTTAATAGTATTATGGACTGTAGATGGTGAAAAAAAAACAAATTCTTTACGGGAATGAGGAACAGGTGTTCTGAACCAGCTGATTAAATACTCATTTCCTCTGGCCTGGGTTTATTTACTGTGTTACATCACAACATGCTCCAAATATATTATCCTAGTCAGCCTTTTCTGCCATGAAGCTATAGCCTAAGATTTGTGATGTGTCTTAATGTGCAAAGTCTATTAAAGGTGATACAGATCAGAAATGTGTTAAAATGTCATGATTTCTCTTCAGTGACAAAGTACCTCTTCATTTAACCTTTATTCTTTTCTGTTCCAACCTATAGAGTGTTTGTAGAAGCATTTTTTGGGTTTTTGAATTTCATGGATGAACAAGAGATGCGTGACTCATTATGGTAGGTCGAAACACTTTATATATTTGTTTGTTTCATTGTTTAGGGGTGGCACTATATCAGTTTTTCTTTTCTCGTACTGATGAAGAGACCTTGTATATGTCAGTATTGGCTGATATATACATATATACACACACATATATATATATATATATATATATATATACACATATATATACATACATTTTGAGCATTTTTTTTTTTGAGCATTTTTTTTAGGCATTTAAAGCACTACAGGAAAAAGCACACAGCCTGTATAAAAAACTGCAGCTTTTTTATTCAGTTAAACTGCACTATATGGCTTTAGTTTGTGGACAGCCCTCCTAGTTATTATAGCCATGCAATATCCATAGAAAAACACTGGCAGTAGAAAGGGTCATCTAAAGTACTGAAGAGCTCAGTGACTTTAAACATGGCACTGTCATATGATACCACATTTGCCACAAGTTAGTTTGTGAAATTCTGCCCAGCTAGATCAAATCAAATCAAATCAAATTTATTTGTATAGCGCTTTTTACAACTGATGTTGTCACAAAGCAGCTTCACAGAAATCCGTTTAGAACAAAGTTTCAACATGAAATGTAAATCCTCCAGGTGAGCAAGCCAGGGGCGACAGTGGCAAGGAAAAACTCCCTCAGTTGAGGAAGAAACCTTGGGAGGAACCAAGGCTCACATGGGGGGACCCATCCTCCTCTGGTCAAACTACGTACAAAATTATTATTCTACTAATATTAATAGTAATAGTAGTAATAGTTAGGAGACTTCAGCGTAGAGTGGGCAGCCAGTCCAAGGCAGGTGGCGGTGACTGGGTTGTGGGTAACTGGTCTGAAGCGGGTAGCCGGAGAGCTCTACAAACAATCATCCAGCAGTGTCCGGCCGGACAGGTGAGCAGTCGTTTTCTCGGAAGAAAGGTAGGGAAATGGAGTTAGTTTATTTCTGTATGGGTGTATGTATAGTAGTATGTAAAACATTTCCAGAGTGTGGCTAACGACTCCGGCAGATCTGACTATAACAGCTTAACTAAAAGGAGAGAACCAAAAGGGCACACAGACACGGGAGCACCCTGAGACAATCTGGCATTCCTCCGCTCCGCCGTCCACAAACCTGAGTGATCGCGTGTGAGTTGCCCTAGTCAACTGTAAATGCTATTATTATGAAATGGAAGCACCTACACTGTTAGAAATAAAGGTTCTGTGCAGGTACATTTTTGTTCACCAAGGCACAAACGATGTAAATGTACCTTAAAGGTAAAACAGTGGTTTTAAGGTCCAGTTGTGTACCTTAAATACGTTTTTCACTGGTGAAAAGAACATATTTGTACCTTTTTATAACCTAATGTTTTAAAACAGAAGACTAAAATAAAAAGCCTGATGAGATGAGACATGGTGTGTGGAGTCAATACAACTTAAAAAGTCAATTTCAATAGATTATGGTTCAATTATGTTCCCTGACTAAAGGTACTGAGATGTACCCTTCATAGTCCCACCCCAGAGAAAAGAGGAGTACTGCTAGAGTGACAGTTTCATACCTTTTTTTCGGGGAGTGTAAGAGAGCGAGGTCACCGAGTGCTGAAGTTCTCTGTCACCTCACTTTCTACAGAGTTCTAAACTGCCTCTAGCTGCATCATTAGCACAAGCACTGTGCATTTGAGTTTCCATAGCCATTTCCATCCAAAAAACATTTTAATGCTTCTAAGAGTTTATCCATGTACATTATGTAAACTGAAAGTATCAGTAATGTTTTATGGATGTTGACAATTTTTTAGCAGAAAAAGTGTTTAGTGAAACCTGAAATACTGCGAAAACAGTCTTTCAGGAAAAATAACATAGGTACACATTTATTTAGAGTCATGTGACAGATCTGCTTCTCATATCTTTTGCAACAAACACAAACTGCACAGTGGAGAGGTGTAGGTGAGAATGTTTTTTAAAAAGAGTGATGCCATTTTTCTGCATTTAATATGTGAAAAAGATGATAATGTGATATTAATTATAATAAAATGGATAATGTCATATTCATTACACATTTTTGTTTCTTATAGGACCTTGTATAAAGCTTCTCTGGTGTTCCTTAATTTGATATATGCTCCTCTGCTTGACACCTGGAACTTCATATCTGTGTGAAATCTCACTCTGAAAGGCCAGAGTGCTTTTGGACAGCAGTTGATAGTTGATCTCAACTGCACACTTTTGAAATGTATTGAATAAATAATAAAAAAAATGATTCATCAGATACTTTCTTCAGCCTCGGCATTTTTGTAGTCAGTGTGTTGATTGTTGTATGAACTTTTGTGCTCTGCTACAAGCAAGAGCTGCTGTGCCACCATTGTGATGCACATTTGTATGGACCACAGCCTTGCAGAGGCCTAGCCAGTAGGTTTTCAATGGGGTGTGACTTCATTGGGGTTGCAAACTGCTAGGATAAAGTGTAAGGTAACATTATGAGAGAATAATATTTAGCTGGGTAACACAATAACCTACTGTAGCATTAGCAGGAACTCAGCACTGGATTCACCTCTGATGAAAATCTATCCTGCATCTTCAAACACACATTTGCTCTACTGTAAAGAGTATTTTACTAACATGATAGTGAACATTAGTTATAGTATATACACACACACATACACACACACATACACACATACACACACACGTACACACACACACGCACACATATATAAAAATATATATATATATATATATAGCATCCAGGTGGAAGTGGAGCAGTGGTAAATTAAATAATGTGAGTTTATGCAGCAGCATCATCATTATCAGGAGGGTCAGTTCATGCAGGTGAGGTTTGCACAGCGTTATACAGCGTGAAGCTCCATGGTGGGTATTCTATGTCCATGAACCCCCAGATCTGCACCTTTTATCTAACAGGGAAAACTAAGTTTTTAGCCTAGACTTAAAGACTGAGGCTGTGTCTGAGTCCCGAACAATGACAGGAAGATTGTTATTATATGAGAAGGCTCTCCCCCCGATGTAACTTTATTAATTCTAGGTACTAAGCCAGCACCTTGTGATTTAACCCTTTAATGTCCTCACCAAGAAAAAAGCAAAGGAATTTTTTTTGTTTTTGTATTTTTTATTTGTTTGGGGCAATAATAAAAACAACTGGTGTTTTTGTTTTTTTTTAAGACCCCACAGTTTTTAAAATATACACCTCTACCAAATGGTTGAGATGGCACTCTGTGGCAAAATCAGAACATGAACCAGAAATACATTAAAGTGCAATAACATGCTAACTTTGTTAGCTTTGTTAACTTTTGTGACTTTTTAAACAGATTTACACATCAAGAAAACACTGTGAAGTGGCATGTGTCCATGGTTGTCATAAAGCACATCTGGTTGTGGTTGTGAGGGTCATGGTATGTAGTGTTTCTTCTGAGACATCTTTGTAGTACAATCAGAACATAATAATAATAATAATAATAATAATAATAATAATAATAATAAATTGCAATTACATGCTAACTTTGTTAACTTTTGTGACTTTTTAGACATATTTACTCATCTGCGTGGTGGTGCAACAGCACTAATGGTTTTTCAGCATTGGATCCAGTTTATTTTTTGTGGTATGCTATGAAGCATTGCTGGTTTGCAATCAGACACAAGAAAATGTTGCATTTCTCACACTTCCATCTTGACACACCCTTTGGACAGAAGTTGCACCGCCCCCGCTTGACATTATGAAGTGGCATGTGTCCACAGTTGTCATAACGCACATCTGGTTGTGGTTGTGTGGGTTGTGGGATGTAGTGTTTCTTCTGAGACATCGGTGGTGGAGAGGAGGATGCTGGTTGGCCAACCTTGGATGCTGTTTTGTTGACTTGCTTCAAAGTGTGGGCAACTGCCAGGCGGAACCTTTTGAGAGGCATTGGTTTCTCCTTCAGTAGGTCACAATCTCTCTTGTAGACCAGCCAGGAGTTTGAGACACACAGGTCAAGGATGTATCCAAACAGTGGAAAGCCTTGACTTGGCAGGGGTCTTGCACATGTGCACCAGCATGTCAGAAAGATCAATGCCTCCCATATGCTCATTGTAGGTATGAATAAGTGATGGGCAAAGGACAGCAATCTTTGTATTGTCAACTTTGCTCCACCGTTTGACAGTGGAAAGAGGTGTGATCCCATAAGCTTTGCTCAGAAGGTTGACGCATTTGTTGTCAAACCATTTCACTGCAATCACCCCATCAGAAGACCTGTAATCGAAAGCTCCACGTCCTTTCTTCCTCAGCTGTTGGTCTGTAATCAAGGGTATACCACTGTTGCAGCTTGATTGGACAGTGCCGATGCATTTGACACCCAAGTTTGCATGCAGGGGTTCTGGATCAACTTGAAGCTAGTGAAGTAGTTGTCACAGAAGACAACTGACAGCTGTGGTTGCGTCATGGTTTTGCACAACACTGTCACCAGTTTGGCCCCTAGAGTCAGCTCTTGCTCCTGCTCACTTAGGGCAATATTGAAAAATGTGGATGCCCCGTGATAGAGCAGTAGGTCATGGATGATTCCAGATGAACTGGCCCGGCAGAACAATTTAAAGCCCTACTTGTCTGGTTTGTTGGCAATATACTGGCAAAGAGTGCCAGCCCTTGTGCCTTTATATGCCACTATGACCTCATCAATACTGTGCTTGTAAGTAGATGGGATGAGGAGGCACTGCTCACGAAGCATCTCAAACAGGGGGCGGATTTTTAAAAAATCGGTCTGGACTGTCATTCCACTATTGATTATCATTGAAATGAATGAACCGACGTAACAGCCTGAATCTTTTCCTCAGCATGATATCAGCATGATATCACACTGAATCGTGACTCATGGTGCCAGTAGTCTTCAATAGATGGGAAGCTGAAAACACCCATGAAGAGTAGTATTGCCAAGAAATCTTCAATCTCTTGTGGACTAGTCCTGATTGGATCCCCCAACTCTTGGGCAGAGTATAGATTGGTCTGTTGAGCAATATGTTCAATCATCTTGTCAGTGAAGAGTGTTTCGAAGTACTGGAAGGGTGACTTTACAGCATCAGGGGGCTCAAATCTTGAATCAGGAACCTGGAATGTTTCAATGTGTTCATGTTTCCAGATTTGTTTAGGCCTGGGGGTAAAGGGTCACTGGTGTCCTGTGGCCCCTCTAAGGAAACTGTTTTTAGGGAGTTTTTCCCTTTTGTCTTCTTCTTATGGGGTGGTGGTTTAGAAGATGAACTTATTGAGGCAATGTCCTTGTCATCCATGGATTCAAAAGATGTTTCTACAGACTCTTCTGCTTGTGTGGGCAAATAATCAGGATCCTCTATTTGGTCATCATCATCACTCAGAGCAACATCAGACTCTTGAGGATTTTCTGGTATGAGGGCTAGGACAGTCCGTGGTCTTGCAACACAAAATATTTTAGTGTCCATCTATTATTTGTAAACACAAAAAAGTTACAAACCGTGTACTGTTATTAGTTATACGTAATATGTCTAGTAATATGTTAGTATACCACACATCAGTTTGTTAGAGAGACACCAACAGCCAGAACCAAATCCCTTGTGTGTGTTAAAATACTTGGCCAATAAATTTGATTCTGATTAAATATATTCAATGGAATAACAATAAATGTATCACATTAACAAAAATGAATGATCAGAGATTTTTATTTCAAAGCAAGAAGTCAGTTCTAGTTACATTAGCTTAGCATAGACACTTTTACCCTAAAGAGACAATTCGACCGTTTGGTAACGTATGTTTTTCAAAAATTATTTTACCCTTCATTCATGTATGAGAGAAGTTCACTCAAGTACTGTGGGGCAAGTTTGTTTACAGCTTTATATGTCAGTAAAAGAATTTTGTAATCAATACGAAATTAAATAGGCAACCAGTGTAGGTTTGATAAAACTGAGCTGATATGGTCAAACTTTCTGGTTCTTGTGAGGACACTGGCTGCAGCGTTCTGGACTAACTGAAGCTTGATAAGGCTTTTGCTGGAATATCCAGACAGCAGGACATTACAGTAATCTAGACTTGAGGTAATAAATGCATGAACTAGCTTTTCTGCATCCTGTAGAGACAGTGTATTTCTTAATTTAGCAATATTGCAAAGATGCAGGAAGGCTATTGCGGGTAGTAAGTTCAGAAATGTTTGTTATCGGAAGTGAAGTGGTGTCACATATCTTCTCATCAGGAACACAACAGCTACTGATCATTGGAACAGTAACATTATGACAAGAGGGAAATATTGACCGGTTTACTGGTATGAGCTTGTAAGACAGAGCATGTGTCACAATTGGAGATCAGATGTGCTGCCCCTGAGATTCCTCCAGTTACACTCACAGGTTGAGGGAAACACATAGACTAGTTCCAAAAAAGCTGCATTCTAGTAAGTGAAAAGAGATGGGAAAAAAACATTATCTCTTGGGTTATCTGAGGAAATGCTTGGTACATGACTTCCCCCTTGGCTTGTTCTCCATGCAATATCTGCATAAAGTTGGTGATACTGAACATGATCACCGCATCTACATCTGCATAAGACTTCATTTTCATATTTTGTCTTGATGAAAAATAGTCCCATTCCATTGTATGAAAAATTGAACGTATGTTCGTTGTTTCACTTCTACCAAAAACTCGCCATTAGTGAGCTAGGTTCTACTGCTTCTGAGTCTTTACTTCTGCAGAAATGCTTGTAATCAAGTCAATGTTGCACATCAGATGCAAACTCCTGCTTTCAACACAGTGTCACCTCCAGGTCCATTTTGCCATTTACAGGTAGACAACATCACACTGCCAAATTCAAAGGAAAACAAGATGTTTTGATCATAGTGTATACATTTTCTCACTGGATTGAAGGTTACCCAACTTCCAAGGGCACACATTGCTAAAATGCTGGTGCAGGATTTTATTCCTAGATGGGGACTTCCTGAGCAAATTGAGTCTGATGAAGGTACTGACTTTACTGGACAGGTAGTGCAGGCAGTCTGTAAACTTCTGAACGTGAACTGGAAACTTCACTGTCCATACAGACCACAAGCTTCAGGACAGGTAGAGCGTGCAAACCATGTCATCAAAGAACGGCTGACTCCATTGTCAGGGAGTAAAATGGACTGCAGCTTTGCCTGTGGTGCTTTGTAGCATAAGGGCAACTAGCAACAAAACCGTTGGGCTTAGTCCTTATTAAGTTGTGGCAGGTAGACCAATGCTGGTTCCAGGTGTGATTGATCTCTATAAAGCAGATGTGCATTTATTGTCAGATGCACTTTTCTTAACTACTGTCAAACACTAACACAAGCAGTACAGGCAGCTCAGAATCAGGTCAATAGTAGTAGTAAACCAGCTGAAGTTTGAAAGCTAAAAAGAATCCAATCAGGATTATCAAGAGGGGCATCCTTAAAAACAGGATGAGAGTTGGATAATTCAATGCAATCATGATCGTCCCCCTCCTCATTAGCATCAGTCAGAGAGGACATCATAAAAGAGGAAGGGTTGTTCATGGGTGCATTCTGAATTCCAACATTAGGAGCTGACAAAAGTGCAAGCAAGTTGCCCCATTTGGAGGCTGTTACTGTCAACACGTGGCCATTATTGAGTAGTGCTAACACAGAATGAGGACATTTGACTGTGACTATTTGTTTTAGCGTTCATGGCGCAAATGCTAACAGTGCCAGATAGGTAGCCTGTACTGCCCTTAAGCATGGACCCATTCCACATGCCACAGCATCTAATTTAGCTGAATGATAAGCTACTGGACGCAGGAAACCACCATGTTCCTGAGTCAGACAGGACGTCATAAAACCACAATCTTCATGTACAAAGACAGTGAAGGGCTTGTTTGGATCACAAAGGCCAAGAGCCGGTGTAGATATCAAGGCTGATTTCAACAAAGCAGCAGTTGTATCATCTGTGTGTGCAACAGGGTCATGTTGCCCAGGGTTATCTTTGAGCAGATCTTATAGTGGTTGTGAAATCGCAGCATAAGAATCCATCCAAGGTCTACAGTAGATGCATACACTTAAGAAAGCTTGCAATTTGTGCACTGTGGTTGGCAATGACATTACATTAATTGCAGAGCTTCTGGCAGGCAAAATTCCTCAAGAACCCTGTCTGACCCATTGTCCCAAATATTGCACACCAGAACAACACAACTGAGCTTTGTCTCGACTGGCCTTGTGTCCCTTGCCAGCCAAAAAATCAAGAAGTGCCTTCACGTCTTTGTCATGTGTTTCCTCATTCTTACTACTCAACAATACATCATCAACATACTGAATAATAACAGGGGACTGCAAAATGTGTTCTGCCTGGGAGAGATGATTTCCGAGAGCCTGATAGTAAATACTGGGGCTATTGTGAAACCCTTGCAGCAAACGAGTCCACTGCACTGAACATCCCGCACAGTGAAAGCAAGCCATGGCTGGCTTTGTGATGCTAATGGAATTGACCAAAAACCTTTGGCCATATCAACAACAGAAAAAACACTGTGCTGTGGGAATGCCATCAAAGATGGTGGATGGGTCAGCAACCAATGGAGTCAGCTTGTCAATATGCTGATTGGCTACACTGTAGTCTACCATTTGCTGGCAAGTTCCATTAGCTTTAGGAACTGGCCACACAGGACTGTTGGATACACTATGTTTTGACCAAGATACCTCTTTTCTCAAGCTGATCTATTATAGGCCTAACACCCTGCAAAACTTCTTTATTAATGGGATATTGCTTAGTACAAGGAGGCTGACAACCTGTAAGTACAACTGGTTCCATATCTAGAAGACCACAATCATCCTTATCATTAGACCAAATGGGCTGATCAGCCAAATCAGACTGCATTAAAGAGGCAATGTTCCAAATACAAGAATCAGCATTAATAGATAAAGAACAGTTCAATTTTTCGGTCCTAGACTAACATCTATGGGTGCAGATAGAGTCAAGAAAATACCAGCATTACCTAGTCCCTCAGCTGTGATGTGTCTATCTGTCAAAGGTACTCCTAAAGATATACAGACTGTTTCAGAAAGAGTGGTAACCTGAGCCCCTGTGTCTACAAGAAATGAAAAATCCTGTTTCCTGATTTGAACATCAACAAAAAAGATGGTTTTCAAAAACCTTACTGATAGCACACAGGTGGGCAGAAGCGGCTGGGCAAATTAGTTCAAAGCTGGGGCAGGCGGAGCTGTTGACACCTCTGTAAATCCTTGCACTGCCTTGATAAGCATAGACAACTGGTCTGGTGAAATACCCTGGACAGACTTCCCTGTTGTATTCTCCTGTGAAAACCCCTCAGAAGAACTGACTACAATGCTGTCCCTCATCTTTGTACTCCTTTTGTGAATATCTGCCTGTTTCTTACGACAATCTCTTGCAAAATGACCAGTTTTATGGCAGTAATGACACTCGTCCTTCTGACTAGAGAACTTCTGATTGGAGGTTCAAAGCAGAACCTCTGTTTTATCTGAGTTAAGTAGGTGAAAGTTACTTAATATCCAGTCTTTTATGTCTTTTATACAGTCCTCCATCTTGCTAAGTTGAAGGTTGTCATCTGGTTAGCTTGATATATACTGTATAACTGTGTGTCATCGGCATAGCAGTAGAAATTCATGCTGTGTTTACTGATAATGGTACCCAGTTTTAGCATATATAATGTGAACAATGTAGGTCCTAAAACAGAGCCTTGTGGAACACCATACTTTACTTTTGCAAGAACAGATGATTCACCATTTACATTTACAAACTGACAGCGATCAGTCAGGAATGATTTGAGCCAGCTATTCTTGTTACCCCTACAAGGTTTTCTATTCTATCTAGTAAGATAGAGTGGTCTATCGTGTGAAATGCTGCACTAAGATCAACGAGGACTAGCAAAGATACATTTCCTTGGTCAGGGAATAATGAAAGATAATTTACAATTTTCACTAGTGCTGTCTCTGTATATTGATAGGAACTTAATTGTTAATAGGAACTTAATTGTTTTGCCACAACGTTTTCCAAGATCTTTGATATAAAGGGAAGATTCAAGATAGATCTATAATTTGATAGTTCAAAGGGATCAAGGTTAGCTTTCTTAATCAGAGGTCTAATTACTGCTAGATTAAGAGCTTTTGGGATATAGCCAAGCCTAAGACAGGAGTTTACTATTGACAGCATATGCTTATTTTTAGGTTATTTCTGGCAAAATTTATTTGAGTAAACCTGTAGGAATCTGATCTAATATACAAGTAGAAGGTTTTGCGGAGGAAATAAATTTAACTACTTCATTTTGTTGAAATAAGGTAAACGATTCTCGCCTCTCTGTAGTAGTAACAATATTCTCAAGATCTAGATTGGCATTATAAGGCAGTAAGTTTGTAGAGTTTAACTGTGCGTTCAGAATTTTCTGCCAAATTTTTTTTTTTTTTTTAGCACTAAAGAAATTCGTGAAATCATTGCTGCTATAGGCTGATGGCATCTGGGATTCAGTAACTGTTTGGTTCTTAGTTAATTTAGAACTTGTGTTCAATAATAATCTAGAATTATTCTTATAATTTTCCATGAGAAAGAAGATATAGGCTGAGCATGCTACAGTAAGTGTGTAAATGACAAAAGATTTTAGTTTGAGACTTACGTGTTAGAGTACAAAGCTCTAGTTGGGGAAACAGGAATAGGTTTGGGCAGCGATGATGCTTTAAAGGCAGTATTTTTAAGATTTAAGACCAAGGTTTAAGACCAAAGTTTCACAGCTTTCATTATGAACTGCCGTGTATTACTGCTCAGAATGTAGCTCAGCCAGTTTGCATTGAAGTCCCTGTGGTTACTGAATAATATGCCTGGGATTTTAAGGTGTTAATTACATGCATTTACACTTGGTAGTCAAATGCGTCTCTAGTTAGTCACACTGATATCTGATTGTTATGTGGCATTGTAGTACGCAAATCAGCTACATATGACAACCAATTGCCTTTGTTTCACCTAATTTCTTTGTTCTAATCGAAAGAAAATCACAAATTTGTATAGCACTATTCATTTATTTTCTCTGGCAGTCAATTTGTACAAGAAGATATATAGAGAAGCTAATTTTATGTACATCCTACTTCAGATAAATTGTTATTAGTCTCAGGCATATACTTATGTGTATGTATTTGTATATAGAAATATCAACAATGTGTGTATAGTAGATTCATCTGGATTACAAATGACACTAATACAGTTTGTTTCAGCCAGGATTTTTATTGGAAACCAGTATGTCCTTGAAGTACATTTTCAAAGTTAAAATTCATTATTTCTCAGTATATCTTAAAAAAACTGGATAAACTGTAAAATGCTGCTTGTAAAAGTAGTGAACACATTTAGACCATTACTTGGTGGATCCGCTCAACAGCTTTAATTCTGTAGGTGTAGGTTTTACCAGCTTTTCACACTGTTTGGGAGAGATTTTTACCCATTATTCCTGGTACCTATGTGTTAAAAATTTTAATTTCACTTGCATCATATGTGTGTGGGTATGTATGTGTGTGTATATATATATGAAATGGACATGATTAACATGATTAATGGACATGCTTAACTTTGCCTTCTCATATAGTATCTCTTTTGACAGCCTGAGGTGGGAAAATAAAAATTTTTGAAGGTTAAGCACTTTGATGAATACACCAAAGAAAAATATACATTTTTAAAGAGGCATAAAATGAGGTATGTTTACAGAAAGTGCCACCTGGGTAACGTAAATTGACACTTAAGCAGTGTGCAAAACTCTCCCTGGTATTCAAGGTGTCCCAAAATGGCTGGCTACTCCAGCGTTGGGTGGGTGCTAATTCAGCCACCATAGCAGCACTGATGCCAACTTCTTAGGCAACAAAATGTTTAGTTATCAGTTCTTTTTTTGAAAGTGCTATTTCCTAGTTTGGTAATGTCCTTCTTCTCCATTAACTGAGATCTTCCATATCTCCTGAGTGTCTTAGGTTTGAGAAATGAGTAAGAATTCACTCTTTCCACCAGTCTCTTGGGAAATTGGACACGTTTTCAGATTTATAAACATACTGAGGCATATTGTAAAGTTTTTCAGAAGAATCTTGGGCAGAGTTACAGTTACAGGCTTTGAAGGACCAACTCAATTTTATACAGCCCTACCCTGAGGCAGACCAGAGCTGCATTATATATACACCGATCAGGCATAACATTATGACCACCTACTTGTTTCTACACTCATTGTCTATTTTATCAGTTCCACTTACTATATAGATGCAGATGTAGTTCTACAATTACAGACTGAGGTCCATCTGTTTCTCTGAATGCTTTGTTACCTTTTACCCTGTTCTTCAGTGGTCAGGACCAGAGGTGCAAGTAACAAATTAGATTTACTCTCATTACTGTAATTGAGTACAGTTTTTCCTGTAACGGTACTTTTTTGAGTAGAATTAAATTATAGTACTTTTACTTGAGTAAATTTTTAATGAAATACTTTTGCTTCATTACTGTATAACGTTACAGAGTAAAAATAAATTATAAGTGTATCTGCTCAGAAACCAATATGAACGAAGCGCGGTTAAATTTAAAAGATTCACCAATCAAAAAACAGCAGCTCTGCCAGGAAAAACACTACAGAGATGCCCAGTTTTGTGGAGAAAGACAGAGGAGGACTTAACCAGCTCACACGAGGAACAGACCTTGTCCAAAGAGTCATCTGTATTAATTTTCACATGAACTGAAGAAAACAGCATTATTATCAGCGACCAAACACAAAACTGCTGAGATCTGCTCTCACAACTCGACTTCAGCCTGAGGCAGCGTTAGCTGAGCTAGCTGATCTGAGCTAAACAGGTAGCGTGTTTACGGTTATCTTTTTTTATAATGCTTCTGTTTATTAGACTTGAAATCTGTTGTGTTTATTTATTAAGTGCCTTTCGGCTACTTTAGTTAACAGGGGTCGCCCACAGCCCACAGCTTACTGTTTATACACCCTAGTTTAGCTGCTGTTTGGAGATAAACGGTCATTTACGGCTGTGATACAAGAAATCTAGTCTAATACAGGATCTTCAACTCTGAGCAGTGATTATGTCGCGCTGTCGTTGTTTAAGCTGACAGGCCTGATCTGATCCCTCCCCACCTCCCGCCCTCTCTCTCTCTCTCCCCCCGCCCCCTCTCTCTCCCTCTCTCTCTCACTCTTCCTCTCTCTTTATCTTCCTCTCTCTACCTTTCTCTCTTCCCCTCTCTCTCTGTCTCTCTCTTCCTCTGTCTCTCTGTCTCTCTCTCGCTCTCTCTCTCTCTTTCTCTCTCTTCTTCTGTCTCTCTCTTCCTCTCTCTGCCCACCCATCTCTCTTCCTCTTCCTCTCTCTCTCTGTCTCTCTCTCTCTTCCTCTTTCTCTCTACCTTTCTCTCTTCCCCTCTCTCTGTCTCTCTCTCTCTTTCTCTGTCTCTCTCTTCCTCTCTCTGCCCACCCCATCTCTCTTCCTCTTCCTCTTCCTCTCTCTCTTTCTCTTCCTCTCTCTCTCTTCCTTTCTCTCTTCCCCTCTCTCTCTGTCTCTCTCTCTTCCTCTCTCTTTCTCTCTCTCACACCTATTAATGTGCATTGCAAGAAGGTGATAGAATGATATCAGAAGGACTGGGCAACATGACATTATTCATGGCGAGAAAGACTGTTTACTGTTTCTTACATTTCTTAATTAAATGTGTTATTACATTATATAAGTTAAAGATGCATGATTTATGCTGTTTTTTGAAGGAGGGGAGAGTTTTAAGATGTCAGAGAAAGATTATGAAAATGTTGAAAAAATGTTGGAATTTGGGGCCCAAGTGTTTTTGAACTGGTTGGACAAAGTCAGAGATGTAACTGAAAGAATGGTGAGAGAAAACCAGCTGAGAACAACCAGGTAAAAACTAAATAGTTGACCCAATTTTGTTAAACTGCTTGAATTAAAGCAGAATATTAATGATTAATCGTTCCATTGATTTTTATTTATTTATTTTTTTTTACAGAATTGCAATCCAAGGTCACTGGAATTCTTTCAAAGAGACAGCAAACAGAATCAGTGTAGAGGAACAAGGTAAAGTGAGGGAGTAGAGTGCAGGATGATATGATTGTAGCAGCACGGTAAGTCCAACCTGCTGAATTTAGATGAAGAGGAACATTTTAAAAAATAACTGTGTTACAACCCAAACTTAAAGACCAATTGATGATAGATAATTCATTGCAATTAATACTAAGAAAATGATAAAATTGTTTTATAGTATAGTTTTTCACTTTTTCAGTGTAGCTCAAAGTACTGAACATGAGCTCTGCCATGCTTGTCGCTCCCTTCTGACTGGTCTCAATAGCCGTCAACAACGCTTCCAGGGATACTAGCTCGTTACAGCTGTAGACAGTTTAGCTCTGTTTAAATGTTCTGCCTTCACCTCCCCCAACCTCCCAGTTCCATTCACAAAATGTGAAAAGAGACATAGCACGTTACTTATAACATGAGTTTATGCTAAACATTTCACAAACTCTCCCAAAGAAACCATGGTGATGTTTTACTTGAACCCTGCGATATAGCCTTGACATAACCATTCCTTAAAAATGGCATGAAGGATATCAGATAACAGATTTTGTTCAGTAATATAACAGTGTCATGTTACTAATACAGGTTATTATCATGATAGATATTGATCGATGTCATGACAGCTTCACATGCTAATTTTTGCTAAGCGTACTCCAGTTAGCCACTTAAACATTAAACATTAACTACTGACTGGAATTGAAAAATTAATGCAATTTAAAATGCAACTGGTGCATTTAGTTTTGAAAAGTGGAATTTGAATGCATCCATAATTCTATTCTAAATTTAGTTCTAGTAGAATAGAATTGTACTAGTATATTACCACTGTCTGAATAAATTTTGTATCTCAATTTTTGTCGATTTACATTTTTTAAATTAATTTGAAAACATCAGCTGTCCTTTGTACTGTGTGAAAAATTTCATGATAAATGGATCAACTGAAATGGTCCAAAAAGACTTGGAATAAAATCATTCCAGTAACTTATATTGAAAGTTAAGAAAGTATTTATCCTGTAAAAATGGTTATTCCAACAGTGGTACAGCGCAGCATAGTGTAAATCTGAGCTTTATGCTTCATGATGGATGTTTCTATTTCACAGCACCATCCGAAGACTACTTCTGTTCTACAAAGATGACCTACAAAAGATGATCCGTTCTCTAGCAACAGAGAAGGGTGTTCAACAGTATCTACTGTAAGATCTCTTCCTCATTGTTCAGTTACTCTGAAATCTGAAACTTTGTTTTACTTCAACTACATATCAGTTTATATTAGGGCTGTCAAATGATTGAAATATTTAATCGTGGTTTTATAATGTGTATAAGTTTTTTTTTTTCCATTTCCAGAATTTCCATGAGGTCAACGCAGTTTCCAAATGTCATTGCAGACATTCAGTGAGAGCAACAGTAGCTGCAACTGTGGACTCACAGAAACACATTCTTAGCTACACATTCATAAGAAACAATTCTTTAGCTAACTGGCAAAACTGGTTCAGACAGAGCCTCACATCTGTGAACATCTTCATCAGTTTGTTGCTCCTAACAATATGTGGTAAATACAGGAGTAGGTCTTGTGAAGTTTGTAAGGAAATTAACTTTAAACTTGGTTCTCTAAATGCTTTTGAGTGTTCCTAACACAGGTATGCAAAGAGAGCAAAGAAATATACATTCACAAATCTATTCTAAAATGTATTTGAAATGATGAAAAAATGATGATTTCCTGTGCTTTATTAGCCATAGTAAATATTAAAATAGTAAATTGAGATAATGACTTGGCATTAATCAGCAATCTAGAGGTTTTTCAGTGGACCGAAATTTAACTGAACTATTTTTAAGCAGAAGTAGTCAAAGTTAGATATCTTGCACATGGACAGTATAGAGTAAGGTTCTCGCCCAAGCAGGGGATAGAACTCCAGTCTGCAGCATGGAGGACAGAGTTGTTACCCACTACACCACCAACTACACCCAGGATCTCTGGTTTACCGAACAGGAACAGAGACTTTCAGCTACAAAAGCCAATAAGTTAACTTTGCAGTGAAGTGGCAACATAGTTTATTAATAAAAGTGGACTGTTTAAAAGCAAATTAACAGAAAAAAATTCTCACTATTTTAAGTTCATAACCAATATCTCTCATCTGTGCAGAGGCTGTGGCACTGGTCAAAGTGAGAATGTTAAGCACCACTATAAAACAGGACAATCAAATCAAATTTAACCTACACACAAAATCAAAAAAAGTTCTTATTTTGATTGAAAGTTCAGAATCCACTATTTTGACAGAATATCTCTTTTTTCATTGCTGATAATCTACAAGTGTGAAATATGTAATATGTAATTGCATCATGCATTTGTTATCCTAAGGGCTAATGTTTAATTAATGTGTATCTGAAAGTACAAGCCTACATTAAAACAAGATTATAACCAGAGCCCTTCATATCTTTAACAGAGCTGTGAACACATTAGAAGGGGCCATTCAAAAGGAACAATGGAATGAGGTCTGGGGGTGAGTATTTTGCTCCTCTTGCAGTTGATTTCTTCTTGAGTTAAATTCCAAAGGAATTGTCACTGGTAATAACCTCTAATAACAGCAACAGTGCCAACAGTGCTGTTGACAGCAGGTTGGATTATATACACAGAGCTTTCTCTTCCTTTTCAGGTTGTTTTCCTATAATACATGTAGTTAGTTTTACTTTAAGTTTTAAATGCTTCTTTAGTAACATCACTTATTTAAACTCCTTTGTTTCTCACAGAGCTGTGGAGTCACACTACTTTCCTGGAGCTCCATCAGTCAGAAATGATCCCTTGGAGTTTCTTTGTTACCTTCTGTCCACCAGGTAAGAATGGATGACCTACCTCATTTTTTTCTACCTTACATCTTTGGCAAGACTTTTCCACAGAATGATTGTAATCTGTGATACCAGATTTGATCAGGATAGTACATCTATCACCTGTTGCTGGTTATCAACAGCAAATAACTTACAGTATCTTGATGGGAGCAGATACTGTCAGTTTTACTATATTTTCTCTTGCGTGAATGAGAGATTTCACAAAAGAAGGAGGAAATCAAAACACAAGTGTAGAGAACAAATTCAGTTGTGAAGTTATGAAATCATTTGATAACGACTTCATTTCAGGATTAGAGATGTATATTGAATATACAGCAGTTTATTAGAATATAGAGTATTATTGCTGGCTGCCTGAAACAGTGAATAAAAATGTACCATTTCTAGACTTAGTTCTATGTTCTAATGCGGTTTATTTAAGATTTGTGATTGGTGGTGCCCTGCCTCGGTAAATGGAATGGTGGGCTGGTGTTCTGTTAGAGTGAAATACCCCAAAGTTATAATACATTTGGACAACTAGTCTTGTTTCAGTTGGCACATTGGCATGATTCACAGTAAATGAATGGTAATATCTTTGCACCGTTCAAATTTCTTGGAGAAATTTAGTTTTTTTAATAAAATAATAAATATGTTGAATTCCTCTGCAAGTGTGAGTACTTAAGATGTTAAAAAATGATTGATCTAACTTGATATATTAACATTTATCTTTCTTTGTATCCAACAGCACTGTGGAAACATTCATAGTGAACCTTCTTAAAACTGGAGAAGTGATTTCACAAATTAGACATATTGATTTTCAAAAACTACAAGAAAGGTAAGTAGTATTCAATAGTAGTATTCAACTTGTGAAGATCATAACTTTTGAAAACATTGTTTTGCTAGCAAACTAACAGCATATTTTCTCCTAATTCAGTGGTTTCCAACCTTGGTCCTGCAGCCTCCTGTGCTCAGCACATTTTTCTCTGTTCCCAACAAACCTGATGCAACAAATCAGCTCCTTGTTCAGTTGAAGTGGGTGTTTTAGAACAGGAAAATTATAAAATGTGCAGGACGGGGTTCTCCAGATCCAACCTGTACCCTTATTGAATACGAGTTAAGCATTGAATTGAACATGAGCTAAGCATGTTTTTATCTATTTATATTACTGTGAATAAGAGTCCAAAGAAACCAATGACGAAAGATGGTGCCAGGAAAAGGAGTCAGTGCCAATACCAAAATACAAAGATACACAATGGGATGTATAGCAGACCAGTCTGGATGGGATTCAGCTTCAGGTTGCCATTCATGATGAGATGTTGTGATGGGAGTAGAAACAGTGTCTGAGTGGGAAACAGAGGTTGAGTTGGGTGTCATCAGCTTAGTTATGGTACAGAAAGCAGTGATAGCCATGAGAGTCGGTATGGAAGGAAAAGAGAAGAAGAACAAGCACTAAAAAGCGGTAGCTTGTATAGATCAGATGCTGATGTATCTATATTTACCTAAAGAACACCTTGTGTTAGTTCTTTCAGAGGTGAAATCTAAAAACAAATAGAGATATCTGAATCTAGTATAATTTTGTCTACCTTTCCTCCTCTCAGTTGTTCTTAGTTTTCTTTAGATGCCGATTAGTAGAAGAGGAGAGTACATAAGGAGAGGTTAATGATGAATGTGATGAAGGGCAGCAGGATCTAGAAGTCTGGAGCACTGTGGATGGGGGACAGCAGTCAAGTGGTGGGACTGCTTAATGGCAGTAGTTGTAGAATGTCATCAGGGGAAAGAGGAGAAAAACACATGGAGTCATTCTCCCCCTCTCAACTGTCTAAAAGCAATTTCCAGAGAAAGAGAAAACATGAGGGAAGTTGTGGTGGGATAGTTTTGACGGAACAAGAAGGGGGAGAAGGATGGGTGAAGTAGAGGTTGGGGTGATGTGGACACAGTACCCAGAGAGGAAAATTGTGAAACAAAGAAAATGATGATCTGAGAAGTATAGGGGAAGAATGTAAAGAGCTCTAGGGTGCAGGTTCAGTATGTTTTTGCTCTGAGCACCGAATGAAACATTCGCATCGAAAAATAAAAACAGCGTGAGTAGGCTGAATGGTTGCAGCTTATCTGGTGGAAGGTTGAAGTCTTGGGAAGAGGACCAGAAGGATATTCACTTTGTCTTTTGAAGTTCTCTAGTGTTTAGTAGTGAAGATTTCTCACATGCTATAATATGACAACAAATATTCTTTATGTTTCCAAGCCTAAAGTCTGTTGTGGATGCAGTCAGATAGAAGGCTGCTGAATTCGAGCCTGTGGAGAGACAGAAAGAGAAAGACAAATTACTTGTATCAGTAAGGTGAGCAGCATTTGTCAGGATCATGTTCACTTGAATGTAATTGACGAATTAATCATTTAAAATTACAATTTTGATATTTATTGTTGCATCAGCAAAATATCACTAATGATTTCCCACCTATTTTCAACTCTTACTGTGGTGGGCAGGGAAGCTGAATTTTAGCATAATGATTATGAATGAGGTTCATACATTTATACTGTTAAGGGCTTATAAAAGACTGATAAAATAACTTTTTTCAGTAGTGGACTGTCAACAAAAAAGAAAATCACACTTGATTACTTTTTCTTTCTCTTTTAATGTTGGCCATATAATTTGGATTCTGTCAGTACTGATATTTCATTAATAATCCTCTTTTTTCAAATAAAGACCTGTGTAAAAATTATTTGGATACTTACCAAAAATGCAAAAATCTCTTCCCACATTTTTGAGATGAAATTTGACTAATTAGAATAAGATATTTGACAGTGACCAGATCAATAAATCATTAATGATCTAAGCTAATCAGTTAGGAAGACTAACAGTCGAGAAGACAATGTTGAGATGTTGCAAAATACATAATAACAAAAAATAATCATGAAAATAAAGGGATGCTGTCCATATTGTTAAAACACTTGTGTGCTGTTTTTGTATAATCACACACGGAATGCTGATAAATGAAACCCATCAAACACTGTAGTCTGGTGTATTAATATCCTTTAGACACAGAGACCAAACTCTAACATTTCTTTCTTTTTTCGTAGTGTTGCTGCTAGAGTGTGTGCTTATTACTGGGATAGATTTCTTGAATACACTGAATCTCCTGAATTTTCCCAGAAAGTCCAACAGGCAGAAGAGTAAGTTTAATTGTACTATAGTTCATTTCCTCTGAGACAAAGCCAATGGGTAATAAGCTTAAATCTATTATTGTATATTAATTTTCAGATCCTCAGCCAGCTACCCAACCCTGGGTTCCCAACCCTGATCCTGAAGTACCACCTGCCTTGCACATTATTATCCCCTGTGCTAAAACACCCGATTCAGCACAGGAATGGCTGGCTAATTGACTTAATTGGATCAGGTGGGTTGGGAGCAGGGCAAACTAAAGTGTGCAGGGCATGGGGTACTTCAGGACCAGGGTTGAGAACCACTGGCTTAGAGGAGCCCATGTTTGTTGAGTTAGGTAGATGGAAGAATGGATTCTACTAAATATCAGAAAATTCTGGAAGAAAATGTGACAGTCAGTCAAGAAACAGCGATCCAAACCAGACCTTAAAATCCACCATTAACTACTTAAAGAAATGTCAGCTGAAGCTTCACAGCCCCTTGATTTCACAACATTAAATATCTGTGGGTAGATATATATCTAATAATATATCTAATATTGATTAATATAATGATCAATGATCTAGATGCACTAATGTCAAATAGTAAGAGACAGTGTGCCTATGCAGAAATTAATCTGCATATAATTTAACATTTTGGAAAAAAAACGAACAATATTTTTTTTCTTCCCACAGTATATTAAATGATAGCAGGATTTGGGAAACAATGGATAAAATGGTAGAACTCATCAAGCCAGTAGCTGAATCAGATTTGTTCGAAGAGGCTGTTTCGTAAGGATTTCTCATATTGTATATAATTTGGGTTTTCTCACTGATAAACACACAATTTTTGGAAAAAAAAAACAGGCATCAGTTAAGTCAAGTTACCTTTCAAATGGGTGGTAATTAATCCATTATACAATGAATGAGCCAACAATCCATTCCTCATTCCTCATGTTTTAACATTCTTACACCTTAGCAGGATCTTGTAGGCAGCTTTACATTTTATATCATCTGATCATCAGTTCATGAGTTGAATTGGTGTGTTGGGATTGAGAAACACTGTTTTATTTCAAAACTATTCAGATCCTTCAGAGTTTTTTGGTTTCAGTAACAGTTTTAATTCTAATTAAATTGTTCATTAAATCCAATATTTTTGCTGAGCAACATGTTAGCATAATGCTTCCAGATAAACGTTAACAGTTAGCAAATAAGACTTCTTAAAAGATTATCTAATCAGCTGATCTATGCATTTCTATCATCACCACAAGCATTTTAAAAGTAAGCTATTTCCCTTCAAGAATTCAATTTAACATCTTAAATGTTCCTACATTTTGTTCTATTTCCTTTGACGTCCACTTACATGGGGTGTTTTTTGTACCAAAATTAATTAATTTTTACATGCCCATTTTCCAACCTCTCTTTAGCCCTTAGAATCAAACAGGCTGTTTTTGTTGCAGTCCTTAAGACTGAAATATATCAATTAACTCTGTTCTGATTGTATTATGCCTGATTCAAAGAGCACTCTTTATAACTTCAGCATGAATGGGTGGGACTAAACTGCTGTAGATTTAATAGATGAACAGATGTAAATGAGCTGGTTCTCATGAGATCACAGAAATTCAAAATGGGCTGTTTTTTGCAGCTTAGTTTCCATATATGGCAGTGGAACATTTTGAAACAAAATCCTCGCATGGAATGATAACCCTACAAAGTTGTTAATAATAAATGTAGTCAGTCTTAGTGCTATCAAACAAGTTCTCAACTTAGTTTTATATGCTAGCGAGTATCCTTTGCTTTTTTATGCCAGCAGTGTTAAACCAATATTCAACAATCAATTTCAACGGAGCAGCTAAATCAATATGGCCATCAACTTGTTTAGTGTACAAGTCAGGGGTGTGCCTAGGCCCTGGTAATTGGGCTGTAGTCTAGGGTCTTCATTAGTCCCAGAACTCTTTATTTAATGAGAATTGATGTCCCAAATATGCCATGATATAGATAATCAGCTGCAATGGTATGTCAGATAAGGATGCAGATACCTTGGGTAGCAGTGATGATACAGAGACATTTACTAAATGGAAAGCCAAATTTATATTCTATTGTTAACAAATTGGTTCAATCAACAGTGAAATAACTTTGATAGGTGAACATAATTCTTGGTCAGGATTGAGCACCTCATTATTTCAATATTTCAGTGTTCTGTATTGTTATTCTCACAGATCTATAGCTTTTCATAACTAATAGGAAACAGCAAACCATTTAGCTAGCATGCTGTCTGTTTTTGTCTCTGCCTCTCAGCCTTGCGACAGCTAAACAAGTTGACTGAGGATGCCCATTAGCTCAAGCCGAGGCCCTCCCTTCCCTCTCAGACTCTTTTTTCACTTCTTTTTTTGAGATTCAGCCACATGTGCACAGTTCCCTACAAGACATGTCGTGCTTTATTATTGTGCATAAGCCAAAACTTCATAACTCACATAGTGCATTATGAGCCATTTGGGACTCAGCCATAGTTTTCAAGGATTTCTAGAAACATTATGTGGCTCCCAAGTGGCGCAACAGTCAAAGCTTTGGCCCTATTTTTAGAAGGTTGCATTTGATCCCCGGTGATTTTACAGCCATCCGTGGCCAGGAGTCTAAGACAGCACAATTGGCCTCGCTGTCCCACTGTGGGTGGGTAGGAGAGCCCTCACTCTCCCCCATCACTCAGTGTGATGCTAGCCAGGGCAGGCATCTGATAGCTGACGTAACAGAACTGGTGGTAGCGTTCTCCTCCAAGCGTGTTCAGTTGTACAATGATGTTGCATGAGCACCAGTTCAAAAAGATGTGGTGGTTGGCATCACAGGCCTTGGAGGAAGATTGTGTTAGCCTTCACTCTCCTAATGCTGGTGGTATTGTGTAATTGTGGGAGTCCTAGCTAGTGGGTGGAATGGATACGACTAAATAAATACAACTACAAAAGTTACGTACTGCCTTCTGTGCCCTCCTTGTTTGCAACGTGCAGTAGGTACTAAGCCTCATGACCACTATGTAACATCATATCTGGCGCTGACAGTATGGGTCTGAAAATGCAATACTGCGGTTCTGCAGTTAGACCCTCCTCGTGTCCGCAGCCCCGACTCCCTCAGTTCTTCCTCTTGTACAGGCATAAACGCATGGTATGGAGGACTAGACGATTCCTTATAGAATAAATTCCATGAACACATGCTCTAGAACTAACACTCTAAACTTAACATTAACATGTCTTGAAGATGTTACGATATCTTTCACTGACTTATTGTCATAGATTTCCTGGTCTGTCTATGACCTTTTGTATTCCTGCCCTAGGGCACTCTGTCACCTGTCCCTAGCCATGTGCTTTTGTTGTTGTTTTTGTTCCTGACTCCTCCCCTGTCTTGCCTGCTTGTTATCTGTCTCACCTGTGGTCTCGCAATCTCTCATTATTATTCCCTTGTGTTTCTTGTTTGTTCTCAGTGTATTTATACTCCTGTGTTTGTTCAGTTCTTTTGACTTACATTGTTAATGTGACCGTTTCTTGTGATCTCTACTTAGAGTTTGTCTTGTTTTTGTTTTGTGACCCTGGTGGGAAACAATAAACTGTAGGGGCAGCAGCCGACTCATCAATGAAACTACACACAAACTTGATCCAAACACAAACGCACTCCATCAATGAAATCACAAACTCACAAATTAACGTAACATGGTGCAGGAGTTAGTGGAAGTGGAGACAGGATTAGGAGTGATATGATAACGACATTATATCTCACAAACCCTGGTTATGCAGCATTGCATTACAAATCCAAAGTTATCTAGCAGGACATGATCATTGTGGTCTGCAAATACATATCCAAAGCAACATATCAGAGCAGAGAAACACACTGCTTTCTGGGCATTAGGAATGACACGCCTTAATAATGCAGAATGACTCACCAGTGATGGTCACTGCTTGAAGAGAAAAGATGCACAACAATCTTTCATCTGAGCAAACTTGTCAAAAAACCTTTCTCTCAAAGTCCACCAATCCATGAATGAATTCAAGTTATACCATAGCAAGTGCAGACAAGGAAAGCAGAAGAGTGTTTTTTAGCTACATTCGCAGTTAGCCATGTTTTTTTCTTAAACCATTCTGGATTGAAGGAGCAGGTTTTGTCCTTTCCAGACTGAATGGTGTTGAAATCCTCTGATTGGTGGTCCCTAATGTTTAATCTCTAATTTCTGCTCTAATGGCAGGGTATCTAATTTAACCTTTATTACATTTTCCACTTGACTCATTATATTGCCTTGCTATTATTAGTGGCTACCACAACTAATGAGGAACAGTGGCTAGCTGTGGAGGAACGCCTATACTGTAAACAACGTTTACTGAACATCTGGACTAAATTTATTATTTTTTATTGGCTGCTGTCAGAATAGGGTCAACGTGATTGGGCCCCATAGCTGGTTATTGAAAGTGGGTTAAATATGCGCAGAGTGTTTTTAAACTGATCACTTGCTTAGATGAATGTTGACGGGCTGGCCCCACACTCATCAAACGAAGACTGCTGGGAGAAATAGGTAGCCTACTGCCATTTACACAAAAGGTACAGGAAGATATTTGGAATGTATCAGACAATGCTACCCTTGTCATATGTAATAAACGCGCAACAATGTTAGTTACGAAGAAAAAAAAAACAAGTCCAGAGTGAGCAGTTCAAGAAGTTCTGATAGAAATATGCTAATATTTAGACTTACATAATTACTCATTAATACTCAGTATTTTTTATTTGAAAATTGTATATTTTAAAATGAATTAAATGCTCTTCCATAATGTAGTGTTTACTTTTCAGGTTACATTTGGAGTATTTTACAGACATCTATATAGCTGTCTTGGAAACAGCCATTCAAACAGTCCAGTATATTGGTCGTGAGAGTGGTTTTTTATATTATTAAATGCACTGCATACACTAACCATATATTTCCATCTCCTAATACTTTCAGGGCCTTAAACAATGTAGGTATTCTTGTGTTTGTATATATATATATATATATATATATTTATATATATATATATATAGATGCGTGCGGATTAACTGATTAAAACAGGTTTTATTAACGCTAAGCAGGCTTGTCGTCAATACACAGGTAGGGATCAAAACCAAAAAGCAGAGTAGGATCACAATGATGATCAGAACAACAGGCGAACAAAACCAAAGGGACAAGGCAAAAAGACATGGTCAAAAAACAGGCAGGCAAGTTCAAAAAACACAGATCAAAAAGATAGGGCAGCGGTACAAAAGGGGCAGGCAAGAGGCAAATCAAAGAACGAAGCAAAGGTTGGATAATCAGAAATATACAGGTAGAAATAAACACTCAGTAAGTTCGCTGGGAAACAATACCTCGCACTGACTCTACCTATAGCCCGGGCTTAAATACTCAGCTAAACAGATCACATGATAAAAGCACAGGTGAAACAGGTTAATACTCAGGAGACTTTGATCGTTGACAGGTGCGTGAGACATTGTCTGAAGTCATGTGATCCTGAAGTTAGTTTTAGTTTATTTATCTCATGGTGCTTCAAACACAAATTCCTGGTCTTTTTGATTGTCTCCCAGAGGTGAAGTCATGGAACGCTGGAAGCCTTTCAGGGAAGAGGCTTATAGAGTCATACAGGAAGAGAGAGCAAATACAACAGTGTTCCTGCTTCCACAAGTGAGGTACAAATGTAGCATGATTACTGTATTTTTTCATTACCATGGATTAATCAACTTTAACATGGACTAAACTGTTTTTTTTTTCTAAAAGGGCTTTTTGCACGATTGTTTTCAAACTACTCAAAACAACTAATCAATGAAATTGTTGATGACAGTGACAGAGAAGAACTTGCTAAGTAAGTACTGTAATAAACATCTTGGACAAAATTTACACAATACAGTGTAAGAAATAACAAACTTTACATTTTATGTCATTTTTGTTACATGTTGTTATTAATACCAAATAACAATTTCTTCAGTACCAGAATAAAAAGCTACAGGTCAGTGTGGAAAAAAATCTCTCTCTCCCTCTCTCTCTCTCTCTCTTTACACACACACACACACACACACACACACACACACACACACACACACACACACACACACACACTTCATTTACACACTTCTCATTTGTATTTTATTTTATCAGGTCCACCTACCATATACAGTATTTGCCTCTCACCTGATTTCTTTTGTTTTTGCTAATTTGTCACATTTAATGTTTCAGATATTCAACTAATTTTATTATAAGATTAACAATGCAAGTAAACACAAAATGCAGCTTTTAACTGATTATTCCATTTATTGAAGATAAAGATTTATTCAAAACCTATATCATCCAGGTGAAAAATAAACTGTCCCCCTAAACCTAATAACTGGTTGTGCCACCCTTGGCAGTAACAACTGTAGTCAAATGACTGTGATAACTTGCAATGAGTCTTTTACATCATTGTGGAGGAATTCTGCCCCACTCTTTCTTGCAGAATTGTTTTAATTTGGCTACATTGGAGGGTTTTCAAGCATGACTGTGGGGAGAAGTCAGTGAAGTCAGGACTTTGACTGGGCCACTCTAAAACTGTAATTTTGTTTCTTTTGAGCCAGTCAGAGGTGGATTTGCTTGTGTGCTTCAGATCATTATCCTGCTGTGTAATCCAAATGTGCTTGAGCTTTAGGTCACAAGCTGACAAGCGGATATTCTCCTTCAGGATTTTCTGATAGAGAGCAGAATTCATGGATCCTTCAACTGTGACAAGTCACCCAGGTTCTGCAGAAGCAAAGCAGCGCATGACCGTCCCACTACCACCACATTTGTCGGTATGATGTTCTCATGGTGGAATGCTGTGTTAGCTTTACGCCAGATGTTCCACCTTTGACTCTTCAGTCCACAGAATATTGTCCCAAAAGTCTTGAGGGTCATCTAGATATTTTTTGGCAAATGCGAGCAGAGCCTTTGCGTTCTTTTTGGTCAGCAGTGGTTTGAGCTTTGCAGCTCTCCCATGGATACCATTTTTGCCCAGTGTCTTTCTTATTGTGCAATCATGTACACTCACCTTAACTGAGGGAAGTGAGGCCTACAGTTCTTTAAATGTTTGTCTGGGCTCTTTTGTGACCTCCTGGATGAATCGTCAATGCGCTCCTGGTGAAATTTTTGTAGGCCACTCCTGAGAAGGTTCACCACACTTCCAAGGTTCTTCCATTTGTGGATTAAGGCTCTCCCTGTAGTTCGATGGAGTCGCTGAGCCTTAGCAATGGCTTTGTAAGCCTTTCCAGACAGGCCGATTTCAGTGACTTTGTTTCTGTATCTGTATTTGAATCTCTTTAGAACATGGCATCATGTGTTGCTTCATGAGACCAAATATGCAAAAATAAAAGAAATTAGGAAGGGGCAAATACTTTTCACAGCACTGTAGGTGTGCTTTGTAGTTCTATAATTACAGACTGTAGTCTATCTGTCTTTTACTGCATACTTTGGTAGCCCTATTTTATCTTGTTCTTCAGTGGTCAGGACCACTACAGAGCAGGTATTATTTGGTGGTGGATCATTCTCAGCACTGCAGTGACACTGACGTGGTGTTGTGTTAGTGTGTGTTGCACTGGTATGAGTGGATCAGATACAGGAGTGCTGCCCACAGTTTAAGATGGGATGAAACATTTGAAACAGGCAGTTCTAGATTAAACATAGACATGTGACGCTTGTAAAAGATAATCCATGATTTACTTGAAGATTGTGACAGATATTAGCATTTATGTTACCTTGTACAGTTTCACAGTGACCCTTTCAGAGAGATTAAGTTGTCGTGCAAATTCACAATCAGTGATGTATCTAGTACTTCCAAAAGTCAGTTTTTGTGAGTGACAGTTTTTCTCTCAAAATAGGTTCTTCCTATTGAAAACTAAAATGTGACTGTTTGATTCCTCTGTCACTTCATTATTATGGTGATAGGTAATCTAATGCGTTATAACTTCTCTTCAGCTTGTGGAGTTTAATAGCAGAGCTTACTAAGCTAAATCTACCTGAATACCACTGAGAAAAACAGTTCCTCATTGGCCAATTTTATTACAGATGTTTCAAGAATTTAACCCTTTTGTTTCCATCCTAATCTAAGCAACGAAACAACAGTAGTACTGGCAGAGTTGTGCAAGCATAGTTCTATTAAACAAAACTTGACATTGTGTGAAATTTTCTTAATGACTGGGCCAATAGAAATACTCCAAAATTGGAATAAAATTGGGAAACAAAAGTAAGCCATATATATATATATATATATATATATAGGCGTTCCCCTTAGAAGGTTTTTGGCGCCCTCACATGCATATGTCTGCATATATCTGCAATATCTATGCCATATTGGATAATAATAATAATAATAATAATAATAATCTTTATTTATATGATACTTTTCATGCTGGTGGAAGCCCAAAATGCTTTATAGACAGGTGAAAAAGCTTAATAGTAATAGAAGAAATCATGACTATTAATTTAAAATCATTTAAAACAATACAGTGCATAGAATGCTGCACATAAGTAAGCTTTCAAAAGAAAGCAACACAACACATTTAAGCGACACATTTAATAATCTCTTTTTGCAACAATTCCAGGTCAACCAAATTTAATAAAAGCGGAAAATAGTCAGTTTTATTTCATTTGTAATCGACTGCAGTACATCACAATATATATTTCTGTACTGATCAAAAAATGCAAATAATGCAATTTTCTCATGAGTGTCAATCACAAACATCACTCTTTCTTTGCTCTGTATATTTCACAGGAACTTGGAACAAATGAGAAAGATGTGCACTGAAAAACTGCTGGCCAGTGGAACTGAAAGGTATGGAAAGAAAGAGAGAATTATTGAGTGGTAGTTCTGAATAATAGAACTGTTCTATTCAATTGAAAACAGTACAAAGACAAGCTGTTTGATATTTCAACTAATTTACCTCAAATAAATAGTGTTTTTGTAAATATACACCTAATCTAAATTTGATGTCTACAACATGTTCCAAAAAAAAGCTGGGACAGGGACAACCATTGTGGTCCATCTCATTTTCTTTTAACAAGGTTCAGTATCTTTTGGGTAGTGAAAACACCAAATGTTGTAGTTGTAACAGTAGAATTTTCCCCTTCTTGCTAGTTATAACATTTCATCTGCTCAGCAGTCCAGGGTCTCAGTGATTGTATATTGTGCTTCATAATGCACCTCACGTTTTCAGTGAGTGACAAGTCAGGTCCGCAGGCAGGCCAGTTTACCACCTGGACCCTCTTACTACAAAGCCACACTATTGTAACGTGCAGAATGTGGCTTTGTATTGTTTTGCTGAAACAAGCAGAAACATCTCTGAAAAAGAAATGATCTAGATGGCAGCATATGTTGTTGCTCCAAAATATGTATGTACCTCTCAGCAATCATGGTGCCTTCACAGATCTGCAAGTTATTCACGGCATTGGCACTAACACACTCCTATACTATGATAGACCCTGGCTTTTGAATGTTAACAATAGTGTAACAATGGGTATAATATTTTTCCTCTTTGCCTGAACACACCATCCATTATTTCCAAAACCAATTTGAAAGGTGGACTTGTCAGACCACAGCACATATATGTTCATTTTGCATCAGTCTATCTCAGATGATTTTTAGCCCAGAGAAGTCAGTGGTGTTTCTGGATGTTATTGATAGATGGCTTTTACTTTGCGTGGTACAGTCTTAATTTGCATTTGTAGATGCAGCTATCAACTGTGTTTGCTGACAATGGTTTTCCAAAGTATTCTTGAACACATGAAGTTATATTCCTTACAGAAGCATATTAGTTAGTGCAGTGCCATCTGAGGTATTGAAGGTCATAAGCATTCAGTATTGGTTTTTGGCCTTGCCCTTTATGCAGAGATATTTCTCAAGATTCTCTGAATGTTTTAAAAATATTATGGGCTGTAGATGGCAAATTTCTAAATTCCTTGCATTTGTGCATTGAGAAATGATGTTGTTAAACAGTTGGACTATTCGCTCATGCAGTTTTTCTCAAAGTGGCGATTGAGCCTTTCATGAATGCTCCTTTTACATTAAGATAGGTTCACCTTTTACCTATTCACCTGTTTACCTGTGGAAAGTGTTTCTGATCATTGCACAAACTTCTCAATCTGACATTGCCCTTGTCCCAACTTTTGGAACATGTTACAGGCTTTAAATTTGCAGGTAGCATATATTTACAATACGTTGATAAGGTAAATATTAAATATGTCTTCTTTGTGCTACTCAATTAAATACCTGTAAAAGACAGAAAAAATCACTGCTTTCTGTTTTTATTTGAATTTCTCCCAACTTTTTTGGGATTAGCTTTGTTACATAATGTTGTTTGGCATGCAGTGATTGAGGACAGGTAGAGATGCCTGTGAGAAAACGTGAAGTTTCTGTCTGAAGAGTGCTTGCTGATTTTGTGTTCTTAATCTTATGTAATCATGTTGGAATATCATGCCTCTGAAAAATAATCATTGAGATTGTCTTGGTTTGTTATAGATGACAAACTCTGTCACCTGCAAATCAACCACACAAGAACATGTGTTACCTCCAACTGCATCTTAAACCCAAATATTTCAAATTTGGCCCTACGTAATCAAATTCTGCTCATTAAATGCCCACTTTCTGTGTTTTTAGAATAGTCAGGTCTCTTTCTCTTATTAACAAACACAGGCTGAACCACAGCTGAGGGGAAAGTGTCTTATTTTTGCCTGTTTGGAAGACCAGAGAACTAACAAAACAGAAACAGATACAAAAGTGTCCAATGCCTTTTAGCTTCTAAGTTTAATCTCTCAATCTTTCTCTGTATATTTGAACAAAGAGAAGAACCCAAAGAGCCCATACAGTACATTTTTCTTGTATTTAATATTTTTCCCTTGCGTCCACTTACAGCCTCTGTGTGGGTTTATGTACCAAAAAAAGCCCTATAATTAATTTTTACCTCTCTTAGAATCCCTTAGAATTAAACAGGCTGCATTTGTTACTGTGTCTATAAGTCTGATATGTGTAAATACAGTCTCTTCTGATTGTTTTGTGCCTCATTTGAAAAGCAGTTCAGGCCAAAACATTCCTTATAACTTCAGTTTAAATGTTTGGAGCTAAACTGCTGTAGGCTGAAAGGGGGGTATATGTAAATATGTTGGTTTTCATGACATCATAAAAAACAGTGAATCCAAAATGGGCTGTTTTTGCAGCTTAGTTTCCATAAATGGACTGTATGGCCTGGGGAGTGAATGGTAAATTTTGAAACATAATGCATCAGACACTTTTATAAAAGAAAAAAAACTTTTTTCCAAGTTTTCCATGATATGGGCTCTTTACGGGAATGAGGAACAGGTGTTTTGAATCAGCTGAATAACCACTCATTTCCTCTGATCTGGGTTTATACTGTGTTACATCACAACATGCTCCATATATATTATCCTAGTCTGTGATGCATCCTTTTCTGCCATGAAGCTATAGCCTAAGACTTGTGATGTGTCTTAATGTGCAAAGTCTATTAAAGGCGATATAAATTAGAAATGTGTTAAAATGTCATGGTTTCTCTTCAGTGACAAAGTACATCTTTATTTAACCTTTATTCTTTTTCTGTTCCAACCTATAGAGTGTTTGTAGAAGCATTTTTTGGGTTTTTGAATTTCATGGATGAACAAGAGATGCGTGACTCATTATGGTAGGTCGAAACACCTTGTTTATTTGTTTGTTTCATTGTTTAGGGGTGGCACTATATCAGTTTTTCTTTTCTCGTACTGATGAAGAGACCTTGTATATGTCAGTATTGGCTGATGTATATATTTTTCTTCTTTAATATCTACTTTAAAATTTGCCATTTTTTAATTTGAGCATTTATTTTAAGCATTTAAAGCACAAACATGCTCAGACTCTTTAAACTTACACACGACTACTATACAGGAAAAACTACACTATATGGCTTCAGTTTGTGGACAGCCCTCCTAGTTATTATAGCCATGCAATCTCCATAGAAAGACATTGGCAGTAGAAAGAGTCATCTAAAGTAATGAAGAGCTCAGTGACTTTAAACACGGCACTGTCATATGATACCACATTTGCCACAAGTTAGTTGGTGAAATTCTGCCCAGCTAGATCTGCCCTAGTCAACTGTAAATGCTATTATTATGAAATGGAAGCACCTACACTGTTAGAAAAAAGGTTCTGTGCAGGTACATTTTTGTTCACCAAGGCACAAACGATGTAAATGTACCTTAAAGGTAAAACAGTGGTTTTAAGGTCCAGTTGTGCACCTTAAATTAGATTTTCACATGTGAAAAGAACATATTTGTACATTTTCATAACCTAGTGTTATAGTAATGTTCTATTATAATTAAGAGAATGATGCAATATTAACATGTTTTTGTTTCTTATAGGACCTTGTATAAAGCTTCTCTGGTGTTCTTTAATTTGATATATGCTCCTCTGCTTGACATCTGGAACGTCATATCTGTGTGAAATCTCACTCTGAAAGGCCAGAGTGCTTTTGGACAGCAGTTGATAGTTGGTCTCAACTGCACACTTTTGAAATGTATTGAATAAATAATAAAAGAAATCGTGCTTCTGTGTACAATTTTGTTCATATTCTCATGTAGATCAGTCTCAAGTAACTTCTCCTTCAAGTAACACACATAAATATTACATTTTTAATTGTTATAAAAGGTGAATTCTGTTGTCTTTGGTGAAGGTTTTTTTGGATGAATAAAATGGAGGCCATATTTATCTTCATGCCAAGTCCAATTTTAAACATTCTGAGTATGCTGAAAGAAGCCATAAGAGGAATGAGAAATGGATTAATTGAAAATAAGCAATAATTATTTTCATATTATATACTTCAACTAAAATGCATGGGCACTGAAAACAAATATTCAATTGCAAAGACCAGGTAGGAACACACTAGGAAACATGTAAGTAAACAGAAAATGGCTATAAACAGTCGCTGTGTTGTACTCGTGTCATTCCCCGGCTCTGATCCATCAGATATTTTATTTAACCTCTGCATTATAAGCAAAAGCTGCTGTGCCACCATTGTGATGCACAGCAGCTTTTGCTTATTGTTTGGACCGCGATCATGCAGGGGCGTAGCCAGAAGGTTTTTATTGGAATGGCCAGGTTAGACCCACTGATTTTATTTGAGCGGCAAACTGCTAGTAAAAAGGTATGAGGTAAGATTATGAGAAAATAATATTTAGCTGGGTAACACGCTAACCTGCTGTAGCATTAGCAGGAACTCAGCACTTGAGTCACCTCTGATGAAATCCGTCCTGCATCATCAAACACACATTTACTCTGCTGTAAAGAGTATTTTAAGGAGTTAAACACATGCATTTACACTTGGTAGGCAAATGCGTCTCTAGTTATTCACGCCGATATCCGATTACTATGTGGCATGTAGTACTCAAATCAGCTCACATAAACAACCAATTGACTGTGTTTCACTTCATTATGTTGTAGTTGAAAGAAAATCACACACTTGCATGACAGAGTTCATTTCATTACTCTGGCAGTCAATTTGTACAAGAAGACAAAATTACGCACATCCTGCACACACACACATTCTACTTCAGATAAATTGCTGTTAGTTTCGGGCGTATATGTATGTGTATATATAGTATACTCTACATACTATATATGTGCACAACAATGTGTGTGTTTGTGTGTTTAGTACGTTCATCTAGATTACAAAGGACACTAACACAGTTTGTTTTAGCCAGTTTTTTTTATTGCAAACCAGTATGTTCTTAAAGTATATTTTCAAAGAATTCTGCTTGTAAAAGTATTCAACTCATTCAGACCATTAACTCAGTGGATCCACTCGCTGGAATAACAGCTTTAATTCTGTTGGAGCAGGTTTCTACCAGCTTTTCATACTGCTTGGGAGAGATTTTCACCCATTCTTCCGTGCAGACTTGCTGAAGGTTCTTCAGGTTGATTGGAAATATATATATATATATATATATATATGTCAGCAGTGATACTGACATGGTAGTGTGTGTGATGTTGAAGCAAGTATGTCAGACACAGTCATGCTGATGGGGTTTTTACACATGTCAGTGTCAGTGCTAGGTTGAGAGTGGACCACCATCCAAAAATATCCAGCCAAGAGCATCTCTGTGGTCACAAACTGACCTAGAAACTGGGCTAGACATCTGCTGCCTGGTCTTTGTGATCCTCCCCCCTGGAGAGTTTGGTTCCAACACATCTGGCTCTAGTATTTGTGATCCTCCCCCCTGGAGAGTTTGGTTTCAACACATCTGGCTCTAGTATTAGCCATCATTGCTTTGGACCAGGTATGCTGGACTAGGGTTGGAGCTACACTTTGTAGGACGATAGACCAACAAGATCATGGTTGGGCACACCTGCTCTGGTCCTTCGTCAAAGGTTAGAATAGTTTGAATGACCACAGGACTAGGATAAGAAGTACAAATTTTGCATGGAGATAAAAGGTAATCTAAGGTAATATAAGTATACGCCACCGGTATGGCAAATAAGGATGGTCAAGGTGGTCAAAAAAGAACTTCACATTGCATATCGCTGCTGTCGGAACAAACGTATCTCCATTTTTGTTGTTTTTCAGTTTTTGACATAATTTGAAAATGCCTGTTACCCTTTACATTGTGTGTAAATTTCATAATGAATGGACCAAAAGAAACTGCCCCAAATTACATGAAAAATTCTGGTTCCATTGACTTACATTAAAAGTAAATTAGTTTTTTTTCCTTTTCCTGTAAAGTTATCATTTTGGAAAACAAGGTTTTCTTCTGATGACAGCGATATGCTGATATGATTGTCATTTGACTTTGTTTGACTTTCATCCACTTCACTTTCATCCAAGCAAACCTGATTCAATAAACAATAAATGTCCTATCATTTTTGATTGTTGATTTATGTTGAAAATGGAGGAAAAATGCCTGACTAATTTACAGTGATCACTACTGCTGAATACATTTTGAAGAAATCCATTATTGTACTTTTAAATGTGTAGGCCAGTCATGATGGAAGGTTGTAGGCTGGTGGTAAATTGTCTTGGACTAGTTTTAAATAGGGCTGAGAATCAATAGCCATATAGCAGCCGACTCTGGGACAAGTGTGGACTGCTTACAAATCCAGGCCACTTGTGCAGTCCAGATTAGGCCTAGTTGTGCTTTTATTTAAAAATGATTAATGGAATTACTCTGGTGCGTATGTGGCCCTGATCTGGTAACCATGAGTGGACCGCCCAAGTGCCATCAATCCATGTGGCAAGTGGGCCAGAGAAAAATGGGAGGGGATTTGCTATCTGAAAAAGGTCTGGTGCTGATCTGTTCCAGATATGGCTTACGTCTTGTGGTCAGCTTCTGGCCCAGATTAGGCCCAATTGTGTGCTTCACTTTTGGCTGATATGTGGCCCTAATGTAGTACGGATGTGGCCCACATCTAGGAACCAGGAGCAGTCCACCCAAGTGCCGTCAATCCATGTGGCAAGTGGATTGGATGAAAATGGGGGTGGAAGGATGTGGGCCAGACCTGGGCCAGAATAATTTTGCCATCTGAAATCAGATATGGCCCAGATTTGTTTCAGATATGGCCCAAACCTTGTGGTCAGCTTCTGGCCCAGATTAGGCCCAGTTGTGTGGATCACATCTGGCTGACTTGTGGCCCTAATCTGGTACATATGTGGCCCACATCTAGCAACCAGGAGTGGTCTGCAACAGTCCCGTCAATCAGCAATTGGGCTAGATGAAAATGGGTGATGTGGGCCAGATCTTGGCCAGAATAATTTTGCAATCTTGGTTGAGTGTTTATGGCTCCATAAAACCATTGTGTTTTCTAAAGAACCCTTGAAGAACCATTATTTTTAAGTGTGATATGAGGAGAGACTGTAAAAAGGGAGAGAACTCTGAGAACATGGGCAGCTTTTGCTTTATACTAGAAGGCTGAACCCCTTTTGAAGAACTTGGAGAGAAGACCAAGAGACAGGACTGAGGAATATGGAGGAAGCAGGGAGGAGGTGGAGTGTGAAACTTCATCACAGGAAATGGAAGATAGAGTGGAAATTTATTGTTTATTGTATATTTATTGTGGATGTTAGAATGGAGGAGGAACTTCAGACATGGTCTTATTCTTCACACTTAACTCCATTTAACAAGGACCTGTAACTTAAAATGACATTACATTAATGACATTTACAGACAGCAAGTTGTTTTCAGTTGTTAACATCAAGTCTGAAACTCTGCTTTGTTGTGTGGAACAACATTCTTTTAATGTTATAGGAACAACAAAGTACATTTGCAGCTACTGGCTGATTATTTGAATCTGGATCTGTGTTCTGTAGGCAGTCATGTGCTCAAAGCATCACTCAGGTGGCAAAGTTGTTTATTATTCTCTCTGTATCTTAGTAGTATATTCTGAGTTAATGATTGCACAAATTGAGAGTTCATTTTAGGGCTTGGGTAGTTAATATTTTATAAACTGAATTTGATTCTGGAATTAGTACAGCATGTCTGTTTAACTTGCTGAAGTTTCTCTGAATTTAGCCTGAGTAAAGGTTATGCAGTCTGGGTCAATACTGGGGGTGATTTGTTCTGGAGAATAGAGCAGAATTATAGGCAGAAATGCTCCTCCAGTGTCTAATTTACTCAGATTTCTCTTAAATAATATACATAATGATAACTATTAAGTAACTGCGTGTGAGGTTCTTATTCAAATTCAGTGTTCTGTGATATAGAGTAGATATTTCACACATTTTAATGGTTAAAAATACTGAACTGCAGTAAGAGATACAAGAGGGAGCACTGTGAACCATTTTAGTGCCATGTTATGATGAATTTTTAGGGGACGTCATGCTTCCTGTGAAGTCTCAAAGTAACCACCACTGATCACTAAACACTAGTACATGACTACTAAATGCACTGGAATGTTCCCTGGAATGAAAGATATGCTTCACTGTACACATTATTCTGGGTGGTTCAGTATGCGCACAGTATCAGAAATGTATTTTCGGGTCAGTATTAAAGTGCACACTGACTGCCAATCGTGTCCACTGTAATTACATAGCTTATGTGTTGTGAGTAAACTGAAGCTCACTTATGACTGTTAGCTTTTGGCTATTTAGCCTTTTTAGAAAATATAATGTCTTAAAGTTTTTTTATGAATTGTTTTACTTCATGTTTATTGTTTTCTGTGCAGTTCTTTCAGGATGGCAAAACTTGTGACTTTCGTAAGTCTCGCTCTGCTTCTTTCATGTGGTGAGTTTTATGATGTTGCAGTGTTACTTAAGATAGAATTCTAGCAAACCTCTAGGTACTTTCCCAGCTGAACTAATAGCCTTTTTATCAAATGAGCATGCAACATCCTGTAATATCGAGACATACATCAGTATTTTAAAAAGCAATATTATGAATTTCTCTTTACATATTACACTAAATCTTATCATGAACAATATTAAGCTTCTTCATTCATAATTTTGTCATTGCATTGTACTGACTAAATTATTCAATTACTAAATTAAGTCATCGGAAAATTCTTTGATTTGCGATTTAAGGTGCATGTTACTTATTCCTTATGAATCCTTATAAAGGAGTGGAGAGTTTCAAGATGTCAGAAAAAGATCATGAAAATGTGGAAAAAATGTTGGAATTGGGGCCCAAGTGTTTCTGAACTGCTTGGACAAACTCAGAGACACAATTGAGAGAATAGTGAGAGAAAACCAGCTGAGAACAAACAGGTGATTTTCTTTCTGTCTTTATTATTATTATTGTTTATGAAATTGTATCATTTCAAAGCAGCCTATTAATGACTGGTCATTGATTTCTTTTACAGAACTGCAATCCAAGGTCACTGGAATTCCTTCAAAGAGACAGCAAACAGAATCAGTGTAGAGGAAAGATGTAAAGGAGAGCAGGATGATTTAATTGTAGCAGCACGGTGAGTCCTAATGAATTTAAATAAGGAGGGACATTTAAAAAATGGAAGAATTTGTCAAAGTTCAGTAATTGTTAAGTTAATTACTGAAAAAAATGTAAAAACTAAATCCATATATATGAACCTCACAAACCTCCAAAATACTGCAGGAGAAGGAAAAACCATCCAAATTGATACAAGCAAACAGACTATAATAATAATAATAATAATAATAATAATAATAATAATAATAATAATAAATAGCCATGGAGAAAAGCTAAAGAGATGTATGAATATCTGCACATATGCAGAATGCAGATATATACATATATGTATTTATAGACTGTTTTATCCAAAAGGATGCCCTGCGATGGACTGGCGACCTGTCCAGCGTGTATCCTGTCTTCCGCCCAATGATAACTGGGATAGGCTCCAGCACCCCACCCCGACCCAGAAGGATAAGCGGTTTAGATGATGTGTGTGTGTATATCCAAAAGTACCCTAATTTTACACCACAGTTACATAAAGCTACTTGAAACCTCTGATAATCCTACTTCTAAAACAGGCATGTCAAACTGGGGACTTTCCAGGCAAAAGTGCTGTGGAGATCAGCATTTACCTTCATCTAATGCTCTGAATTCAGTTCATGAAGACCTTGCTAATTAGCTGATGAGCTGAATCAGGTGTGTTTAATGAGGTAGCGTGCTGAAGTCTGCAGTGTTTTGGCCCACCAGGACTGGAGCCTGATACACGTTCTACAAAAACATGATTACTAAGAAAGAGAAATAAGATTTAAAAGAACAGAATTCTGAAGTTAGTGTTAACATTATAACATTTCTAAAAAAAAACAGTGACAAAGAAAGTTGCTTAGTGTGGAGTAAAAGAAATACAGACTACATTATCTAGTTACCATTTATAATTAATTAATTTAATAAAATAGGACTCACACGAATATATTTAACTCTCTATCCTTATGAAATTTCTAAAACTGATTAAATGAGAAGGAGTTCTAAACTATTAAAATAATTTCAATGAAAGAAATTGGGTTACAATTTAAAAATCATAATAACTGTAGGGAATCTTAGTGTTAATTTACATCTGACAGTTCTGCATGGGGAAATATGAGTTTTAGTTAAACATTGACATTTTAACAAACATATTTTTATTTCTTCAGCTCCTTGCATTTGTACTAGTACTCTTATTTTATTGTTAAGTTTTGATTGGAAACCAAATGGTTAAATTCTTAAAATGCCCAACAGAAAATTAGCCAATCAGTTATTTTTCTGTGGTATCGAAGTAGATAAAGCCTAGTGAGCTCACCTATTGGTTAGGACTTCAGGAGCTGAACTAAAGGCCTAATGTGTCACTGACATGATTTGGAACTGACAGTGGAATTAACCAATTATGTTTTAATTTTCACTGGGTAGGACTAATTTTGTGAAAAAAAAACATCTTTCAAATAGCTATTGAATGTGTATAAATGAATAAATAAATACAATAAATGAAGAAATAGTTTCTGTTCTCAAGCACCCAAGCTTTATATTATTACTGACATATGAGATTCTGTTTTTTGTTTGTATTTAAATGAGATTAGTGTGACAGTCGTGTTTGTGTTTACCAATCCATGCGTGCATGACTGCTTCAGTTTATAAATTACAACACAGTCTGGTTTCAACCAACAAAGAAGAATTCCTCATTTAAATGAGTCTTTAGATACACTGCTGAGAAGATCAAAATGTACATATCAAGCCTATCAAACACAAAAGCTGAACAATGGACTAGCCACCCCAGAGTCCAGACCTAAAGATCACCAATGTGTTTGGGATCACTTGGATACTGTAAAGCAGAAAAGGCTTTTTTCCCTGATGTTGAAAAATGAATAAGTTGTTCTTAATGGGCATTTTGACTGGCCTCTCTTTACCTTTGTTACCCTATATTAGTCCCACAGTGAAATTTCACCCTGCATTTTAACACATCTGTGCAGTGAAACACTCACATACACACTAGTGAACACACACACACTAGGGGGCAGTAAGCACACTTGCCCAGAGCGGTGGGCAGCCCTATCCATGGCATTGCTGAAGGGCACTTCAGTCTCGTTCTGTCAGCTCAGGAGATCGAACCGGCAACCTTCCGGTCACAAGGCTGGTATCTCCATACCTTTAAATTTGAATGCACTATAAGCTTTGTTTATTGTTATTCAATTCACAGCACTATCCGAAGGCTGGTTTTGTTCTACAAGGATGACATACAAGGGATGTTCTGTTCGCTAGCAACAGGGAAGGGTGTTCAACAGTACCTACTGTAAGATCTCTTCCCCACTTTTCAGTTACTCTGAAATCAGGGCATCTTCCTTTTATTTCGCATATGTATCTGTTTATACTAAGGGAATATGATGCATTAAAATTAATTATGTTAGGTATTTTCTCACTTTTTCACTTTTGTATCTGAAAGTTTAAACTCATCCCTTTCATATGTATCTTTGACAGAGCTGTAAACATGTTAGAAGGGGTAATTAATAGAGAACAGCTGAATGAGGTCTGGGGGTAAGTATGTTTATTACAATTCTTATGTTTCTTACAGCTTACTGTCTGCCTGACACAGTTCATCTAAATTATATAGCAACACTTTTCACTTTGAACTGTACTTCTAGTGTCACTCCTGATCTTTTATTATTAACATCACTGGTAAAAACTTCTGTTAAGAGTAACAGAGCTGATAGTACTATTTACAGATTGTATTTTGTGAAAATTAATCATACATATACCTCTGTATCCTTCTGTAAAACATTTTTACTTGTAGTTCAGGTTGTTCTGCCACAAGATTTAATGCAAACTGTATAATCCACAATATACAGTTCATTTTATTTTAGTTTTGAGTGTCTGATTTGTAACAATTAATTTTAATTGTTTTGTTAATCAATTGTGTTGTTTTTCACAGAGCTGTGGAGTCACGCTACTTTCCCAGAGGTCCATCAGTCAAAAATGATCCATTGGAGTTCCTCTGTTACCTTCTATCCACCAGGTAAGAATGCATGCATGACAAGACAAAAATGGAATACGATGTAATTTTCGCAAATATCTGTAGAAATGAGAAATGTTGAAAAATGACATGGTTATTTTTCCCTATCAATAGATTTTCTTGTTTGGGAGAATTTACCATGGAATTATTTGAAGCTATGTTGTGATGTTTGATCTAGATAAAACTACAAGAGTGAATAACCTTTAATATGTTACTGGGAATAGATTGTCAGTTATAATACATATTCCATTGCATGAATCAGAAGTTTCACAGAATAACAACGAAGGCAGCCCACGGCCCACAGTCAGCAACTTTTTTGACTTCCTAATGAAAACTAAACTAAATAATATTTTTGGAGCAGTACTGTTAAGGGGGACTTTTGCCCTTTGTCTGGAGGGCCCTCTTACCCCAAAGATCTAACCTTTACATCTAACCTTTACCTTTTCATCTCACAAAAAAAAAAAAGAATCAAAATCAAACTGCCCATAATAATTTATTTACACATTACACATTTCCACATTTTCTCGTACAACTTAATATAAATGCATAGGTCACTCTTACCCAATGACAAAGAATTAGCTCAACAAATCTACACATAGATTTAAGAAAAATATTCTCAAAATATATTTGTCATAATAAGATTTAGATTTTTTTTTTCAACACTGTACCTTAGATAAAGGTTACTGTTGATATTTCAAGTGAAAGATCACAGCCTTTTTACAGCCCTTTTTTCATCATTTTTGTCAGGGGTGCCAATCTTTGTAGAGGACAGTGTAAAAATGTTTTATCAGACAAACATAACACAAAAAAACAAACATTTTTTAATTCAATATATATTTTTGTTTACTTTCTGCTCCTATGATTCATGTGAGCTTACAAGAATTATACATCTTTCAAGAACCACCGCCCTTCTAATGTAGAATGCTACACAGTGAAAAATGAATTAATTGTCTAATATATATGTCATATAATAGGCAGTATTCCACTGATGGGTCATGTCAGCATATGACAGCTCATGACAGCATATGCCATCTTCTATAATGTGTTTATGGTATGGTTATGTCAGTGTTATGTAGCAGAGATCAAGTAAATTAAGTCATGAAATCTTTTTAAAATCTTATAATGGTTAAAATAATGCAACATACAGCATTATATAAACATATACTATATTGTTATTGGCCAGCCCAACATTGAATGAAAATGTATCATTTCTAGACCTTGTTCTAATGCAGTATGTTTACGATTTTTGATTATTGGTGCCCTGCCTGAACATGAAATGGTGGCCTGGTTCATTGGTAGAGTGAAATGCCCCAGTAAACATATATTTGAATAGTCAGTTTCATTCCAGTTGGCACATTAATGATAATACCTATTGTGGTACATTTAAAATTTCTTAAAGCAATATATTTCTACACTCTGAGAAAAAAGGTGCTAAACTGGGGATACTGGGGCAGTCTCCCTAAAATACCTGGGGGGGGTTCCCTTTAGGATAAGTCTTCAATATCTTTAGTTAAGGAACGTAATTGTAGTATTATCCACTGCAATTATATTAATGCAAGTTATAATGACTCCACAAACCCTGCCTTGTCTCAAGCCTTTTTGTTTTATTGTTCTATTTTAAAACAAAAGGTTATAAAAAGGTACAAACATGTACATTTCTCCTGGGAAAAATTTATTTAAAGTACACAGTTGGAACATAAAATCATTGTTGTACTTCTGAGAGTACACTTACATTGTTTGAGCCTTGAATGAAAAAAACAGTACAGTACTTTTTTCTGTCAGTGTGGTGAATATGTGAAAATTGAATATTGTGGATTCTTCTACTTGGGTGATTGCAATAATAAAACAAATCACAGGTGTAATTTGGTAAATTAACATTCTTTTTTTTTTTTGCATCCAACAGCACTGTGGAAACATTCATAGAGAACATTCTTAAAACTGGAGCAGAAGTGGTTTCACAAATTAGAAAGGTGGATTTTCAAGAACTGCAATATGGGTAAGACCACTGTTTATCTCGTGATGATACTGTGCAAAATGTAAATGAAGAACAGAATGCAATGATGTGCAAATCATTTAAATCATATATTTCATTGAAAATAGTACAAAGACAACATATCAAATGTTGAAAATTAGAAATTTTATTATGCTTTAAAAAATATGCACACTTTAAATTGTATGCCAGCAACATGTTTCAAAAAAGTTGGTATGTTTACTGCTGTGTTACATCACATTGTCTTCTAACAACATTCTGTAAGTGTTAGGTAACTGAGGAGACCAATTGCTGTAGTTCTGAAAGTGAAATGTTTTCCCGTTCTTGCTTGATGTTGGATTTAACCCGCTCAACAGTTCAGTGTTCCTTTGTCTTTTTTTTTTTTTAATTCGACAATTGTTAACAAGTTGGTGACAGGTCTGTGCTGCAGGTAGGCCAGTTTAAAACCAGGACTCTTTTTTACTATGAAGCCATGACGTTGTAATACATGCAGAATGTGGTTTGTCATTGTCTTGCTGAAATAAGCAAAGCCTTCCCTGAAAAAAAGACGTTGTCTGGATGGCAGCACATGTCGCTCCAAAACCTGTGTATATTGTTCAACATTAATGGTGCCTTCACACCATTACCAGATGTGCAAGTCACCCATACCACTAATGCACCCGCACACCATCACAGATGCTGGCTTTTGAACTGTGTGCTGATAACAAGCTGGATGGTCCCTTTCATCTTAAGCCTGGTGGACATGGTGTCCATGGTTTCCAAAAAGAGTTTTTAATTTTGATTTAGTGGACCACAGAACACTTTTCCACTTTGCATCAGTTTATCTTAAATGTGCTCAGGCCCGGAGAAAGGTGCAGCATTTCTGGAACCTTTTTATATATGGTTTCATCCTGACATGGTGCAGCCTGAGGGCTCGAAGATCAAGGCCAACAAATATTGGCTTTCAGCCTTGTCCCTTGCATACGGAGATTTCTATGGATTCTCTCAATCTTTTAATGATATTATGCACTGTAAATGATAAAATCACCAAGTTCTTTGCTATTTTACATTGACAAATGTTATTCTTGAATTGATGCAATATTTGCCCGCACAGTCTTTCACAGAGTGGTGAACTCCTCCCAATCTTTACTTCTGAAAGACTCAGCCTCTCTGGGATGCTCTTTTTTATATCCAAACATGTTACTAACTTGTTGCCAATTAACCTAATTAGTTGTGAGACCTTTTTTTTTTTCTTCAAAACACAACTTTACTAGTCTTTTGTTGCCCGGTCTCAACTTTATTGGTTGCAGGCATCAAATTCAAAATGGGCATATATAAAAAACAAATTTTTGATATGTTGTCTTTGTACTATTTTCAATTCAATATAGGGTTAAAAATATTTGCACATTGTTGCATTCTGTTTTTATATACATTTTGAACAGCACTTTTTTGGAAACGAGGTTGTATATATTATCACCTCGCATTATACCATGTACCTGTAATATGATTACTGTCTTTTTTTCTGTAACTGTAATGTAATGCAGTTACTTTTTTCATATCCTCATTATGGAACACTGTTACATGTATTCCGATACTACCCAACACTGCATTTGTAATGTAATAGTGCTTGATGTCTATATACACTGGGTAAGTAAAGAAATTGCCAAATTGCTGTTGTATTTAGCTGTGTTGCCAGAGCAGAACACTCGAGGACCATTAGGTCCTGTTTTTATCAATCCTTATGAAAAAAGTACAGTTCCAGTTTGCTGGTACCAAAGGTTATGACACTTTCTTCAGTGGAAAAAATGACCAAGAAGAACTAACCATAACAATTCTTTCTTTCACAGTGTAGCTGCCAGAGTGGACATTTTTTACTGGGACAGATTTTTGGAATACACCGAATCTCCAGAGTTTGACCAGAAATATGAACAGGCAGAGAAGTGAGTCTTTCATTGTACAATAATTCACTGACACAAAGCAAAAAAGCGGCAGTGGGTAGCACTGTCACCTCACAGCAAGCAGGGCCTGGGTTTGTTTCCCTGGCCGGGCGACCGGGGTCCTTTCTGTGTGGAGTTTGCATGTTCTCTCCGTGTCTGCGTCGGTTTCCTCCCACAGTCCAAAGACGTACAGTCAGGCCAATTGGACATGCTAAATTGCCCCTAGGTGTGAATGTATATGTCTGGCTTAGAAGATGTGTGTGTGTGTATTGTCAATATATGCTTGCTTATGTCAAAATAAATCTGTACTTTAAAACAAGTACTTTATACACCTCTGTTTGTATAAAAAAAATGGACCAATAATGATGTTTTCTTCTTACAGAGAATTAAATGAAGCAAAGTTTGTAGAAACAATGCAAGCAATGACAGAACTCCTCATGTTAACATACAAATCAGAATTGATCGAGGAAGCTTTATGGTAAAAAATTCTCAAATATAATAACATTAGTCTACAAATTGTTTTTCAACTTTTTTTATTTCAAATTTTCTCTTGGTTTCCTACTGATATAAACATAACTTTAAAGAAGGTGGGAACCCAGGAGACCCAAGGTGACTGTTCATGTGGGTGGTAATTAATTTATTAAACAATGAATGAATAAATGGTACCAACCCATCTTACATTTAGGGTTTTGGCATTCCTACACCACATGGTGTGCACACTTTATATGTTATATCAACTGATTATCAAGACCTCCATTAGTTGGATGCTTATAACAGCTTGCAGTATAAATGTGACACATAGGCCATTCCAGAGTGTGCAAGAGTTTTAGAGGTGGTTGTGCAAATATGCTATTTATAATTAGGCTTATTGATCACTTATTATTTTTTATCAATTCAATTTTACATTTTTATTTTAGAACTAAATTAATTCCTTTATGTGATATGACTGATCGTTTATGTTGTCATATATTTTGCTACAGTTTGTGATATTTATTCTTCCATAATATCGTGTTTTCTTTTAAGGTTAAATTGGATGTATTTTGAGGACATCTATAGCGCCATGATGTCAACTGTCTACACCATGTCTTTTAATCCTTTGGGATTTCTTGGTCACGACAGGAAACTGAAAACTGAAAGGTAAGAGCAGTTCTCTAAACAACTAGTCTACAGTTTCTGTACTCTAAGAAGAAAAAGCAAAAGCATAAAAAGAAGAGGAAGTCACTTTGTTTTTCAAATACAGGAATTCAACAAATAAATTTGTTTAAAAAGTGCATGATAAACAGGTGGAAAGCTATGAATTAGAATCAGAATTAAATCATAGTACTTTTACTCATGTTTATTTGTAGCGATGGTGGTTGCTTTAAGAAAGACTTCTCCTAAAATTTCATTATAACATGGCACTGAAATGGTTAACAAGGTGTCTGTATTGCTAATATATCATAATGCAATTCAATATTTTTAGTGATTACAAAGTGTAAAATATTGACTCCAGGACTGTTGCAGTTTGTTTATGTAATGCAAGTTGCGTCTGAATGTGTTTGTGGCAGCCAACAGGAGCACAGCCAATAGAACCCTACTGATGCGCATCTCATAAAACCCTACTGAAGCCGTGCTTTAATTTTAATGGCCGATTCAAATACACACTGTTTTAATTGGAGCTTGGAACAACCCTTATTGAACAACAGGCTTCCACACCATTATTTTCTCTTTTCTAGTTCAGTAGAGCAGGACAAATCTCTTGGGAAATTGGGTATCTTGGGCGTTGGTAACAGTTTCTAGGCTATGAAGGACCGACTGGGTGAACCAATTTGCTACAGCACCACCCTGAGACAGACCAGTGCTGAATCTCTAGTCGTTTTGTAGCAGCTAAACAATGACCTTTCTTTGAGTTAAATTTTTGTTTATTTTATTGAACAGACAGCATAATGTCTAAATAAGTTCAATTTCATGGATCCCTCTGGAATTTTGATTCTGAGCCCCTGTATTTCACACCCTGATCAAAAAGGACAAGAGTGTGTGTGTATGTGTTTATGTGTATGTGTACATACCCATTCCTAATTAGCAAACCAATTTATCTAACATCTCCTCATTTTGCGATACTGTGGCATCTGCTAGGAGCTTAAGAAGTGTGACCATGTAAAATGACTCTTGGGAGGTGCCACACTCCCGGTGTGAAAAGGTACTGTTGCTGCTGTTGCTAACAATGTTGTTGTTAGTTTAAGATGTGTTTACATGTTAGTTTTGTTTTATTGTGGTGTGGTTTATATATATATATATATATATATATATATATATATATATATATATATATAGTTTGTGTCTGCCATTAAATTGAACTGTCTGGCTAGAAGGGACCTGTCTGCTATCATTGATATTTCAGTAACCCTGATCGGCAGTTCTCCATGGCTTCTGTGTTCAATAAAGAGCATTCCTTAAAAGAGCAATGTTCCTCACACCTCCTTCTTTGCCAAGATGTCACATTTGGTGTCAGAAGTGAGATAGTGCCCTCCAGTGGTCTGGAGGAGAATGGCGCTACTACAAACTTAAAGATGAACAACGGTGGAGAAGGCTGAGCACGGCCGAGGATTGTGGAGGAAGAAGCAGTGCAGGAAAGATGATAGAAGGGGCAGCAGATGGCAGCAAAAAAGGCAGCAGCAAGGATGCTTGGACGACGGCTGGTGGAGCAGCATGGTGGCCTGGTCCGGTGTCCGGTGTTTGAGAAGAAAGCACATAGGAGTTGGTGCCGGGGCACCTCCAAGGCGCACTGCTGCCAGAGGAGCAGGGTCAGTACATGCCGCTCGCCACATTGGCCAGTCTTTAAGCCATCACAGCTCAGGCAAGGAAGGGGGAAGGAGGACACAGCCCACAGTCTCTCTGCTATGGTGCATGTGGCCGAAGAGCGCGTGCCCTGTGGCATGTGTGCTACTGGGACCTGTGGACATTCTGAACCCCTGCCACCCTGAGCATTAGCATAAAGCACAATGTTTCCTGCGTCTCCTTCTTTGCCAAGATGTAACAATATGATATTTGGATGAGAAATGTATGTTGGGAAACTAGAGTAAACGTTGTAAACCTTTAAATGTACACGCATTAAAATCACAGTGTTGTGTGTACTGTAGAAGAGCCAGAGATGTTAATTGATCATGTTTGCATTATTAAGGTAAGTTTTAGCATTACATTTTACTGGGCAAACAGAAAGCAATGACCAAATATGTCCTTCTCTTACCATTTTGCAGGGCCTTTGTCAAATTAGATGCTGTTGTTTCCGCACCTATTTGGGAAAAGCTGACTGAAATGGACATGTTTCCTGCAATCACTAGACTGTTGTACAGAGTTAACATTATAACCGCTGCCCTTGCAAAAGAAGAAGAGTTTCAGACTTTCAGGTAAGCAACAAGAAATGCATTCACTGTAAAGAACATGATGAGATTTTTGCACGTTATATGACAATATATGAGATGTTTTCCATATGTTGTCCGAACTTTTTGTTGTAGCAAAGTTTCAGTTTTCTGTTATAGACATTTTTTGTCCTGTTACACAAACATAGCTATAATTTGTGAATGATGAGGGTAGAAACCAGCTTATGCCTCACTTAAAGAAAAACACATCTATTTTATTCTACAGGTTATAAAACAGAGGTAAGCTTAGGACACATTGGGAAGACTTCTAAGGGTGCAATCAGGAAGCCCAGTGTTGGAAGCCAAATGTACAGCACACTTGTTTATTTATGTAAACTTCATTTATGTTGCACTTTTCATTTTAGTTACAAAATGCAGAAAAAGTGCTTTACACAGGAATACAAGTAAAACATTGTAAAGATAAAAACAGTACACCCTACATAAAAAAGCTCAACTCATCTGTTAATTTCCAGGTTTATTGGATGTGTTTGAGTAGGTAAATCACCAAACTGTGCTGGACATCATCCCTCCAGGACCAGTGTTGTGCACCCATCATAAGCAATGTCATAGTCAATGTGGAACATAATACAAAGCCAGCATAGACTGAATAAGAGCAGAATAAATTGGCGTCGGCCAAGAAGACGACACAGCAAACACTGTGCTTTAGATGAATGCTATTGAGCACAGCAGCAGAGAACCTGCTGCTCAGCAGGCAAGTCACTTCTAACCACACAACTCTACTTGATAATAAACAGTAAATCCACACAAACTACCCCACAGCCCAGCATAGAGCGACACAAGCAACACACACACATCCCAGACAAATCAGCAACAACGATTTAAGTATCTCCTACTGCAAGTACAGCATTTCTGTGAGGCTCTGTACATGGCCGCTCAGCATGGCCATGTATCCTGTATCCTGTATGTCCACAGCCAGTAACGGGTCACTGTAATATGCTTAAACTAGCCAGTACCATTTTTCTTGTTTGTCTCACAGAGGTGATGACATGAAACACTTGAAAAGTTTAAATAAAGAGGCTAAACGAGTCTTAGAAGAAGAGAAAGAGAATACAACAGTAATCTTGCTTCCACAAGTGAGGTAAGATGTAACTTGTAGCTGCGTAACTATTTTCCATAGCCGTGAATTTAAAGACAGTGTTACACTGACTAAATTGTCTGTTTCTTTACAAGGGCTGGTGTGCGATTGTTTTCAAACTACTCAAACCAACTAATTGATAAAAATATTGATGACAGTGATGCAGAACAACTTGCCAAGTAAGTACAGATGTTATGAACATCTTGGAGAAAAAATTTACAGACAACTATTTAGCGCAAGGGTGTCAAATTCAACCAGTAAAAGGACCATATTAAGAAATATCATTAAATCTGTGGGCCAGAGAAAAAAATGTTTTATTACATTTTTAATTAACGTTGTGCTATAACCCGAGCTGGCCATTGTTTATTCAAAATACGCAGAAACTTCATCAGTAAAATATAGGCACTTGTAGTAGACCTTGAAATATTACATGGACACTTGAAGTATTCAAAATTTAAATGTCCCCAGGAGCTCAGTCTTTTAAACCTACCTATCTGCTTGAACTAGACACCTGGTATCCTTTCTTTACTGTCAGTTCATTAAGGGCTCTGAGCTTCTGAGCTGCTGAGCTAATGTGAAGTGTTTATGTTGGTTAAACTGCAGCTGAAATGCATTTTGGTGATATGACTGGTGTGGATTTGTGTAGAATTGTGTAGAACTGAGGTGTAACCACTGTCCTATAGATTGTTGATGGGATAGGAGAGTTGGAACACATTACTTTGCAGTGCATGCTGGGGATTGTAGTGCAGAGCATTGTGAAACAGGCAAATAGAAAATTAAAATACTTTTGCGGGCCAGATAGGATTGTGTGGCGGGCCTGATCTGCCCGCGGGACCAGATGTTTGACACATGGGGTTTAGCTGATAGATAGAGGTTTGCTCAGTCTAATTTACTAGATACAGATACCAGATTCAAAAGCATCTGCCAAATTTGGGTGATTTTTCTTCCTACTCAAATGGTTTCAATGTTTTACACCAAATTACAGTTCTTTCAGTATCACAATTTAGGGTAGAATTAATGTGCTGCTGCAACACTGTTCTCAAAATGATTTTTGAAAATATTTACAATATTTAGAAAATTATTTTGGCTTATTTTGCCTGTAAAAGTTAGCAAGAGATTCATTCCAAAATGCTTTATATGAATTTCTAATGTTTTTAGGTATTTTTAAAAAAAAATAACATCTCATGTATAATGGAAACACATTTTTATTTCTGCAATAAAGGTGATGTTAATCATAATATAGCATTGATATTTCTTGTACATGTAAAGCCTATTCCCAAAAATGTATATCAACAAATAATCTTGGTGTTGTATTGCCTGCATATTCAAGTGGTTTGCTATTTTTGCCCAGTGGGAACCACAATGCCCCTCCACTCCCACATAGACTCCCTCATTATGCACTGGTGCTGTATTAGTTTGAGGAAGGTCCAGAAGTGCATTGCTCCCCCTACTGGGCAAAAGTGAAATATCTTTATACTGTTAAAATTACAATGATTGAATAGAAAAAAATATGAAATAAATGTTGTTAAAATAAAAAAAAAATAAATCTTGTTGCCCCCCAGTGGTGAGTGTGATTTGTGATTTTATTGTGATGTTATTTTCATAAAATACAGCAGTGATAATACTGCAGTAGATGAACTTCTGCTGTACTGGATAGTTATGCTTTGTGTTTTAGGGAGGTAGTGAGGTGCTGTACCAGTAGTGTAAAGCAAAAGTTTCAACTATAGTAGCAGCTTTTGATTACATCAGTATGCATGTAAAAGAGGAAGGACATCCACTTTAGTACAAGGACTGCTGGGTACACAGTTATTAGTATTATCATGTTGTTCTTGAAAATATTTTTGATTATTTAACCACAAATCAGACATTTTTCAGGCTGTAGAAATATTACTCTCAAATTTATACCAGAAGTGAGTTTGATTGTACGGTAAAGATGAAAGTGATGAATGACAAAACTGTGGTGAAATTTGTGTGCGCTCATTTTACAGTCAGATTTGACCGTACGCAACTTGGGTGAAGGTCATTATCTGCTGTGTACATTTACTGCCTTGTAAAGTGTTGCTTTATTTCTGTGCATTTCAAAGCTGTTTTGTTGTCCTTGGTTTTTCTGGTTGTTTGTAGATTATGTAGATTTTCCTTGTGTGTACCTGCCAGCTGATGACTACAGTTGCTGGATTGCCCTAAATAAAGCTACTGTGCACATGCAGCCTGCAACAATGCCTCTGTCATTACAAGTCTTTCTCTTCTTTGTGTCACAGGAAATTGGAAAAAATGAGAAAGATCTGCACTAAAAAGCTGCTGGCCAGTGGACCGATTACTCAAGAGGAGCTGGAAGAATCTGAAAGGTAAAGAATGAAAGACAGAACTGTTGCGGTGTGGACGTAAATGAAAAGATGTATATGATGGTTATATGCAGCTAAAACATGTGTGTTATTATGTTAGAATAGAATGTCTTCAAAAACAATAAACTTTCTCAGTGAGACTGCCTTAGCATGGTAAAGATCATGAACTTTGTCATCAGTAACACAACCACACATGAGGATCCACATTTACTCTCACTGCATCTTAAAATATAATCGTGGTTTGACTAAAAATATTTAGTTTATTTATTTTTCTCTGTCCTGAAGTTCTCTGAGGCTAGTTAACATGGTCACTCCTCATGTGGGTCAGTTTTACACAAATCTGAAGCCACAGCAGTCACTACCACTTACATGATTCTTGTGACTTGTTTTAAAGACCAAACTTCATTTTTATATATCTGATTGTTTACCACTTAATGCTCTCTTATATCAATAAATTAGTACAACCCTGTTTCTAAAAAAGTTGGTATGCTGTGCAAAATGTAAATATGAACAGAATGTAATGATGAGCAAATCATTTAAACCCTGTATTTAATCGAAAATAGTACAAAGACAACATATCAAATATTAAAACTTTTTATATTTTTTTTTTTTGAGAAATATATGCCCATTTTGTTGTTGATGCCAACAACATGTTTCAAAAAGCTGGGACAGGGGCAACAAAAAACTGGTGAAGTTAAAAAACTGGTAATGCTAAAAAAAAACAAACAAAAAAACACCTGGTGATTAATATATATATATCAGATATGGATCTTTACCACTTACTATGCTAATTTATTTAAATAACCTAAAATAAATTCACTTTTATGCATAGATGTGACATGGATTAGGCATATCAGAATTTAAATTGGCCTCAAGACAAATTGCTTTCCTGCTTTGTTGCTTTGGCTGACCTACTCATTGAAAGTGACAAGATTTTTGTTTTCATTTTAATATTATAATTAGGAATTAATTTAATTCTTTAAAATTAGCAGGAATTTAGTAGGAATTAAATATATAAAGTGAATACATTGCACGCTTACGATTGAAGACATAATTAAAAAACATTTAGAAAGCTGTTAATGTGAAGGAGCTGTGCAGAATTTGTGTGGTCCATATAGAAGGTGATTGTGTTAGAAGGTGAGAGATGTTAAAATATCCTGACTTCATCACTCTTGTTTTATTCTTTTTATGATCCCAACCAATAGAGTCTTTGTGGAAGACTTTTTTGGGTTTTTAAATCGGGCAGGTGAACATGGGATGCGCGACTCTTTATGGTAGGACATGTTTTATTTATTTATTTAGACCATTTCCTTGAAAAGAAATGTATAGCCAACGTGACATTTAAAACCATCACAATTTTTTTGATCAGTTAAACTCAATTACAAAAAATAACAAATGAAAATTAGTTGTAATGTTAATGTATGCAAAATTAGACTACTTTAAATAAAGAAATTGTAATACTTTAATACTTAACTAGCAACTCATTGTACATATGTTGTTCGTATGTTAAAGCTGGGCTACATGTAACTACTGTTACTACATGATCTATTTACTTCACCTTAAGTTGGATTGTGTTATCAATGTCCTTTCCATGTTGCCTGCGTTTCATTAGCTATAGCATCGTCCAGCTGTTAGCATAGCATTTTAAACTGAAAACTCAATGTTATGTAGCAACTCAAAACAAAAGCAATGTAAATATGAATAACTGGCATATTGATTCACATATGCTACAATTTCAAACTAGATTTAGTGAGATTTTGCCAGTGTTGTGTAACGTTTGTGGGCAGAGCATGGGCAGGTCAATTTCTAAAAATAATGATAACATTTATTTTCTGTTTGATATTTTAAACTATCTCACAATAAAAGACAGTAAATAATGGCTAAACACTATTATTCTTATTCTACTTATTTGATTTTAAACACTTTATTTTGAACGTAATGGTGGTGATGATGTGTTGTTCATTACACGTGTTTGTTTCTTTCAGGAACTTGTATAAAGCTTCTCTGGTGTTGCTTGATTACATATATTTTCCTCTGACTGAGAGCTGGAACTTCATATCTGTGTAACATGCTGAAAGAGGACAGTGTTCTTTTGGACAACAGTTAGTAGTTTTGGTGAATCCTCACAGTTTTGACATTTACTGAATAAAACTTGTAAAAGCAATCATGGTTACAGGTGTTATTCATGAAATACTAATTTGTGTTGTCATAGATCACAGCTTCCCTTTTGTGCAGTGTGATGAGGTTCACATTCATGAGAAAGACTCAAAAGTTCTCCCTTCATTTCTTGATCACATGGCAGGTGAACTGTGAACCAGTCTTTGGTTGGTTAGCAATTTGTGAATTTGTATAAGGTGAGCTGTACCTTATTGTAATATATTTTCCCTGTGCCTAAAATGAAGCCAATTGGATTATTATATTAATATCTAGATGTGTTAAACAACTTAGACCATGGCAGCCACTCATTTTTCAAGTGAACAAAAATATTGGAACATGTGCCAGACAAGTGTTCCTTCTTTCTTAGATCATTAACCAGGTGACATAACCAGGTGTGCCTCTGCATGTCTTGCCTTGGTTTGAGCCCTGGGAAACATTTCTTAACTTTAGGCTTATCTGGCTAAGTCAAAAATCCTGCTTTGTGAAATACCCTGCAGAGTGACAGTATAATCATGTTACAGAGTTAGGGAAATGAATCTTTGGGAGTCTTGCCCAAGGACTCTTACTGGTGTGCTGTGCTTGTCTGGGTGGAGAATTGAACCCTAGTCTGCTGTGAATAGAGGGGCAGCAAAAATACCCACTGTGCTGCACTAACCAATACATTAAAAGGCCAACACAGTCTAATGTTGCCACCAGAGGGACACAGGGAGCAGCCAACCAATCAGTGGCAGGATACAGTACTACGCTGGTCCTCTTGCTCTGAGCTCTACTTAAAGAGTTACAAAAAATTTATAAATAAACAGAAACATGACCTCTGGTGTTCCTTTGGTTTCCAAACCAGTGTTGAGTTTTTTTTTTAGTTTATTTCTGGAGGCTGCATTCAGTTTTAAATCAGTTTCTGGCTGGTGGATGACACAATAAACGCTTGTCTTCCAACCCCAGAATCTGGAGTTTTAAACTGGCATGTTGAGGTCACCCCATAAAAATATATGTTTATCAGTTGGGATGTAAGCAAAATTAGCAAGCAAAATTACATTCTTTTCAGTGGAATTTGCCACGATGAGTGGTTTGCGTTGGAGACTCCAGGGGTTAATAAATTTTGCATGCAAAATTTCATGTCTAATTAATGTCTTTCATGTCTTCGACCATTTGAGCTTCTGCTTTGGCAGTGCTGACTCTGAAGGGGCAGCCCTTCATATAACAGCACCAAACTTCCAGATTTGGGTTAACACTAATTTAAGCTGTGTTTAAGCACAAGCCTTTAAACATTTCTTGCTCACATGAAGTATCGACTGAATAATACAGTCAGTCGGGAGACTGTATTGTTATCTTTATTTTGTGGTTTTACTGTTTGAGGAAGTGTTAGCCAGCTCACACCCCAACCACCCACGCTAGTTACATATACTTTTTTGCTACAGATCTGTGTGCAGTGCTATGCTGTGGAGAATATATAATTTTCTGATATCTTTATGTTCACTTTGTGTTTTTACTGTTCATGGTAGGTGAGTTGGCCCGTTTGCTAACTGCTGTGTTAGCTCCCTGGCTAACTGTAGCTGACTGGACAAGTCAACCCATTGTTGCCAACAATGCCAGTTATCTATTTTTTTTTGCCACAGATCAGTGCACAATACTGATGGGACAAACAGGTTTCTAAAGCTTTGAAATAACTGAACCAGTCAATTTCATTTTGAACCAATTAACTCAACTATTATATTTGAATCATAGTCATCTTATATTTTGTGTACATTTTTGTGACTGCAGTACAAATAACAAAATGTGTGCATGTAAGTGAATTGTGTATCGCAAATTATTTGCACAGCTGGGGACTTTCAGAGGTTAACATGTTAGTGATATCATTGACTGACTATCAGCCAGGGCTTGTTTGAACAAGTATGTTAATATGAACCTACAATATGACAATATGTTGGAAATCACTAGGTGAACAAACTATGTCAACCCCCAAGTGCTAAACCACAAAGCTTTGTTTACTGAAATCATGACTTGATCACTTTGGCTCTGTTCAGACTGCAGTCAAATTTGTTTCTCAAATCAGATTTTCTGAAACGACTGTCTGCACTGATATTTGCAAATGATCAGACCAGGTTTGCGTGTCCAGACATCACCAACCTATCTGCATTGCTGCGGTAATGACGCAAGCAACCACAGCAACCCACGTATGTAGTCAAGCTGGTAATGCGGATTTCAAACGTAGATGCAGGAGAGATGGAGGTGCATCATCTCACCCTCCAAACTTCTCTGCCATAAGCATCAATCTCTTCTTGAATCCCAGCACTTCTGTCACTCTGGAATTGATATTGTCTTTATTTGTCGCATTGCGAGTGACGCAAAAGACACTTTGAAATCCAATATGAGTGGCTAGAGCGTCCAGACATCTGTAAAAATTTGATTAGAATAAAATTTCAAACCACCTCCAAATGTGGTTTGAATCTGATTTGTTTTTTTTTGTTTTTTGTTTTTTTTTAACTGTCCAGACTATCAAAATTCAATCTGGATAGAATCTGGATATGCCAAAAATCCTATTTGAGTTAGCAGTCTAAACAAGGCCTAAGACATCGTTTACACCTAGTTACTTCATGTGACTAGTATGTGGATTGTATCCTGAAAGATTTTAGTCAAATGTGTCTTTGGTTAATTAGACTGATTTCTGATTGCTGTGTTGGATGGAATATGCAAATCTGCTTATTACGCAGCAACCAATTACCAATTGTTTATCCGTTTAGCCTCTTCATCTGCAGTTTGTTTTTGCACAGTGGTGTCTGTCCACATTGCTATCCAGCATTTTTTTTCATCCAGTCCTCAACCATGTGCGTTCTCCATGACTGTGTTCCTCACAGAAGGAAGATAATTACGCATCACGTGCCCAGTAACATACTGCATGAGGAGGGATTTTGGTCGTACTTGGAGAGACGGATGCATTTACACTGCTATAACATGTGGCTCAATGTGTCTCAGACCACGTCCTGAAGTGGTTTGAGTGATCAGATTTGTATCTGTTTTGAATGTGTCTTGGGTGCGTTTACACTTGCATTTTTATGTGGCCTGGCCTTATTAAGATATACTCCTGATACTCAAGACGCATGTTCACCTCTGTATCATCAGTGTTTAGGGTTGGCAAGTTTCCAACAGGGCTGTACAACAAAGTCAGTGTCAAACTGCCTCAGTCAATTAAAAGCAAAGGGAAATCTTTTAGCCACTGTGGGTTGAAACACAGTCAGTTTAAGGTTAGTTAGATGAGGGGCATTCGTCATCTACACAAGGTAAATCACATTCTGTTCAGTAAATAATGTGGAAACACTTTTCTAACTTTAGATAGCATAGCCACACTCATTCAGACTTCTGAGACATGTCTGTGGCACATTAAGGCACTCATAATTTATAACATCAGCAGAGTAAAATACCATACAGACTTCTCATTGGCCATTTGAGCTAATGCGCTTGCCAAACAATGAATTAAATGGCTGCTATGCTAAACACTGAGGCACAACAAATCTTTGTACAGTGCCAACTTTTTTCATAAACTTTTACTCTTTACTTGTGAAAAGTTTTACATGTGAAAAGTTGATGCTGCAAGAATCACAGTCAGCTTTTGACAGCGTCAACTATTTTCATTACACTGCTATAGACTTGCTTATGGCCATTTCTCAAATTGCTACACACTGCAAATATCTAGAGTGATTGCGGCTCAAGTCTGTTGTATAATTTTATTCTAGCAATAAATGTGATTCTCTGATTTGCTAGTTAACTCATTAGACCCTCTTTTTTATGCCTTGCTTAACAATGTAAAGTCAGTCGACTGATAGCCTGAACGGAACATTTGAGAAAATAGCAGCAACAACTAAGGCAGCTGTGACTTTCTCAGAGTTTTGACACAGCTCTTCTTGACGCGGCTCTCAACCAATCACTTGTTAACAATGGCCTGTGAGGGCCCCATCAAGCAAAGGAAACCCCCTGACAGAACTCTTCAGTATAAACCCCCAATTCAGGAAGATGCTAACCTGATCATGTGGTGGGAGGTGGTGTTTTTATTTCATGCCTAAAACTGAAAAAATGTTAAATTACCATATGTGGAAGACCATACTTAGCCCTTATCCCACGGTTTTGCACGTTCACATCTTTTTTTTGTTGAGATAGAGGGGTAGGGCGAAGTGTTAGGGCTACATGACCCTCCAAACAGAGTTTTTCCAGAGGCACACTCCAAATGGAGTCTTATGAGAAAAAAGAAAAACTGACAAAATGGCCGTGTGAGTGACCACAGAAACCCACAAATGTGAGTATTTTTTCTGTTGAAAAATTACAATAACCATTATATAATCTTAGTTTAATGTGGTTTCCAGCAGCGATGGTTGCTGAACTTTACCCTCCTTTGCTATCACTGCAGACTGGCAGGGTCGTCTACAGAGCACCGCTAGTAGCCTGTTAATGAAGTAATGTTCTCTTTTTTTATTTATTTATTTTTATTTTTATTTTTTTTTTGAGGGTTGTTCCATTTCGTAGGGGAAGATTTCAACCACTACCCCTTGTAACTCAAAGTGACACTCAAAAACAACGGGTAGGGGTAAAAAAATAAGAAATGAGATTGGGCCTTTCCACTTTCACCTTGTTAAAAAAGCACTATCATTAAACTCTGTATTTGCATCTTCATTCTGTTACAGAAAGCACATTTTTTTCAGTAATTATCTAATCTGAAAAAAGTCTGACCTGCTGTGTGCTGCTCTGTTGCATTGAAAAACGTTCTTTTAATGTTGTAGAAAGTCTTTGCATTTGCAGCTACTGTCTTGAGTCTATATTTGAATCTGGATCTGATTCCTGTCTGCAGTCACATGTTCAAAGCATCTCTCATGCAGCAAAATAAAAACTGCTAATTATTCTCTCTGTAAGTAGCACAAAAGTGCTGTTCTGAGTTTATGATCGCACAGACTAAACAATGTTAGGCCTTTGGTCATTATTTTATGTATTGAATTTGTTTCTGGCACTGACGTAACATGTTTGTTTATCTTGTTGAAGGTTGACATTGGTCTGACTAAAGGTTGATTCAGTATTGAGAGATTTGTTCAAGTGAATGTAGCAGGATTGTAGGTAGAATTAGCCCTCTTGTATCTGTGTCCATCTTACTCTAACAATAATCTCTTAATTTGGTAAGTTTATTTTTGTGATCTATTTAGATAATGTGTTTCATATCTTACTCTCAGCTTGCATTTACTGTTCAAATGTACAGAAAGCTGACTAAAAAGGTACAGTTTATGATTTATGGCTAAGGTTAGCCATCTCTGGCCCAGTTTGCTTGTGTAGTGGCCTAAAGATCCAAACACCACAGTGAAGATTCAATTTCATCTACAGCTCTGCTGTTACAAGTGTAGACAATAAAAGTGTTTGAGTGAAAGAAAGCCAAAATCAAACCTGTTCTGTTGTGTTTTGAGCTGTAGCCTGCTGGAGGTGATCCCCAATATTTCAGTCGCCCATAAAAATCTGCAGAAACCTGTCATATCGTGTGAGATACCCAGTCTTTTTATGATCTGTTAGTCATGTAGTCTAACCAATGTTTTAGTGGCAATATGAGAATAATATTGTACTATCATTGTAATTCTCATTTTACTCTGATCTTTCGATTATTTATTATGATTAATTTGTTTCCATGGCATCTTTTGCAAGTCTTTTATCTGACCTTGCTCATACATTATCAGAATTATTAACCAGAAAGCTGTTTACTTTTTTCTTTATTTCTTTCTTTTAGGAGTCACTTTACACTGACTGCCGCTGTGTCTCCCCTGTGATCCCTTACATGTTGTAAGTAAGCTGAAGTGTGCTCTTACTTTGGCTATTTAACATATTCACAAAAAGTAATGTCCTTCAGCTATTTTGCTTTATGTTTATTATGTTTTACAAGCACTTATTTCAGGATGGGTAAACTTTTGACTGTTCTGAGCCTTGTCCTACTTCTCTCTTATGGTGAGTTGCTATGATATTACAATGTTGCATGTGCTAGAATTATTTTCTGATACATTATATTTAAGGTTTAATGTCACAGGGACTAAGTTCACACTAAACCTCTGGAGAAGACTTCTCAACAGGCAGGGCGACAAAGGAAAGTATTAGTTAGTGTCAATCACTGCTGTTGTGCATAAACCTTGCATATGCATTTTTGTACATTTTTTTTTTCCAGATAAATTTTGCATTTTTTTACAATTTCATCATGAAGGTTTTTTTCTTTTTCCTGTAAAGTTGCTGTTTTGGAGATATGAGATTTTGTTCTGACAGCATTATTTTGCTGTGAAACAGAATAGCAGTAAACACTTTAATGATTGAACATTTTATCTGGTTGTTTCTTTACTGAACGGATGAATACAGTGGTTTATGTATATCAAAAGCATTATAATTATGGATTTCTCTTTCTGTTTTAGATCATTGGTTATCATGAACCTTATCTTATCTTTAGATCTTTCATTCATTCTTTTACTCCTGTGTTGTACTAATCTGTTACTTTCAGCTCCATATTATTGGCACCCTGGGTAAAGATGGGTAAAAAAAAGGTCATAAAAAAGTCTGTGGTTAATTAGCTCAGTCTTTCAATTGAGGTCAATTTAGTGTAAGTCTTCCACATGTGTCACAATGTGGAACCTCTAAAAACTTTGATTTAAGAAAAATTAAGCATGTTGCCATTTGTATTTTACTTTCTTAAGCCTACCTGAGTGTTCAGGAACACTTAAGCACTGACATAGTGACCAAATTTCTTCTCTTCAACATGGGGAAGATTGTAGTGTCTAATTGTAGTTTTAGAGACTTGATGACCCCAAAATGTTACCATCTTCAACAAATCTCCAACCGTGATCCTTTTTACCTCTTTTACCATCCGCCTCACTATGCCTGGAGGCCAAATATATTTCCATCTTCTTCTAGGCTCCACGACAGTTGTTTTGAACTTTTTAATTATTGCCCTAAAAGTCAACAAAACTTGCCAAAGGAAAATAATTTTTCATCTGAACACAAATATAAGCAACTGGAGTCTTCTAGATGCTACTGGATGCTACTTTGACTGCAATTGGGTTTTATGGTCATGTAAGACAAAAATAGGTCTTTTTGGCAAAAAAAATCTGAGTGGGTTTGGTGTAAAAACAAGACTGTTAAGTATGGTGGAAGATCTGTGATGTGTTAAGGTTGTTTTTCCTCCACAGGCCCTGGAAATTTTGTTGCCATACATGGCATCATGGCCCACATGAAATATGCAAAAAAATCTGGCTGCCTCTGGCAAAAAAGATGTGGACATGATTGGGACATGGGACCTGATCCAAAACATATGTCCAAATCCAAAGAAAATGAGTTTTTTTTGTTTGTTTGTTTGTTTGTTTGTTTGTTCATTTGATTGTTTTTTGAATATATTTTTGACTTCAGTTAGAGGTTAGACCTCTCTTATTCTCAGTGTTAGGTTGAGCTAATGGACCACAACAACTTTACAACAACAGGAAAAAGATTTTATTTGTGATGTATGTGTATTAATTTTAATTTCTTATGTATCCATAAAAAGGAGTGGAGAGTTTTACAATATCAGAGAAAGATTATGAAAACATTGACAAAATGTTGGAATTCGGGGCCCAAGTGTTTTTAAACTGTTTGGACAAAGTCAGAGATGTAACTGAGAGAATGGTGAGAGAAAACCAGCTGAGATCAAACAGGTACAGACAAAATAATTGAAGAAAATTTGTTGAACTGCATTAATTAAAGCAGAATATTGATTAATAAACCTCTCGTTAATTTCTTCACCAGAATTGCAATCCAGGATCACTGGAATTCTTTCAGAGAGTCAGCAAACAGAATCAGTGTGGAGGAAAGAGGTAAAGGGGAGCAGGATGATTTAGTTGTAGCAGCACGGTGAGTCCAACCTGCTGAATTCAAATGAAGAGGGATGGTATAAAAATGGCCCCCAGTATTTTATAACTCTTCATGAGAAGCAGGTGACATTGTTAAAATGGGTTATTTGGGCATTCCTAACTAAAAAATGAATTGATAATTGGGATTGCAACTAAAACAAAGAAAATAAACACTATATCACTTCATCACTTTATTCACATAGCTAAAAGTGCTAAGCAGACATAAATAGATTCCAAATAGAAAGCATTCTGACGAACAAAAGAGGTGTTTTGCAAGTTTTTTCGGTACACCTACCTTGTAGCTCCAAACACTGGACATTTTATCAGCAACACTGTCATATAGGTGCACTTTCTAGGTCTAAAACATATTTATCTTAAATGTAAATGTACGGTGAGCTTTACAGATAACAGTTGTTTCTTAATGTATAATTCACAGCACTTTCCGAGGACTGGTTCTGTTCTATAAGGACGATGTACAAAGGATGATCCGTTCACTAGCAACAGAGAAGGGTGTTCAACAATATATACCGTAAGATCTCTTCCTCTATCTCCAGTTACTCCATTCACCTCAAAGATTAATCAGATTAATCACCATTAACCACCAGTGGTATCAACCACCATGGTATAAACCACACATCTAGATTTGCAATGGGAGGGACCAATTTAATGAGAAAAGAAGCCTTCTGGAAGTCCTAGATAGGTCACTGACTGTGATGGCAGTGTTTCAGTCACTTGTTAGCAATAGAAAACATTGGTAACTGCAAAGGGTGTTAACTGAAATATGCTACATACAAGGTAAAATATATTGCTGCTGTCGGAAGAAAACCTTGTATCTCTATTTTTCTGTTTTTGACCTAATCTGAAAAGGCCTGTTGCCCTTTGCATTGTGTGTAAATTTCATGAAGAATGGACCAAAAAAAGTCTGAAAATGACTTGGAAAAATGTCTGGTTCCAAAAAAAATGTCCCAAAATGACTTGGAAAAATGTCTGGTTCCATTGACTTACATTAAAAGTGAAGTAGTTTTTTTTTTCTTTTCTCATAAAGTTGTCATTTTGGAGATACAAGGTTTTCTTCCAACAACAGCAATAAGTTGCCACTTATTATAATATAACTTCCCACTTATGTACCTGTCGGTTGAAGTGCAAAATCATCTGATATTCATTTTAGAACATTATTTACAGGCTAATTCTGAAACAATTAACTCACAATTCCTGTTATGTACTGTTTTGTAACTGTAGTTTGCTGTTTTTGTGTTGTATGTACCTTAACCTCCCATGGAATTACATTCAGAAAAGATGTTTATTCAGATGTTTATTTGTTTTAATGTCAAGAGATGACAGTGTAAACAATGTTTTATTTCTGGAAGTCAAGAACAATAATTTTACCTTCACTCCAATAATAATACAATATATAATATATCCACATTTTTGACAGATTTTCTCTTCTTGTTTCAATAAGCAATGAGTGAGAAATCAGTAATATTAAATTACACCATGCTTTTGTTGCTGGTGATAACAGCGGGTTGAATTTTTTTATATTAAAAGTAGAAGCCCACATGGAAACAGGTTTATAATTACAGTCATCTCTTACTTTTCTTCAACAGAGCTGTGAACATGTTAGAGGGGATCATTCAAAGAGATCGACTGAGGGAGATTTGGGGGTAAGTATTTAGTTTCTTTTACAGTAGGTGTCATTTACAGTCAGCCAGCTTATTGACTGACCCAATTTCATGCTGTTTAGATGTTCTTATCTAGATTTTATTGGTACACTTTTCACATTGAATTGTTGTGGCCATCACACTCCTACTCTCATATTCATATTAGTCAGTGTCGCTAAATAACTTCATAACTAAATAACGAAATAATAACTGCTAAGAATAGGTTCTGCTAAGAGACTTCTAAAAGCAGATTGGACTGTATTCAGTCATACAGCTTCTCCATTAGTACTGCAGTTGTTCTGATGTGACATATGATGTAAAGTGACCACTTATAATCCACAATAAATGGTCAAATAATGATATTAAAGAGACATCCAAAATTGAATATCTCTTGTGTAACATCATTTATTTAAACCATTTTGATTTTCACAGAGCTGTGGAGTCACGCTACTTTCCTGAAGCTCCATCAGCCAAAAATGATCCCTTGGAGTTCCTCTGTTACCTTCTATCCACCAGGTAAAAATGCTCCTCCATGTTGTCCCCCCTTTTTCTTTGCTATGCAAGCATGACAAGACAACATAAGGCAATTATGTATGTTCCACAAAGTAGCCTTACTTATCTCTACCAGTAACTGTCTTGACAGATGCCACAATATTTGATATTATGACAGATTATATCACATGCTAATTTAGCTAATTATGACACTTTTAGCATATGTTTTATGATAGATGCTATGATGGGTACTTTATGACAACTGTCATAGCACTTAATGATGTATACATGCAACAAGCACTTTATTACGAACACCCCTCCATCTACTCATTCATGCAATTATCTAATCAGCCAGCAGTGTAGTGCATAAAATCATGCAGAAAAATCATGTTCATATCAACCATCAGAATGGGAAAAAAATGTGATCTCAGTGATTTTGACTGTGGCATGTGTTTGAGGGCTGGTTTGAGTATTTCAATAACTGCTGATCTCCTGGGATTTTCATGCACAACGTTCTCTAGAGTTCACTCAGAATGGTGCAAAAAAGAAAAAAAAAACATTCTGTGAGTGGCAGTTCTGGGTGGAAACCCCTTATTGATGGGAGAGGTCAACAGAGACTGGCCAGACTGGTTCGAGGTTATCAAAAGTCTGTTGTAACTCAGATAACCACTCTGTACTATTGTGATGAGCATAAACACATCTTAGAATGCACAACACGTCAAACCTTAAAGCGCATGGGCTACAGCAGCAGAAGACCATGTCGGGTTCCAGTTCTGTCAACCAAAAATAGAAAACTGAGGCCTCAGTGGGCACGAGCTCAGTAGAACTGGACAGTTGAAGACTGGAAGAATGTAGTCTGGTCTGATGAATCTTGATTTCTGCTGAGTCACACATATGGTAGGGTCAGAATTTGGCACCAACAGCATGACTCTGTGGACCCAACCTGCCTTGTGTCAACAGTCCAGGCTGGTGGAGGTGGTGTAATGGTGTGGGGAATGTTTTCTTGGTACATTTTGGGTCCTTTAATACCAATCAGTCATCATATCAATGCTACAGCCTATTTGAGTATTGCTGTGCATTCCTTCATGGCCACAGTTTACTATCTTCTAATGGCTACTTCTGGCTTGATAATGCACCATGACACAAAGCAAAAGTCATGTCAAACTGGTTTCATTAACATGACAATGAGTTCAGTGTTCCTCAGTGGCCTTCCCAGTCACGGGATCTAAATCCAGTGGAACACCTTTGCGATGCGGTAGAATGGGAGATTCGCAGCAGGAAAGCGCACCTAAAAAATCAGTAGGATGTGCATGATGTAATCATGTCAGCATGGACCAAAATCTCAAAGGAAAGTTTCCAACATGCAATCCATGCCACAGAGAAGTGAGTCTGTTTTGAGAGCAAAGAGAGGCCTTACCCAGTATTTGTATAATGTTTCTAATAAAGTGCTTGGTGAATATATAACATCTTAAAAATCCTTAATGATAATTTAGTTAGCATATACGTTATGCTAAATATTATAACACATACCTTATGATGCTGTCAAAGACTTGGCCATATGCCAAAAACAGATAATGATGGATAGTTAACTATTATGAGAAATTATGCATGTTATCTTTCACAACTAAGTGCTTAAACCTTAAACTTTGTATCACATTTAGAGCAGTCCTTTGTAATGTTTTATATTGGAGTGTTATTTTGACATCTACGAATCATGTATCTGCCAGTCAAAATTGAATGATCACTCCATTCATTACGCAGTGGAAATAACCCCCAGTTACGATACGTGTTTTAAACACACTAGAATTTGAACCAGTGTACATTAATGATGATCAAATTAAAGAAAATATTTTTATTTTAATGGTAGTGGGACGTAGAGACCAGAAATAAGTTTGGCAAGAGCATAGTCCAAGAACAACTACTACAAATACTAAAAAGTTTGTCTGATAAAATAATAAATATAATGTACTTTTCTGCTTATGTGACTTGATTGCAATTATAAAACAGATTGTAGGTGTAATTTGATACATTAATATTTCTTACTTTTATCCAACAGAACCAATATTCTTAAAACTGGAGACGTGATTTTACAACTTAAAAAAATGAATTTTAAAAAATTACAGGAAAGGTAAGACCACTATTTATTTTCTGAATACCATGATTTAATGCTACTGATTGATGCAAATAATGTTTTTAACATTGTTTTACAATTAAACCATCATCTTTTACTCCCCTAATAAAAGAGGTGTGCAGTAGCATCTAGATTTATGATATTTTATGACATACATTTCACCTTTACATTTACGACATTTAGCAGGTGCTGTTATCCAGAGCATCTTACAAATGTATTTGATTTCTACTTACAAAACGCATTCCACTGCTAATACTCCTTAGCTATCCTTGAGCTAAGACACTGCCAGAAAAAGGAGTTTGTGCTGATACCTTAACATAAAGACACACAATGCACAGATATTACAAGACTTTTTTTCAAGATTTTGTTCAGAATTAGTGTTCATTAGTATTCTGTAAGAGTACTAGAGTGTGTGGAAGTGGAAAAGTGGAACTCAGTGTAACTACTTTAGGAAAAGTCTTGTGGAGATATTACATCCCAAGACAGTGGGTAGTAGCAAAATGTGAAGCTTGTTGGGACACTAGTGGAAAATAAATGTCTTCCCTGACATGTTGTTGGCATGATTATGTCAATGTTACGTAGTAGGGATCATGTGCCCCAGGCTAGACTTGAACAACCGCTATGCAGGGCCAATGTTCTTGGCTAGGAGAAGTTCTAGAAAAGCAGAACTGCTGACAGTTGATTTTGGTAAATAGAGCTTCTCAGTAACTGCCGCCACCTAATTATTTACTCTGTTTACAATATAGAGGCCTGATGGCGCAGTGGGTAGCGCTGTCGCCTCACAGCAAGAAAGTCCTGGGTTTGATTCTGGGCTGGGCAACCAGGGTCCTTTCTGTGCGGCAGTTTTTCCTGTGTCTGTGTGGGTTTCCACCCACAGTCATAAGACATGCAGTCAGGCCAATTGGATGCCCAATGACCGCTGGGATAGGCTCCAGCTCCCCCCTGCGTCCCAGAAGGATAAGCGGCTTAGAAAGTGTGTGTGTGTGTGTGTACAATATGTACATAGTTATATAAATGATGCTTTATGCTTTGACTTTGTATAGAAAATATGTATAGAAATGAGGGGCTGGACTATGGATGGTGCTAAAACAATGAATAAAAATGTGTCAGAGAGATATAAAACATCAGCTGCACGTTTAGCCTGGGTTTGGGGCCTTGTTACTATACGAGCAGGGAAAATGTCAGAAAAAATTAATCTGCCTTACTTAGTTAAACCAGTAAACGTACTTGAACCACTAAAACAGGGACAACTTTACCTCCAGCTAAATCTTTTCCTAAGATGATGCCTACCCACTTTAATGGCAGTTCAGACCTAACCCCTACCCTTATATGACCACACAAGAAGTCATCACCATATGAATGTTGCTTGCTCTCTGAGGTCGAACAGTGACAGCAGTGGTAGTAGTAGACAGAATAATTGTAGATTATCTTTTGAAAGGTGATGACAATGAGCTTGAAAGAAACTCAGAAGATGTCCAGCTTGTCTGTGAAGTGCTCTAGAGGACAAGAAGGGCAATAAATGACCAGGGAATGAAGTTAAGGAAGGTTACTCTAATGTCATGGGGAAGGCTCCTCATGTGCTGTAATATATTATATTAAATATTTTTCATGTTTTCAAGACTACAGTCTGCTGTGGATGCAATCAGAGAGAAGGTCACTGAATTTGTGGATCTGGAGAAGCAGAAAGAGAAAGATGAATTACTTGTATCAGTAAGGTAAGTAGTGTTTGTGATGATCATCTTCACTTGACAAGTGAATTTATACAATCAGTAAACTGAACACAACGTAGGTTATGGAAACTACACATTAATTCTTGGACTTCCCCTTTAATGTTGGCCATGTAAGAGGTTTTCTGTCATTGCTGATATTTAGCATTATGGGAAAGCAGGCGGTGTAAAACTGTCATATACATAGTAAGGAAATATGTTACAAAATTCAAATGTCAGTATTTAAGCTGGCTAACTATACACTGTAAATGTACACCATAGCTGGCTAGATGCTATCATAACAGATTTGCTAGCAGAAACTAACATTACTGTAGTGGGCTAGTCAGATAAACAAAGGCTAACAATAAAATATTTAATAATAAAAACGTAATACATTGACACTTGTCAGTCACATTTGCTTACATAGCAATGTTATTATTTGATTTATAAGTATTCTTTGTTTATCTGTGTACAAAAATACTAACTGTTAGTGTCCCTAGGGAATTTGCAGTGATATGTTAGCTAATGGTGGTGTACATTCACATAGTCTGGCTGTAGGTTAGGAATGGAAACTATCTGAACATGTATTCAAGTAACATTTTTTGCTTTGTATATTACATTGTTGCATGTATTGGGTAAATCTATAAAATGTATGACATAATTAAAAATTCTCCTATCAATTTCAGTCACTCTGAATAATGAATAACTCTAAAATAGTTGATTAGTTCATGATTTCTTAATTAAGTACATTTACTGAATCAGAATTGTTCACAATGCTGGTGGTAGGAACTACAAACCCAAAACATTTAACGCCTCTAAAACTCCCAAACAGAATGTTATTATCTAAAATGGTTTTGAATATACTTTCTGGTGTCTGCGACATTGTTTTATGATAGTTTTGAAATGAGGTTTTGGCCTAAATAATGCATTTTTTAACACTTTCAGAGAAGAGGTGCTTGCCAGGTGTTCTAAGGCAAAATAGTACCTAAGGAAAACTTTTTTAAAAACTTACCACTATTTTATCTTAATCAAAATGACATATGAAAACTCAGAGGAAGACATTGTGATTCCTGGTTCCCATCTCCCCCATTACAAAAGAAATCCAATCTGCTAAATTTCCTACAATGCACCATTTGATATCATACCACTCTGAATGAATTTGTTTACATCACAGTGAAATATGCAAAAATAAAAAAAAAAAAAGATTCCCCATAAAAGGTATAGAGGTAAAGAGAGAAAACAAAAATTCATTTAAGATGTTGTATGCATGTGTTTTAAAATGTTTTAGACATAGAGATAATTGACTCTAACATTTCTTTTTTTTATAGTGCTGCTGCCAGAGTGTGTATTTTTTACTGGGATAGCTTTCTGGAATACACAGAATCACATGAGTTTATGCGGAAAGTCATGCAGGCACACAAGTAAGTCTAAATGTACTATAATTAACTTCCATTTGAGAAGGAGCAAACGGATAGTAGGCTTAAATCTATTATCAATACTACTGACCTGCATTTAAGTCGCATGTGTCAGGCTCCAGTCCTTGCGGGCCAAAACACTGCAGACTTCAGCACACTGCCTTGTTAAACACACCTGATTCAGCTCATCAGCTAGTAAGAAATGCATTCATGATCTGAATTTGCAGCATTAGATGAGGGTAAACGCTGATCTCCACAGCACTTTAGACTAGAAGGTCACCAGTTTGGCATGCCTGATTTAAGTTAATGGAGCCCCAAAGCAGCCAAAATATTTCCTGGGCTATTTAGGGAATTAGGATTGGTGGAATAAGATGAGAACACAGAACTATTGATGTGAAATATCTACACTCTAACATTTTATTAAAGGAATCATACATTTCCTATACATAAAGTATTTTCACTGTTAAAGTACTGTACAATTTAATGGCAAAACCAGTTTTTTTTTGTTTAAATGCATGGAAATAAAGCATACATATATTGTATTTTAACACTGCTGCTGTTTTACAGAAATAGAATGTGCATTTAAAAAAACAAATGATCACCTTTAGTTTACAGACATTTGAATTTACTTCAATGGTTTTTACTGTTTATGGTAAAATAAAGTATGTCAGAATAACCAGTTGAACTGTTATTGAATCATATTATTATTATTACTATTATTATTATTAGTAGTAGTAGTAGTAGTAGTACTGCTGCCAGTACTCATGCTTATCTGAGGAATGAGAGCAGTTGATCTGAATGGCTATTGCTGCAGCACATCTTATCAGGGGTGCATTTTCCGAAAGCGTCATTGAACAATTACACTGTAAAAAATGGCTCCTCAGATCAACCTAAAAAAATTACTTCATGTGGTAACAAGTAAATTAACCAATCAAATCAAATCAAATCAAATTTATTTGTATAGCGCTTTTTACAACTGATGTTGTCACAAAGCAGCTTCACAGAAATCCATTAAAGACAAAGTTTTAACATGAAATGTAAAGTGAGCAAGCCAGGGGCGACAGTGGCAAGGAAAAACTCCCTCAGAGCTGAGGAAGAAACCTTGGGAGGAACCAAGGCTCACATGGGGGGACCCATCCTCCTCTGGTCAAACTACCTACAAAATTATTATACTACTAATATTAATAGTAGTAGTAGTAGTAGTAGTAGTTAGGAGTCCATGAAAACTTCAGTGTAGAGTGGGAGTGTGCAGCTAGTCCAAGTCAAGTGGCGGTAGCTGGGCAAGTGGCGGCGACTGGGGCGTGGGCAACTGGTCTGAAGCGGATAGCAGGAGAGCTCCACAGACAATCATCCATCAGTGTCCGTCCGGCAGGTGGGCAGTCGTTTAGTCGGAAAAAGGAAGGGAGATGGAATTAGTTTTATTTTGTTTGAGTGTATGTAAAACAGAGAATGTGAACATTTCCAGAGTGTGGCTAATGACTCCGGTAAATCTGACTATAACAGCTTAACTAAAAGGAGAGAACCAAAAGGGCACACAGACACGGGAGCACCCTGAAACAATCTGGCATCCCTCCACTCCACCGTCCACAAACCTGAGTGATCGCGTGCGAGCGGCGGGACAACAGCACCAGCGTCTCAGTTTACTATAATTCCCTGCGTCCATGGACCCCTGGATCTGCTGCCTTTATCTAAGGGGGAACATTAACTACCAAAAGCTAAACTAAACAAGTGAGTTTTCAGCCTAGATTTGAAGATTGCGACTGAGTCTGAGTCCCGAACATTTTCTGGAAGATCATTCCAGAGTTTGGGGGCTTTATAAGAAAAGGCTCTTCCCCCAGATGAAACCTTCTGAATTTTGGGAACTGTTAAAAAGCCAGCACTCTGTGATCTGAGTAATCGTGGTGGCTCATAATGGGAAATAAGGTCTTGCAGGTACTCAGGAGCGAGCCCACGTAGGGCTTTATACGTCAATAAAGGAATTTTGTAATCGATACGGAATTTAACAGGCAGCCAATGAAGTGATGATAGAACTGGACTGATATGATCAAATTTTCTGGTTTTAGTGAGAACCCTGGCTGCAGCATTTTGAACTAGTTGAAGTTTACTTAAATTCCTGCTGGTGCATTCTGACAGTAGTGCGTTACAATAGTCTAGCCTTGAAGTAATAAAGGCATGTACTAATGTTTCTGCATCGTGCAGCGATAAGGCATTTCTTATTTTGGCAATGTTGCGAAGATGTAAAAAAGCTGTCCTAGTGATACTGCCTATGTGTTGATCAAATGAGAAATCTGGATCAATTATGATGCCAAGGTTTTTTGCTGCTGAACCAGGTATAACTGGAAAGTCAGCAAGATTTAAAATTAAATCTGGTAATTTATTTCTTGCCACTTTTGGACCCAGAAGAAGAACCTCTGTTTTGTTGCTGTTTAGAAGGAGGAAGTTACGTAACATCCAGCCTTTCACATCTTTTACACAGTCCTCTATTTTCTTTAACCTGTATTTGTCATCAGGCTTGGCTGATATGTATAATTGCATATCGTCTGCGTAACAGTGAAAGTTAATGCCATGGCTACTTATAACTGTGCCTAACGGTAACATGTATAATGTAAATAATAATGGTCCTAAAATAGAGCCTTGCGGAATTCCAAATCTTACTTGTGAATAACTGGAAGATGAATCATTTACCTTTACGAACTGATAACGTTCCGTTAAGTAGGATTTGAACCACGATAGGGCTGTCCCTGTGATTCCAACCATGTTTTCTAACCTTTCTAGGAGAATATCGTGGTCTATCGTATCGAAAGCTGCGCTGAGGTCAAGTAGTACCAACAGGGATACGTAGCCTTGATCAGAGGCAAGAAGAAGATCATTTGTTATCTTAACTAGAGCTGTCTCAGTGCTGTGATGTGGCCTGAATCCAGATTGGGATTTTTCATATATGTGGTTCTTATCTAGATATGAACTAAGTTGTTGGGCTACAGCTTTTTCTAAGATCTTAGATATAAATGGTAGGTTAGAAATAGGCCTGTAATTAGACAATACGCTAGCGTCAAGGTTTGGTTTCTTGATCAGAGGCTTAATAACTGCTAGTTTAAAAGCTCTGGGTACATGGCCCAGGCTAAGGGACGAGTTTACTATAGTTAAAAGAGGATTAATGATAACTGGTAGCACTTCTTTGAGTAATTTTGAGGGGGTTGCATCAAGTGTGCAGGTTGTACAATTTGCAGAGTAGATAATCTTCTCTAGTTCTAACTGTGGTAGTGGGTAGAAAGTTTCCAGCCTTTCCTCTGCAACTACGTTATGTTTTATATCAGCCACATCAGATGACAGCCAAGTTGGATTTAATACTGTGGGTTGAGTTTGTTGTCTAATATTTTCAATTTTATTATTAAAAAAGTCCATAAAAACATCACTGGTGAGAGTCGCCGGAATTTGTGGTTCAGTGCCTGCCTGATTTTTTGTAATTCTGGAAATCACACTAAACAGTCCTCTAGGATTATATTTATTAGTCTCGATCAGCGAGGCCAGATATGCTGAGCGAGCTTTAGTGAGAGCATTTCTATACTCTATAAGGCTTTCCTTCCAGGCAAAGTGGAACACTTCTAGCTTGGTTGATCGCCATTTCCGCTCTAGTTTCCGTACTGTTTGTTTTAAGGTACGGGTTTTATCATCGTACCATGGGGCGAGCTTTTTCTGTCTTATCCTTTTGATTTTAAGTGGCGCCACATTTTCTAAAGTAGATCGAAAGGTATTTTCTAAATAGTCGGTTAGTGCATCTAGCTCCATTGGGTCTGATGGAGTGGAGACCTGGGTTGTTAGTTCTGGGAGGTTTTCTATGAATTGTAGGGCGGTAAATGGTTTTATTGAGCGCTTTGTAGAATAGTGAGGGGACGTACATATATTATGGCTAAGACGTAGCTCATAAGAAATTAAGTAATGGTCAGAGATTACTGAGGTTTGTGGTAGGATATTAAGCCTGTCTATGTCAAGTCCAAGTGTCAGAACTAGATCTAAAGTGTGACTACAGTAGTGTGTAGGCCCTGTTACATTTTGCGGATTGAAGTAAATGCCTTTTTTTAGTGGGTCATCTGCCTTCTCAAAATGGATATTAAAATCTCCTACAATTATTACTTTATCATTGCACACAGCTAGGTTTGCAGTGAAATCACTAAATTCTTTTAAAAATTCTGTGTAGGGCCCTGGTGGTCTGTAAATGTTAAATAATGAAAATGCGTTCTTTTTTGTGGCCGGATTTGTAATGTTGATGGAAAGAACCTCAAAAGAAGTGAAAGTGTCACACTGTTTCTGTCTGATATCTAGGGTATTCTGGTAGATTACACATAATCCACCTCCTTGCCTGATAATTTTGGGCTGTGTACATAATTATAGCCTATAGGGGTGGCTTCATTTAGTGCTGAATATTCATCCTGTCTAACCCATATTTCAGTGAGACAGAAAACGTCAAATTTATGATCACTTATTATTTCATTTACGATGACTGCTTTTGAGTTTAGTGATCTTATATTGAATAACCCAAATTTTAGAACTGAGGTGTTGCTGCTATCATCTAAATATGATTTAATGTTGATTAGGTTATTGAGGTGGGCTGATTGAGTTTTTCTACATTTAGATTTTGATTTAATTCGGGGCAAAGACACAGTCTCAATATAGTGGATCCTAGGTGACGCCGCAAGGCGGTTCGCAGACGGTCGGTTTAGCCTGTCTGTCTGCGGCCTGGTCCCGGCTCTGGATTGTCAGCAGCTGTTTACACTACTCTGCCGACTAACTAAAAGGCTATGTGCTATGCTGCAAGAAAGTAAGGCAGCACCCTCCCGCGTGGGGTGGACACCATCCCTACCTATAAGACCAGGCTTGCCCTCGAAATGTAACCAATTATCTATAAAGCCCACTTTATTTTCCGAACACCACTTGGACATCCAGCAGTTTAACGCTGAGAGTCTGCTGTAGGCTTCAGCGCCGCGCCACATTGGGATGGGACCAGAGCAGATTACGGCATCGGACATCGTCTGGGCCAGTTTAATCACCTCTCTAATGTTACCCTTAGTTACCTCAGACTGCCGCAGACGAATATCATTGGCCCCTACATGGATGACTATCCTCGAATATCTCTTATTAGCTAACAGTCTAAGGTTGCCGCTAATGTCTGGCGCTCTGGCTCCCGGTAAACAGCTAACTGTTACTGCTGGCGCCCCTAAAGGAGTAGCTAATTTCACGTGTCGAACGATTGAGTCTCCTATAACCAGAGCACTTTTAACAGGCTCCTCAGCGGGTGTTTCGCTGAGCGGGGCAAACCTGTTTGACACGTGAATCGGAGGAGCGTGGTGTTCTGGTGGGCTAGCTTTGGCCTCTCAGATCTCTCTTTTTTTATTACTTTTATTCAGACTAAATAAATACTTTGAATGAATGTTTCTTTCAATCAATGTAATTTTTTGGATTGAATATAACCAGTTCAGTTGCTTGTTATCACATGAAGTATTTTTTTCAGGTTGATCTGAGGAGCCTTTTTTTTTACAGCGTAGTTGTTCAACGAAGCTTTTGAAAAATGCACCCCTGGTAAGATATGCCATAGTATACCACAGTGTACCATAGTAAAATGATGGAGACACTATCATTTTGAACACTCTCTCTCCACGGTGTTCGCTCAGTGACGCTTTCGTCATGGTCAGTTGCCGGTTAAAACTGTGTATGAAAATTGTTCTCTTGTATAATTTCTACTCCTGTTTTAATGATGTGGATGTGCTGATACCAAATAATGAGTATAGAGATTTCTGGCGTATTGCAGAAATAAATTTCTCTTGCAATTTATACATCTGTATTTAGGTTAATAACAAGAACAACAGTGTTTTCTTTTCACAGTGTATTTGAAGGTAAAATGTTTGAAGAAACAATGCAAGAAATGCTTGGAATCGTCCAGGCATTAATTGAATCGAACTTGATCACAGAAGTTTTTTGGTAAGCATTTCTCAAATATAATATCATCAAATTCAGTTCAGTTCAAATTTATTTCGTAGCTCTTTACACATTGGTTGTTGTCACAAAGCAGTTTCACAGGTTTAAAAGACAAGCCCGTCCTCCTTTGGTCAACACAGGATAGTAAAACAATAACGCAACAAAACAACAAGAATGAAGAATGAAGAATAGATTAATTAATATTGTAGTGTCCCCTGCTATGAAAGAAGACACTGCCTAGACAGAAGTCTTTGTGCTTTATTAATGAGCTGTAACTGACCACAGCTACACCATGTGCAAAGAGAGTTTGGCTAACAGTTTGCTCTAAGCCTGAGCTCTGGACTCACATCTGCACTTTTTCAGTGTTCTTCCTGTTCTACAAGCATAAACACAGCTTGCGAGCTAGCCCCACCGTCACAATAAGAGTCTTTTACAGAATTACCCAGCAAATAAATGCTGTAGAACAAATACCCTAAAATAAACATGTCAACCCCACTTCCTGAACAAACCAATATCTCATAATGTTATTTATTATGAGATATTGGCATGTTCAGGAAGTGGGGTCGACATGAAAAAAATTCAGCCTTTAGACAATCATTAGACTAAATTATTAATCACACAGAATTATTCAGAGTAACCGATGGAAATCCATGGTTAATGCTATAAATATGAATAGGTAAGGAACTCAGTAGTATGAGGCAGGTAAACAGTGTCTAGTACTGAATGATTCCAGTTAGAGTCTGTGCAGGGATCAGTCCTATCAGGATGGCACATGAAGGTGAGGCTTTCTGGAACAGCAGAAGGGTTAATGGCTCATGCAGGTGGCTTCACTGTAGTCAAGCATGTCAGGAGGGAAAAGAGGGAGCACCTGATTAAGGTTGATTTTACATCAGCATCAAACCAGACAAGAGGGGCAACTGTTCAGCTCAACAAAGAAACATGGATAGTAAGTTCTGTTAGGAGTGACCGGACACCACAGATGGTTGCTTTAAGACTACATGGGAAGCACAGCCCCCCCTAAAATTTCATCAGAACTACTCTACTACTACTACTATTTCACTGCCTTCTAGTGCGGTTTGTTTATTTAACTTGTGCTGAATCTGCTAGATAGTATAATCCACATGAATGTGTTAGTGGAAGCCTGTGGAAGCACAGCCTATAGAACCCTATTGAAGGGTTTCAATGTGTACGATCCAAGTCCCTACACTCACATTTATGGTGACCAGATTTCTGAAATGAAAACTGGGAACATTTCTAGTTTGGTGGTCAAAATATCATTAAAATGTCCAATGTTTTTATCCATAAAATAAAAAACAGAGACAATTACAGCTTCATGTATTTTGACCATGGTAACTGTTGTACTGTAATAAACTATAGGTACTAAATTATAATAATAAACTGGGAACTAACTAAGTAACTGTGTAAGCCTTGTCAGAAAATCATAACCTACCTTGGTTTGAAGCTATAATAAACTATTGAAAAAGAGACCTGTGGCTACAGAAAAAAGACTCGTGGCTGTAGCTCAATAGCCAGGTATTAAACACACCCCTGGACAGCTACAGACAGCTGCTATCAACATATGCCATGTGTCATATATTGATGGCTGAAAAAGTGATGCGGTTATCATTAATTATCATTAAAAAGTGATGCAGTGATGCATAATCTATTATTAAAAATGATAGATTATTTGTAGATCACATGGCAGCCTACATTCAAGTAAATTGTATGTCTATACAAATCAGCCTGCCTACTACCTGGTATATAATTATATAATCTGTTGCAAAAATATGTAACCAAAAACCCAAATTCTGGTTTTCACTTTACCAAACAAACTACGTGAGAAAACAGCCATAGACACAAACCGATAAAGAGTCAAACTGGGCAGCCGAGCCAATCAAAATTTCAGCTTGGAGGCCAGACAGTTCTGAAACAGTAAAGCCAAGTTCATGCGAGAGGGATTCTACCCAGCATAGTCATTCTGGTTGACCAGCGTACCATACAACATATGCTGGTTTTGCTGGTGAGCAGCCCTGCTGGTCTATGTTGTTTTTTCTAACAGGGATCACTGCTTCAGTTCACTGCACCAAGTGAGAGAATTCACCAGAGTAATGCTTTTTCTCAGCACTGCATAATCTGCCTGTTTTAACATTTTACTCTTTAAAACGCCCATATCGTCCATGCAGCACAAGTTCCGATTAATAATGGCAGAGCATCAGTAAAATAATAGTAAACATATGCATTTGGCATATGGATCCCTGAATTTATTTTGGAAAAGCATTAGTGACTGAATTCGTTGAAAAAGATAGAATGTCAGAAAAAAAAAACTCTAATGCGGACTGAAATGAACTGGAATCCCACAAGAATGGCCTGGGTTCGATTCCCGGCTGGGCGACCAGGGTCATTTCTGTGTGGAGTTTGCCTGTTCTCCCCATGTCTGCGTGGGTTTCCTCCAGGTACTCCGGTTTCCTCCCATAGTCCAAAGACATGCAGTCAGGCCAACTGGACATGCTAAAATTGCTCCTAGGTGTGAGTGTGTGTGTGCATGTGTATGTGTGTCTGTCTGCCCTGCGATGGACTGGCGACCTGTCCAGGGTGTATCCTGCCTTCCGCCCAATGACAGCTGGGATAGGCTCCAGCACCCCACCGCGACCCAGAAGGATAAGCGGTTTAGATGATGTATGTATGTATGTATGAAAACAGCCTGATGTTAGCTTGCAAAATTTACTGTCTAAGGCTGAACCCATTGAAATGCAAGTCAAAGCAATCATTGACACAATTAACATGACATGAAAGGTAGCAGTTAGGAAGTCAGGGGCCTAGTTGCATTTGAGTTTGTCACTCAGCCAGCTGTGTGCTTTGTTTTTATAACAATTAGTTTTGCCCAACCACGTTTGGAAGTGTCTTTACTGTTTCTATTCAGACTGTTAAAATAGGACAAAAGAACATTGAATTACACAAAAGTTGAGCATATACATCAAGGAAAAGACATACTTGAAACATAGGTGGCCAAAGTGTGTTTATTGGGCTGCTAAACAACAAAAAGTAAATAATGTATTTTTAAAGATTAGTTTCTAATGCCTTTTATGGTTCATTAACATCTGTGTTTTATGTATTTGCATAATAATTTGTCAAATTAGCAAGAAGTTAACAACAAGTTAAACGTTTACCTAAGCCAATGATCACCGTTATATAAATTCAGCAGTAAAAGTGGCAGAAAATAAATACTAAAACTATTCCCAGTCAAGGATTTACCCTTAATTTATCAAACGTTTTTGGGTTGTTAAGGTAATAATAGCAATAGAAATCGCCAGTCTTAGTGCTATGAACAGACCAGTCCAGAGTGTGCAAGAATTTTAAGAGTGCTATGAGTAATAAAGCAAATGTTAAATTAATTTCTCACCAGTGTATCTGATATGGATGTTCTCCTTCTTTGTTTTGTATTCCATAATCTGATGTTTTCTTTTCAGGTTACTTGCAGATTATTTTCAAGAAATCAGTAGAGCTGTCTCCAACATACCCTATTATCCTTTCATGGTATTTGGTCATGAGAGGAGATGGAAAACTGAAAGGTAAGAGCAGTTTTGTAGAGCTCTAGTCTAGAGTTTCTATACTTGTAAAGAAGTTGTTGTGTAACAATTTTTGAGGCTATATTACTAGTACTACTACTACTACTACTACTATTATTATTATTATTATTAATAATAATAATAATAATAATAATAAAAGTAAGAAGAAAAAGAATACTATAAAGAATACTATAAGTATACTATTACTTCAGTGCTCTTTAAGGTTACTCTTAAACCACAAACTTTGTCTCAAACATGGGTTTACCGAATTCAATAACTCCTGAATATAATACAATAAGCAAGAATGTACGTGGGGGTGCACATGCTCCACTTGCTCCTTACTCAGGCATCTATGTTGGTCTCAGACTTTTGCACAGGAATGTACGTTTACTCAGCTTTCTGTCTGATCTTTGTACTTCATCAATGCTTGGTACTATTTTCTTGTTTGTTTTTTTTTCTGACTAAGTTTTGATGTTGGCCTCAAGAAGTCATGGTTCACCACTTTGCAAGATACAGTCAGGTCCATAAATATTTGGATACCTTTAAATTAAAGCTGAAAGTCTGGATATTTAATACATATTTATTATTTAATTTCAGCACAATATTATGTGGTAAACAGCTAAAATAATATCTTGTTGACATCTAAATGTTTATGAGCCTGGCTGTAACTGCCTGGCTGTCAGAACAAACAGCCAAAATAAGTAAACTTAATGAAATGAATAGAAACTTGTAATCTAGTCTTTTGTAGAAGAGGTAGAGGTTTCTGTGGCATATTTTTTGTACTATGGCAAGAATACAATTTTCCATTCGTCCATTCTATTTACCCCAAAATTAAATTGAAAACAGTACAAAAACATAATATTTTGTGTTTACCTTGTGAATTTTAATGTTTTTTGTTAATATACCAAAGTCAGCACATCAATCAGGGGGAAATCTTTTGAGGCCCCTCATTATCTGTAATTACATACAGAGGCCATTCACATAACTCTGACTGACCATCATTTGTGTTCTATTTGCTAAAAGGCCTATATTGTCTCATAAGGCTTCTTGTTAATGTGTTGTGCTTAGACTTCAATGATCATTGATTATTTCGTTTGTAGACATTCCCTCAGCTCTCTTGATTATCTTATCTACAAATAATAAAACTATTATCGCATATTAACATTTTTCAATCTTCATTCAAAAAATATTGGAGAAATAAATCACTTATGCAAAAATTTAGCCAACTTTACAGCTCACAAAATGTAGCTCTGTGTTTCGTAATTATGTTGGTTCACTTCAGTGTTAAAATCTGCCAAACAAACAAAAGTTTCATGTATAGTTGAACTGTAGAATTTTATGTAGCAACAATCAAGAATAAAAGAGCTTCCAGACTAGTTTGCTGCTGTGGAATCTGGTGAAATATAAAGCCTGGTTCAAATAATTTTGGGACAAATGCTGCAGATCTTAGTTCTGACAGTAAAATCAGATACTTACAAAAAATTCTACAGAGTGACTGAATAAAAGACAATGTACTGCTGCTGAGGAGGGGGATGCTTAAGAATTCTCCCACCAGCCCATTCTTCCCAAAATTAAAAACTCTTTATGACGCGTCATATTTAGCATTAAAATCGCAAATTTTGTCAAAATTTTAATGTAGTTCTACTGGTAATCACCCAATTAGTCCTGTCATCTGATTACAGCCTTTGTTCTGTACCTGTACCAGAATAAAGTTTGTATTCTGATCATGCAATGCCATTACAAGTATTCCATTACTACTCAACCCTGGCAATAACCATACATTTCCTTGTCTTAACATTTTGCAGTGCCCTAGGGAATGTTGCAGCTCTTGGTGGCGCTCTGATTTGGGAAAAGCTGTATGAAATGGATGTGTTTTCTATGATCAAACAATGTTATTTAAGTGCTTTGGATATAATTTATGTCCTTGCAGGAGAGGAAGACTTTGAGACTATCAGGTAAGAGCAACCAGAAATGTTTTTCACTGCAAAACTATAATAAAAGTTATTGAGATGAATTCGTTTTGTCCTGTCAGATAGATTTTATTATATCATACGGGAGGCAATAATAAATGTTGCGTCAATTACAGATACAGAAAGAGAATGGTGTTGGCTTTGATTTACATATTCATGGCACACTCATTGAGAAGATGGTTCTTCAAGGGTTCTCTATAGAACCATGAACACTCAAAGAACCCTTTGCATGATTAACGGGTTCTTTACATGGTGAAAGTGTTCTTCAGATTGATGGAGAATGTGCTGTATAAATAGAACACTATATAGAACCTTTTTGAAAAGGGCTCTGTATAGCACCAAAAAGGGTTCTGCTATAGTTATGATGTCAAGTTTGTAACAACAGAAGAATCATGCAAAGCGTTCTTTGATTGTGTTCATGATTCTGTATAGAACCATTTTCTTTGCGAAACCCTTGAATACCATCATTTTAAGTGTGTAGGTTATATTCTGAACCTGCAGAAGGTTTCTGGCTAAAATGAGATTTTTCACAATTCTGCAGTGATATGTCATTTTGTAGTTGAGTCAAGGCAAGTATACACTGCTTGATTTTCATCACAATAATGTTATCATGGAGATTCTTTGATCATGAGTTTAAATCGCTGGTCTTTGAAAGTTTAATGTGATGAGCTTCATTGTGGCCCATGTAGTGCCTTCAAGACCAAAGAAAGCTTGTGTTAAAAGAAAATTGCTCCTAAATCATGACTTCTTCTATGACGAGAGAGAAAGAAGGTGATAAACTAAAAACTGTATTACTCAGAAGGTATGTGTTAGTTCTCTGGAGACCTCTGGAGAACAGACATTCCATGTTGGTGCCTGCACAAATTCAAACTGGAGTTCTTCACATATTCATACTAACATATCACCATTATTAGTGTCTAACAGTAGTGAACTGTTGGTCTTAACTCTCATTTTTTTAAAGTGATATGCTCAGCAGTCACTGGCTTTCACTGAGAACAGTGACTGATTTTCATAGATCTGTTTCTTATTGTTACTCTGAAAGGCCTCTAATAGTAGTTATTGGTTAATCTAAATACTTCTGTCCAGTGACTGCTGGATTTCTTTTCTTTATTCTCTATATTCAGTTATATATTAAATGTAAAATCTTATTTTTTATTCATATTGCTTGTGTTGTGTTACTGTTTTGCTATCCGGTGTCGACCAGAGGAGAATGGGTTCCACTTTGAGTCTTGGTTCCTCTCAAGGTTTCTTTCTCTTGCTCTTAGGGAGTTTTTCCTTGCCACTGTCACCTTTGCATTGCTCATGTGGGGCTTGGACCTGGATTTTCTGTAAAGTTGCTGTGTGACAACACTCATTGTTAAAAGCATGATAGAAAAAAAATCGTGACTTTCTGTAAACCCTAAAATGCGCATACACCAAGAATGCAACCTTACAATCTAGACTAATGTGGAAGACAGAGAGGTTTTTGTGGATCCTTTTTTGTACTATAGCAATTAATTCATTTTCTGGGTACTACTATTGTAGTCTGGGTCACTATATGCAATATCCAGGGTGTAGAGGGCTGATTTAAAAATGTATTCCAGTTCAGTTGGCTGATTACCAGTGTAGGGTATAACCTAATCCAAAGAATTACTATATCAAAGCAACATAATCTGATTACTTTCCATTATATTCTGATTAAAAATGTAATACAATCAAGACACTTTAAATTCAAGACTCAACAATAGTTTTAACTTAACTCAAGGCAAATACTGTTTTGTGGAATAAAATAAGGCATAACTGAAGATACACACCCTTTAAAAAAAATATTGTGTGAACATTTCCCCACATTTCCAGTCAATCAAGGATTACATTACATCAACATAAAATTCAACTACTGATGGAACAGAATTGAAACATTTCAGTGCAATTTATTTGAGTTTCATTGTAATGGAAATCTCTTTGGCTCAACACGACAGTTCTCATTCACTGAAATGCACTGTCATTAATTTTTGTCCATTTTATGCAAACCAGTTACTTAAAGACAACAAAATTAATGTGTCTAATGTCAACATATTCTGTTTGTCCAACAACAACCCTGCTGGTTCATTCTTTGAGTGCAGTCTGGCCAATATTTTATTTGAAGCATCTCGTGCAGTGTTACATGCGATAAACTTAAGGCCACTGTTAATGCACAGTCTACTGGGTTCTTTAGGCTGCAAGTTCGTTACCCGTACCCCACATCTAAAACCTTCTTCTTTGTAAAGACAGTTAACATTTGGTTGATATAAAATGTCAGTAATCAATCATTCAACATAAAGTAATTATTTGATGTACAACACATTGCTTGTGTCCATGTCAAAGACAATAGATTTCTGAAAGTATTTAAAAGCGCTCATGCCCCGTAAACATGGAACATTGTTAGATGTGTTTAATGTTTACAGTGATTTAAAACAGGCTTTTTTAGTTATTTGTCCCAACTTAGTTTTGTAGTAGCCACTTCTTAATTTTCTGTTGTAGCAAGTCACATCAAGCCTTATTGCAAAATACATCTGTGGGGATGAGGATGAAAGCCAGCATATGCTTCACTTAAATAAATAGAACATGCAATCTTATGTTTATTTCAAACTACTGGCTACAAAATAGTGGAAACTTAGTACATCTGGGGACGACAGCCAAGAGTGCATAAATCCGCTCATCCGTGTTGTCAGCGATCCCCATACTAAGCAGTGCTTTTACCATGAGTGTCTTTGTTTATGGGAATGTCGATTACATTTCTTTTACAATAGTCAGTGTTTGCTTTCACAATAAGCATATTTCATTATACATCAAACACATTCTTTTTTTGTCACAGAGGCTTCGTCTTTAAACACTGGAGAGCTTTCAGTGGCAGGGCATATCTAGTCATTGATGAAGAGAGAAGGAACACAACAGCATTCCCGCTTCCACAAGTGAGGTAAAAACAGGATTACTATGTAAAATCTACTAGAATTGTTTTTTAAAGCTGAGATTTAATCAAATTCAAAGCTGGCTAAACTTTTTTTTTCTTTTTTTGCCATATCAAGGGCCAGTGTGCGATTGTTATCAATGTACTCAAGTCAACTAGTCAATGAAAATATTGGTGACGGGGGCACAAAACACATTGCAAAGTAAGTACAAAGTAAGAATTCATAGACAACCATATACAGAAGTGATAGCATTGTGCTATCTTAGATTATAATTACCTAGACACAGGCACCAGATTCATCTACCAAATATTTTATACCAAACTACAGTTCCTTAAGTAACACACTGGAAAGCTAAATTGCATGTTTTTAAAGTAACACATTTTAAAATATATATTTTAGTATGCTGTATGGAAATGCAGGGTGTCCCAAAAAAATTTACATCATTTGAGATGTGAATATCTGAGTAACTACATGTCCTAGACAAACGAAATTAAGTAGGCTTCATGTTGAACAACACAAGATTTATTTATCAAAATTCGAACAAGGAATTCAGAGGGATGTAGATTTTATAACCGATTTCACAAAGCTTCACAAATGACGACACACGTTAAGTTGGTAGTCCAGCTCCTGCCAAACACGCTGTGTTGAATTTTTTGTGCCATCTGCTTTCCAGTTGGTGCATTGTTATTGAATTTAAAAACGCACGCTGCACACTCTTGTTTGACTGTGTTCGAGCATATTCTAACACACAAAATGCCTTTTCATTTCTAGTGAACACCATTCTTCAACCTGAAAAAAAAAAAACATTAAAAATTAAACTTGGGTAGGTTTTACACATTTTGTTCAAATTTGTGATCATTTGAGGGGGAATTGGCTATGTTATTAGACTAAAGAAAAGTATAATTAATTGCAATCAAATTAGGTGTGTTATTTAAAAGTATATATAAAAGCAGTAACTTTTAAAGTATGCTTTGGCACATTTTAGCTGCATTTTAGTTGCAGTAATACTTAAATAGCAATTAAATATGGTTATCAGTACACCCAAGAGAATACATTTAAAATATGTTTCATGTACAGAAGAATTTCTGTCCTAACAATTGCTTAAGTTCACTTTTTTGCAGCCTAAGTTGTTCCAAATTAGAACAGAAAAGCACTTGTAGTAATAGATGCATTTCCAACATTACTTACATATAATTTAAGTTGTGATTAGTTAATCCCAATTACATATTTACAGAGATGGGGGAGTAGCTAAGTAGCACGGTACTTTTTATAGTTAACTGCAAATTTTTGTAGCTAATAGCTGTAGCGCCTACAAATTTTTGTGTAGCTATAGCGAAAACTTTCACTACAATTTCGCTACAGGCTTCAGGCAATCCATGCAAAATCTGAACCACAGAACATGGTTGTTAACTGGGCTGGTGGCGACTGAGTCAAGACTGTTCGAGCAAACGGTCACACACGGGTCCCACGCGCTGATCACCCCTTACTAGCAGGCTCAGCTCGGGGGTAGCAACCGAAATGATAAGAAGAGCCATTCTGTCCTTTCAACAAAAATCAAACCACCTTGGGAGCCACAACATTTTATGTCCGTTTTACCATCATGGCTGTAAATAAGTCTCAGTGTGTGTTAATGTGCTGGTACAGACTAAAAATATAAACGAAAACACAGACTTACTTTGCTCTGCTTTAACCTTTAGCTCAGCTATAGCTGTTTTTCTCGCATCTCAAGAAACTTTTCCGCGAGTTTCTTGTAAAATGTCTCTCAATGTTCGACTTTTTACGGGGCTGAAGTCACTTCTCATTCTCCTGCTTCTCGTTCGAATTGTCCCATTCCACCTTAAATGGTGCCTGAGGCGTACTGGATTGTACTGCTGCACCCTTTAAGGTGGAACGGGACAACTCGAACGAGAAGCAGGAGAATAAGAAGCTGACTTTAGCTTCACGAGTTGTTGCAGATTAAACGTATGTGGAAACCAGCTGAGTGATTACAAATGTAAATAAGTCCATTCATCTCCAAATTATCGATGTTCGTCTTAAATCTCTCTCTTTGCCGTTTCATTTTCTGCATTGCTGTGTCCATTGCTGCGCATCAGTCTTCAGCGTTAAAGGGTGAATTAGCAGTTATACATTAACTCCAGCATTTAAGACCATTTATTGTGAAAACTGTGTTAGAACTATGTGTTATAACGATTTTACAGCAAAGGAGGATTATGTTATTTTACCTAAAAATCTAGTTCTGCTGTGGAGCAGCAACAGCTCTGCAGCAGTGGAGAGATTATTCAGGCCTGATTCTCACCCTAAACAGAGCCGGGGTCACTGATGAGAATTTTGAGGCTACAGTGTTGCTTAAGTTTGACAAACGATTCTGAATGTCATGTCTGTAAATATCTTGCTGAAATGTTTAAATTGGAGCAGTTTTATTTCAACAGTTGACAATGCTTTGCACAAAGTTGTTTGGTTTATACGGTTATTTTTTTTGATTTTTGTTAGGAAAAACCTGGAATGATTGACTTTGCCTTTAGTCTAAATTTTTGTTGGGTATCACCTTTGGTTGTGTAAGTTTGATTGTTGGTTACATTTAAACTTACTTTTTGTGATCTTTTTGTATATTTTTTGTATATTTGCTTTTCAATTGTATGTTTCTTTCTGGCACATGATTAAATGTGTCTTGTTCATACTTTCAGTTGTTTGGTGTGTCAGGTGGAAATTCACAAACATTCTGACAGTCACGCTTTTAAAGCAGCTAGAAAGTAGTGCACTACTTTTCAAAAAGTAGCTAAAATGTAGCCACTACTTTTTTTGGAAAAGCGGTTAAATTGTAGCTAGCTACAACTTTTGGGAAAGTAACTACAAAGTAGCTAACTACTAATTTTTCAGTAGCTATACCAACCCTGTATATTTGTGTGTACTTATTTTTTTATAAAAGTACACTTAAATACATGTTTTTAAGTGTAAGTTAAGCTCATGTATTTAAGTGTAAGTTAAGCTCTTCCCAGCCTCGTCACAGTGTAAAGAAGAGAAAAAGAGCAGGAACCATTTCTGATACTTCTGCCTTTGAAAAGAAACTTCTTGGTGTGGTCAGCAGGCAATTTAATGAAGATGAACACTAGTGTCTTTCATTCGCTGCTGAAATGGAAACATTCAAAGGAGCAGAAAAGTGTGTTCCAAGGTTTCATAACTGCTACATATAATCAGATTCCATACACTTCACTCATACACTCATCTTAAAGCAGTTTTTTTCCAGTTTGGCACATTATCTTTTACATATATACGAAATGTGATAATATTGCACAAGCTTTTATAGTTATAGTTAAGTTGATTTGATAAATATGACCAAATACTGTTCAATAAAACACTCTGAACATGAACAATTTCAAATAGTTGTTTCATTCAGAATAACATGCTGCACTCCGAGTACTGAGCAAGAAAACTGAGCAGTGCTGCTGACACCGGGCACAGAAGCTAAAAGCAGGCAGTGATGTACATGTTAGGACAAAACAGTCTCTCTATAGCCTATTTTACAAAAAATCACTGTATTAAAGTTTATATCTTGTACTCCTATTGGGTCAAACAGGGTAAAGACGGCATAGGTGGACTAGAAAATGTCGACTCTGTTTTTCTAGCCTTCCTGTCTCCACCCACACTGAGGAAGTGGCTGTGATTGTGTGTTTAAAAATGACAGCCTCCTGCCCTGCGTTTGTTCATTAGTGCAGCAGCTACATTCGGCTTATGTTACACTGTCGGAATGTTGGTATCGGTGCATTTTTATGAGTGTGAATACAAGTAAATGAGCACAGTATTGGCCCGGTACCCAATACCAGTATCAGTGTCGATGCATTTCTGCCTGAGATAGATGTCTTGCCTCTCTTTCCACCTTAAAAAAACAAGCTCTCCTCCGAGAATCATCCATTTTCACCATCAACATGGTAACGTTTCCATGGCTACATGTTGCTATCGGTTGCACGGTTGCACAACACTATACTGCATGGAATGATGGATTTTTCAATGCAAACGTGTGAATGCAGCATTAGTGCTAAGCCTGTGGTGATTCCCATGAACCATGCAGTTAAACACAGACTTAAAGCTTCTAAAAGACATTTCATGGCACCTTGTGAAGTCCTAACCAATAGGAGAGCATGCTTAGCTTTATCTGTCTAGATAGCAATTCCCCCATTTCAGGAATTTAACCTTTTGTGTCCATCCATACTGAACAATGAAACAAGAGCAGTACTGTTAAAAAAAGTTCAAAAACAAGTGTGATTCTGTATATTTAAAATGAAAATCATTAGGCCTAGAAGGCCTGGAGGATTGTAAAAAACAACCAAAAAAAGGGATGCAATTTAACGTGTCTGTTTTCAGGGGAATGTGAGGAGTTGATTTGATTAGATATAGCACACCTAAACACATCTGTAAAATGTGTATATTATACGCCGCCTCTTTTTACAGTTGCGTGGCTCGTCATCCGGTTAGCAGCTGCACCAGCAGTCAGTAACATTCCAAAATGAACTGCCACAGCACACAAGCCAACGTCAAGACTAGCCTGAAAGATTAATCGTTTTTATATAGCAATTTGAAAGAGTGCAATTTTCAGATTGCAAGAGCTGTTGATATGTTGCAAGTTTTAAGTAGGGAAATTAATCTATTAACATGGAGGCTGTGAACTGCTTTTAGATGAATTTGACAAATCAAAAGCAACCAAACATCCATGTGTTGTGACATCACAACTACAAATAACCGGGAGGCTGGCGCATGATGTTAAGTGCTCAAGGCTTAAGCCAGAAAAAGTTTATGCTGGTCTTCTTAGCCAAAAAAAGGCCCATACCTTAATTTATAGAAAACATTCGCAATTTGAATCATAATCGCAATACTGGTCAGAAAAATCGCAATTAGATATTTTGCCAAAATCTTTCAGCCCTTGTCAAGACCTTGTACCTTATTTTTGTGTTTGCATTATGACCACAAAAAATAGTGTCTCATAGCTTATTTTAAAAAAGGAAGTAAATGTCCCTTTAATTTTCACTTTTTGTACTTTTTTATGAGTCTCAATTCTCAAAGAACATTTTTCTTTTCTTAGTATGCTGAGGTAGTTACATTTACTCAAGTCCATGGAAAATTTTGATGGATTTGTACTCTTCTGAGCATTTTCAAACCATAATACATTTACTTCTACTCAAGTATATTAGCGAGTAACGGATGCTGCTTTTTACTCAGTTGTATTTTGGCAATTCATATTTGGTTACTACGTCCTTTTGTGTTTAACTTCATTATGTTTTGTTGTTGACACTATCTGCACTGATTTGTGATTGGTCACATCTCTGACATTGGAGGTTTAGCATTTTATTTAACACTAAAAGAATCCCAAAAGGAAAAGAACAAGCTTCAGTTCATCTGCTGACAGATGGTGGACTTACTCAGACGTTCTACTGCAGTTCTATAAGTTTTTCAGTACTAAAGTAATTTTTTGACCTGATACTTTTGTACTTCTAGTGAAGTTTTTTTTGGGAAGGTACTTCCAAAGGTACTTGTGTCATTATTTTACCCAAGCGTTAATACTTCTGCTTGAGTGTGGGTTTAGGCTGCTTTACTCACCTCTGCTTGTATGTGTTGCAGGAACTTGGACAAAATGAAGAGGTTTTACACTGAAAAACTGCTGGCCAGAGGAATAATTACTCAGCAGGGGCTGGAAGAATTTCAAAGGTATGGGATGAAAGAGAGAATTATTGAGGTGCGGTTCCAAATTAAAGGATGCATTGGACTATTCTCTGAAATTTATTTAAAAAATTGCTTATTGAATTTATCATAAGCTTGGTAAAGATCAAAACCAGCCAATTGATGTCCCTGTTTCATTTGCGTCTATATGATTAAAAGAGAATTCCACCAAGCTGTAAAAAAAATCTGCACAATTAATTTAAGATGAACAAAGTCATTCAGAGATGTTTGAGGCATAATCCTAGAGAAACTTACTGAGTCAGAATTGTTCACATTGGACACAAACTAGACATCTGAACAGTTTAAAGTCTCTAAATGCTACATCATAAAGTGCTTTTCTTCTGAGTCTCAAAGTTTTTTGATACAAAGACTAACTTTGGCCTGTCTCAACATGTTCCATCCTCATCAGCAGAGCTTCAAACTCAATTTAGTAATTAAAACAAAAATCTGAAGTAATTTTTTGCACCTTTTTGCCAGAAATGTACTATTTTTCAAGAAGGTAACTGCAGTAAACACCAGTACACACCACTGCACATTGCTGTGTGTCCTAAATCCATAAGTGGACACTCAGAAATGTCAAGCATCCCAAAAGCTCACAACATTATAAACCAGAGGTTCACAGCCAAGAGGTGAGAGATGGTTGTCTAAAAAAGCTTTGCAGGCTGAGTTGAGACACATGCTGAATGGATTTAAAGAAAGTTTGACTGCAGTGTGTAACACAATCATTGAACAGTGATTAGCCAAGCAGTTAAAACAGCAGCTTATTTCACTAATACACGTATAAACAATAAACAATCATTAGCTTACTGCGTCACAGAGCGCCCAAATATAAGGTGCTGACTCAGAAACGCTATCTGAAGTACTTATTTTGAACCTTTATAGTTATAGATAACTAATAGCTAACTAACATTACTATTCATACAACAGCTTTGTAGCACGTTCATTAGTTGTGTGAATTGATCTAACCATTTGACTAACCAATTAAAAAGCTCAGCTCAAACTCTTCTGTAGCAACAATGGTGTCTGCTTTATTAGCTGAAAATATGGAATTTGAATAATAATCTTTTGTATTTTCACCTTCAATCATAACACAAAGGTAAGTCCCTCTTTGAATTTGCATATATATTTGCTCCCTGCAGTCTGTAGCCTGTAGCTACCTGATGTGTTTGTGTTGTGTGCATGCCACCACTAGGGGCTCCCTGCTTTAGTTTTGGATGATTGATGGCCCAGGTTTTGTGTTTGGCTGATGTTATTTTTCCTCAATTTTTTTGTTGCAGCTCCTCTGCCTGATTTAACTCAGTGGGCCTTTAATGTGATAAAAGTTGTCCCTGTCTTGAGTGGACACATGCTTTAGAAGGGTGTTTAACTGTTGTTGCTGTTCATTGTTGAAGGGTTTATGTTAAACCTGCTTTCTCATTGAATTGTTACATAGCTTTGCTGATTTTACTCTAGCCAGCCTAAAAATCTGTTTATGGTTTTGCATAATGTACAACAAGAATTCAAACTAGCTTATTATTTGTGCCTTCACAAACTCTAAATGTTTTGCATGCATCTGTTTAATGCTACTGTATCATTGTCCATATCATTTCAACAACCTGATTGTAAATGAATAAGGAAGGTAGCCTAGCTATCTTAGCATCTTCAGCCTTCTCAGCTAAAGTCCTTACACAATTAAATCATTTTTCCTTAAAGCTGCACGTTGTCATGAATTTAGGAACTGGCGACCTCTCTGGTGGAAATATGTACGAAACGTATATAACAACATTTTGTAAAATGGTTTGTACTGCTGTCCCCTTCTCTGTACAGATTAACCTAAAACTCGTAACTGAGGGGAAACGTGTGGATATGTTAGCTGCTTCACCACAGATAACTAATAGCTAACATTTCTATTTATACAACAGCTTTGTAGCATGTGTCCATTAGTTATGTAAACCTCCACTCAGTCAGATATCTGTTTAGGCAATGTTAGCCAAGTATCTTATATATTGGTCGAGTTTACGAAAGGAGACAGATGGTAAAACTGTAAATTATCTGAGAATAATGGCTAGCTTAGCTCATCAAACAATAGAGGACGAACTCTGAAGCAGAAGAAACACCGTTAGCCAGTCAGCTAATATTAGCAATTTAACAACATTAGCTATACAGCTAAAACAACTTCACAATTACAAGGGTACACTGCATTACATTACAAGAGTAACATTAAATTCCACAACGGTAATAATCTGGCTGGCTATTTTCAGCAGCTAGCAAACAGCCAACATAACTTACCTGTCCAGCAAAATCAGTATCACTCCTGAGTCCCTTTAGGTCACAGAGCTGTTGCCACCTCTGAAAATATCGATCTTGGTCTTTTTTTTACTATTTAATTATTTTATGTCAGTGAATATTTGGTCAACGTACAACTTAATTTAGTTCTAACTGAACAAAAACACTAAATTATTGGTACTGCTCTGAGAAATCATTATTTGTCATTTAATTTCCAAGCCCTTCTTATAAGTGGCTGGATCAACAAGTTTTTGGCCCGTGGGCACAAATATTTGTAAGGCCTCTAACTGGCTACCTTTTTTGGGTGGTATGAAGCGTGTGTCTGCTCTTCACAAGAACAACATTTTCTCAAATAAAGATGAACAGCTGGAGCAAGAATTGGACATTTTATATTTGGCGTTAGAAATGGGAATCCTCTACTCTGCCAAAGTATCAGGTCTCGCTTTTACAGATCCTCCAGGTGCAACTTTTCAATATCTGGAGCTTCTAATTCTAAGTATATACACTCACTAACTCTCTGCTAAACAAACTGAAAGTGGTAATGGCAGATAATTTAGCAGTTACTAAGCAGTGATTGGATTAAAAAAATGCTGATATTCAGAAAATACGTGGAGATCAAGACATCAGGATTTTGATTGGCTATAACACAATGACAAATTAGCTGTTTTTTGTGCTGTGGTGCTAGTAAATTTCCCATGACTATAGGCACTGCGAGTCAGAACGGCTGTTTAAGTTTTGTCATAGTTGCTCGCTAGGGTCCCCTGATGGCTTGGGATTGGGGGACCTGTTGGATGATCGGGACCTGGTCTCAGCCACAGCAGTTACTGCCACTTATAGAATTCTTTTTGTTTTCATAACTCATCAATTCAGAAATGAGAAACTTGTGCCACAAATCTATATTTATATTAAGAATGGATCCTCACTTGATTTAGAGAAACTAATAAAGACACTTTTATACCTACCGTGCTTTAACTGACCGATTACTTGACGAGTTTTTCATTTGAATTTGAATTATGTAATTACATTAAGAGAATGCAGTGAAATGTGTGAGGGTCTCCATTTAGAAGGTGACGCACTTTTGGATTATTTTTCATCTTTTATTCTTTCTGTGTTCCCAAACTACAGGATCCTTGAAGAAAACATTTTGAAGTTATTAAAATTGGCAGGTGAACGTGACGTGCAGGACTTGTTGTGGTAGGACTTTTTTTTGTTATTTATTCATTTATTATTTATTTATTTATTGATTGAACTAATACCTGTTTGTCTTGTCTTATACAGAAACTATCATTACAGACTAAATTTGTATTGAATAATGGGTACTGGATTGGCATTATCTATAGTGTATTTGTTAGATGCAAAGCACCTTATGGATGTGGCTTGTAACTCATTCCCTCATAACTCACTCAACTCAACTCAACTAAAGTAAAACTCACTCATTAACTAAGTAACTAACTAACTAAATCAAGTATCAACTCAATCAAGTAATCAACTCAAAGTATCTACAACTAACTTACTAGCTCACTGGCTCACAAATTAACTAGCTCACCCAATCACTTTTTAACTAGTTAACTAACAGGCTTAAGATTTTCCATAAAGTAGCAAGGTGTTAGCACTAAAATGTACTATATGGCCAATAGTATGTGAATAACTGACCATCACATATGAGCTGGAACAGGAAAGGGCCTTCCCCAAACTGTTGCCACAAAGCAAGCATCTTTCTAAAATGTCTTTGTATGCTGAAGCAATTATTCTTCAATGGCTGAGCCCAAACCCTAAAAATAGCCCCAGACCATTATTCCTTCTCCACCAAACTTTACTGTTGGCAAGAAGCATTCTGGAGGGTTGTGTTCTCCTGGCATCCACCAAAGCCAGATTTGTTCATCAGACTGCTAGAGAGTGAAGTGTGATTCATCACTCCAAATAACACGTTTCCACTGCTCCAGAGTTCATGGGCAGCTTCAGCCAATGCTTGGCACTGCGCATTGTGATCTTTGGCTTGTGTGCAGCTGCTCAGCCATGGAAGCCCATTTCACAAAACTCCAGATGCTCAGTTCTTGTGCTGATGTTGCTTCCAGAGGCAATTTGGAGTAATACAACAGAGAATAGGCCATTTTGTATGTGCTACATGCTTATTGCACATACATGTGGTGGCCTTGCTCTGTGAGTTTGCATGGTCTACCATTTCGTGGCTGAGCTGTTGTTTCTCCTAGACATTTCCATTTCATGATAGTAACACTTAGAGTCAACTGGGGCCGATATAGCAGGGCAGAAACTTTACAAACTAACTTGCAAAGGTGGCATGCTATGACAGCGCCATGTTTAAAGTCACTGAACTCTTCAGTACTTCCCATTCTACTGCTAATGTTTGTCTATGGAGATTGCATGGCTATATGCTTGATTTTATACACCTGTTAGCAAGTGTGTCTGAAACACCTTAGTTTAATAATTAGGATAGATGTCCACACATGTCTACTTTTGGCCATGTATTTGAATCAATTACACTGTGTCTGTGCTTAAGTACTGATTCAAATATTTGTAATATTTTATATTAGCTGTTATTAATCTATCCATGCTCCACCCAGTGTGGTCCAATGTGTTCTTGAATAGCATCCGTTTTGAGGTTGGAAAGATTGGCAACAATTCAGTTAAAACAAATGAGAAATCATAGTGCACAACACATTGTTTGACAAAATAACCAATCATCATTTGATCACAAGTTCTACATTAATGTTGGAAGTGATTGTTACACGCTGTGATAAGCTGGCATATGCTAATGTAGTTTCTTATATATGTCCACCTGCAACACTGTAAAATTTCCAAACTACAGTAGGTATGCATCAATGCAGAAACTGAGCATTAACAGCTAATAATATGCTAAAAACTGCCAACTCTGTGATTTGATTACCACAGTGAAACAATTTTCCAAGACTTCACGTAACTAGAAAACTAGTTTACACATTTCCAGGTTTTCCAGGACATGTGGTAACATGTCAGTTTCCAATCTGCCTACTTTTGATTACCTACAACAACATTGTTAAACTCAGTAGCGTAGCAACTGAAACTGTAAATGAAATATTATGTTAATTGATGAATTAATTTATATGTGCACTACAATTTCTAATTAACTTATCCAGCCGTGCAACAGTTGCTATTAAAGAATAGGTTTGTGGGCAGAGCAGAAACAGATCGATTTCTAAAAATAATGATAACTGATCAAAAAAAAAACAAAAAAGTTTCTGAGAAGTAAAAGACAATAACCAGGAATTTGTTCCGGAGCAGTCATGTCATGAAACAATATTCAGATTCTTCAGCCTTTTTAATGAACATCCGTACACATTATGAGGGAAATGCTGATTCATATTCTTCTCAATATTTTAGGAACCCTTACTTAATTTTGGACTGAATGCTAATGACTCTGCTAATGGTGAAGATGTGCTATTCTTTACAATTGTTTTTTTTTTTTTTTCAGGAACTTGTATAAAGCTTCTGTGGTGTTCCTCAATTTGATATATTCTCGCCTGAATGAGAGCTGGAACTTCATATCTGTGTGATATCTTACACTGAAAGAGAAGAGTATGCTTTTAGAGAGGAATCTGTAGTTTGTTTTGAATCAGCGTGTAAACGCTCACACAAGTGATCATGATTTCATATGTTATTCATTAAATTTTAATTGAAAGTTCTTACAAGGTTCACTCATGGCAAATATGAACTTCACAAAAAAAAATTAATGATAACTTATTGATGTAGACATGGCAGAAAAAGTGCATCTGTACCTACCTACTTATGCAACATCCTCTACAGACAGCAAACTTCTACACACTGTAATGCACAATTACAGTTTATTTACTGAATTTAATATATTGGAAAAAAAATAAACATAAAATATGACCTGTGCAAAGTTATACTTAGGTTTATAGCAAGTTTATACACTGACCAATCACTTTGTTAAGTACATCTTCTTACAATCTTTGTCTGTTTTATATGCTTCACTTACCATATATAGGTGCACTGTTACAGACTGTAGTCCAACTGTTTGTCTGCATACTTTGTTAGACTCCTTTCACCCTGTTCTTCAGTGGTCAGGAACCCCACAAGACCACCACAGAGCAAGTATTATTTGGGTGGTGGATCATTTTCAGCACTCCAGTGACACTGATGTGGTGGTGGTGTTGGTAGTGTATGTTATGCTGGTACAAGTGGATCAGACACAGCAGTGCACCAGACTGGGATTAAGGCCTAATGAGTCAAATAAACTCTAAGACCTCTGTTTAACTGAGCAAATAATGTTAAACACACAATGTTAAACTGAATTTGACTGGCTAAAATAACACACTTTCTTGGCAAAATGGTCAAACCTCCAGGAAATATTAAACAGATGGCACAGAAACAAACATTTCAATGTTAGCTACAACTTACAATCGGAAGATGAGATTTCTTTAGTCAATCTCTAAACAACCACCAAAAAAATCACACAATATAGGTATCAGTTTAAATCTATTCAACCTTCATTATTGCTGTATATCTGTGCTGTACTATCTGTTTTAAACAGTTTTAGAATGTGCCAAACTGTAAGAATAACAGCACATATTATATTCTCTTCTCCTGTTTTAGCAGATACATATTTGTATCACCCCCTCACCTCCAAACACCCAAAACATTTAAACATTTACCTGCTTCCTCTTTTCTCTTTAAGAGTGTTTGAAGACAGCATTGTCCCAAATGATGCCAAACTGGAAGCCAGGGTAACTGTCCTCTGCCACAGTCTATCTTTCACTGTAGAAGGATAGACTATGACAGAGCAGCTTAAGCCAGATATCTAGGCAGATAAACCATACTGAACTGAAATTGACTGTGAAATTTTCCATTCTGGCAACCACTTATTTATGGTGTCACATATGGTGGTCCAACCGAAATTTATGTCAAGACACTGTAGCATTCGTTGTACCAATTTTCAAAATCTCAGTAGGTAAGTCTTCCATTTTTTGTTATTTACACAATAACAGACATACTAATTACACATCCCTCTATTGATAAATGCTGTCTTACGCCTCCTGCTTGACATCATACGGGACAGTGTTGCATTCCACTTTTCTTACATTTGATCATGATCACAGAAAAAAGCAAAATGTTTCCGAGTATTTCAAGTTTATGTTTCAATTGAATTTGTGTATTTTCAGATGTTTCCTCTGTGAGATGTAGAGCATTTTGGGCATAAAATGAACTGCAGTGTCAAACTAAAGAAACAAAGCATGTTTCTTTAGAGAGGTGTGTGAAGAGTTGAACTTGATACCACACACACACACACACACACACACACACACACACACACAAATATATGAAACATTTATTGGTACACAAAAAACACAGATCAAATCAAAAGATGGCTTATCGACTGCTTATATACACCTATGCATACACAATACTGTGCAAAAGTCAGAGACCACTCTTTTCATTTCTTTTAATTTAATTTCCAGTCTAAATGGCCACAAGTTATTAATTTGTCAGATTTTCCTGAGGAGACTAGATATAAGATAACATCTTTGCTTAAGGAAGAGGAAAGTCAAATGTGAAATAAGGATATATTTAGGAAATGGGACTCCTAACAACCGTGCAAGACCTGGAAGACCACCAAAACTGTCGCCATCAGATAAACAGTGTTGGTGTTTCTATACATCCTTTGACAAATCAAAGCAATGGGTCTGAAAGGATGTGCAGCTGTCAAGAACCAATTTCTAAGACTGAACATTTGAGGTGTGGAAAAATATCCCTGCAGATTTCTTTAAGAAACTGAAAGCAAGTCTGCTGAAAATAAAGGAATTTGTAATGGCCACAAAGGCAAAGAGTGGACACACTAAAAACTGAACAAATTAAATAGCAACAGCAGTTTGTTGATTTTAAAAAAATGTTGATATCTTTTGAGCTAGTTAAAAGAAACTTTGCATTGATTTCCATTTAATTCTACCGCCAGCACACCTCATTTCATTTAAGGATTAATTAGCCACAGGGGGATCTTTACCTCACACTGGAGTCTAACAATTTCGGAAACGATACTCGAGCTGACAGCTGTTTTAAAGGTCTGTAGAGTAGGGCTATAGTACCAGACGTTTTTTTAACATCTCGGACTAAAAATTATATTGCATTCCTTCGCAAATGTTTTGCATTAAGATGCAAACGGTTTGCACTCGCTGGCAAAAGAGGTGCTTTACTTAAGCTCAGAGGTATGGAGCAGTTCACTGAATTTTACGTTGATCTTGGATTGAAATATAAAGATAGTGTCGCTTCTCAAAATCAAACATGGTTGTGCTATTAGTGAGCGCAAACTGAAACGTTTGCTGAGATCGAGTATTCTCGTACAGTAAAAGCTCCATTTACAGAGACTGCAGAGAACAATTGCTGAATAAACTCAGCATAGACTGGCGAAACTGGGAAAACAGCTTTTAACGTTAGCTATGCTAAAACAAAGCTCTAATGTAGGCAATGTCGTTGGGCACCTCTGGTCCTGCGTTTGCTTGCTGTCTGAGGAGCATATATTTTGCGAGGGAACGCAATGTCATTAACTTTTTGTTAATTATTTTTTTTAATCACGGCCCCTTAAGGGCTCCTTGTGAACTCGTGTCCAACCACTTTTAAATGTTTTAACGGTCACTGTCACCACTGAAGAGCTCCAACATGTATTCATACAGCAGGACTGTTTTAGTGAATTTGACAGCCTTGCATGATGTTTAATCTACTGTTTTGCTAACTAACTGTTGCTAAATGTACTCGAAGGCACACATTTGCACCGAACGTTATATCTAACAGTGTTTGCAGTTAATATGGCTGGTTTACAGTCTGAAATTATTGTTCATAGTTTATGGTGTATCTGTATTAAGAATAGTTTCCCAAATCACGGGTTTCTATAGCCTTTTACCTCCAAAACCACAACAAAACTGTATTTACAGATAAACTGTAAGCTTAGATCGCCACCGGTGTTAAATGGCTAGCTAGCTTACAGACACTCGCAATAAACACAGTAATCTCTTTAGCTAGGATTAGCTGGCCAGACAGAAGCTCCTTCAAAATGAAGTTGAGTTGCGAAAAGCAAAGATTTCGTGTTTGACAGTTGATAATGATGCTGTTTTCTCTAGATAATGTTGAAAAAAGTAAAGATGACATTTGGATAAAGTATGTTCCTCGTTTGTGCTGGTAAAGTTCTCCTTTTTCTTTCTCCTCTAAACTCGTCGTCTCTGGAGTTTTTTTTTGCGGCTGGGAGCTGTTCTGTTTTGATCGGTATAACTATTAAATTTAACCGTGCTTTCTTCTAATTGGTTTATGAGATGATACACTTATAATTTATTTTTACATTTAAAGTAGCGAAGCAAAAGCATTTCATTAAAAATTAAATGAAATAAGAGGAAAAGCACTATGATTTAATTCTATTCCAGAAAAATGTACTCAAGTACAGTAAAGAGAGTAAATATAATTGGTTACTTTCCACGTCTGGTAGCTTGAAATATATTTTACTGTAAAATTCCAATGTAAAATTCACACAGCCAACACACTTGCACAAATATGTGCACTAGGGGGCAGTAGTATCCAAACCAGAACATATAGAAAACAAAAAGGAAAGTTTTTTTTTTTTGTTTTTTTTCATATTTAATACCTCAGTGAAACATGTCTGACTGTGTAAGTGTTCCTAATCGCTCAGGTGAACTTAAACATAAAATATGAAAGGGAATACACTCTAATTAGATTTTATTCATGTGCATTTCTAGGGGTGGGAGACATATATTTGAGGAAAATATTTATTTCATGATCAGGTTTTGGTTTCAATCATTGTACTTCATATGAAGGTTAGATTTTTGTTAATATGGTGAAATAAAGATCAAAAGTATAAGCAATAATTAATGTTTTTACAGCCTGTTTTGCTCATGTTTACCAAAGGTGCCAGTATTTGTAGTGGGCACTGTTTTTTCAGGAATAGACCAAGGCTTCATCTGTGTAAACAGACTCTCTCGGTGAGATTCGCAGACAAATTTTTTCGCTAAATGGAACAAGCACTATGTTTCCATCAACTTTTGCCGTGAATTTTTGCACAAATCCCAAACGATGAAATGAAAATGTATTTAAAAATGTTTGGGATAGTTGCTATAGTTGTTACAACTTGTATACCTTTGGCCTTCCTGACTTCCCCTTAAACTTAGAGCTGTTTGAGCACTTTCCAAGTGGCTGTAGCCTTTTCTGGACATCTTTGTCTCTGTAAGTTCTGAAAAGTGGCAACATTTCAGATCTCGACAAACACTTTATCCACTAAAGTTTTGTTGACATTCACATCATTATTACCTACAAATTCCATAGCCTAGCTTTACACGCCAAACTTTTAGAAGCATTAAACTGTTTTTCATCTAAATACTTTGGTTGGAAGTTTAGCTAGAGAGAGAAATAGTATCACCTAGTTTGTTCTGGTGTACCATGTGACACCTTGTCATAAAATAAGGAAACAAACACTTTGGTTTATATTAAAATTTGCAGACTGCAATTTGTTTAAACTGTACTTTTGAATCTACATGTAAGTTATGTAGTGTAATGTTGTGTTATTGACAGAACTGTATTAGCACTTCTGCAGGTCTTTTACTTTTGTCCTCTGGTTCAAGTCCTCTAGTCATGAAATCTGCTGACGGTTTCAGAAAATCTTATTTTGTAAATTCTTATCAGTGACTTGTTTACAAGTCCAGACCTGACTATAAGAGCTGGTTGCTTTTGCTGACCAGTATGTGATTGAGATAGGACCACTAAATTTCAAACTACACTGTGTTCCCTGATGGTCTGAGTACAGCCTTTTGAAATTTTTCCACAAATGTTGGGACTGCAATGATTTGTAAATCATTTAAACCTTATATTTCATTGAAAATAGCACAAAGACAACAAATCAGATGTTGAAACTGAGAAACTTTATTGCTGTTTGAAAATTTTATGCCCATTTTGAATTTGATGCCAACAACACATTCCAAAAAAGTTGGGACGGGGGCAACAAAAGGTTAGTAAAATTGTGTAATGCTCTGTAAAACACCTGGTTGTTAAATGGCAACAGGTGAGTAACATGATTGGGTATAACAAAGCATCCCAGAGAGGCTGAGTCTTTCAGAAGTAAAGATGGGGAGGGGCTCACCACTCTGTGAACGACAGCATGATTAAATAGTGCAACAATTCAAGAATAACATTTCTCAATGTAAAATAGCAAAGAACTTTTGCTTTTCATCATCTACGGTACATAATATCAGATTTAGAGAATCTGGAGAAATCTCTGTATGCAAGGGACAAGGCCAAAAACCAGTATTTGCTGGCCGTGATCTTTGGGCCCTCAGGCGGCAATGCATTAAAAACAGACATGTTTCTTTAGAGGAAATCACTGCATGGGCTCAGAAACACTCTAAAAGTTAAAACTCTAATATATAAACAGGATCCAGAAACGCTGCCACCTTCTCTGGGCCCGAGCTTGTTTAAAATGGACTGAGGGGAAGTGGAAATGTGTCCTGTGGTCTGACGAATCAACATTGAACATTTTTTTTTTTTTTCATGGGCACTGTGTCCTCTGGGCTAAAGACCACTCAGCTTGTTGTCAGCTCACAGTTGAAAAGCTAGTATTCATGATGGTATAGGAGCGCATTAGTGCACATGGCATGGTTGATGTGTACATTTGTGAAGGCGCCATTAAAGCTGAATGATATATACATGTTTTGGCAACATATGCTGCCATCCACACGACGTCTTTTTCAGGAAAGGCCGTAGCAGTCCAGATCTGTCACCACTGAAAACATTTGGCGCATTATGAAATGAAAAATATGACGAAGGAGACCCTGAATTGTTAAGCAGCTGAAACCCTATATCAAACAAGAATGTAAGAACATTTCACTTTCAAAACTACAGCAATTGGTCCTCCTCAGTTCCCAAACGCTTACAGAGTGTTGTTAAAAGAAGAGGTGATGAAACACAGTGGTTAACATGTCCTTGTCCCAACTTTTTTGGAATGTGTTGTTGGCATCAAATTGAAAATGGGCATATATTTTTCAAAAAGCAATACAATTTCACAGTTTCAACATCTGAAATGTTGTCTTTGTAGTGTTTTCCTTTAAAAATATGGTTTACCTGATTTGCATATCATTGCATCCTATTTTTATTTACATGCTGCACAGCGTCCCAACTTTTTTGGAAATGGGGTTGTACATATAATCATGTAATACTCTAAGAATCAGAATCACTTTGTTTCACCAGGTGTTTTACACAATTTGTCTCAGTGTGTGCACACATGTATGACATGTAACATACTGAAAAGATCAGACATGCACACAGACTGTTAATGAGTATTTAACTGAAGGAAAAATGCAATAAAAAAACTATAATAGAATAAGAATATAGAATAATGCACAATAGAGAGCCATGGAGAGGAGGTAAAGAGATGTGTGAATAAGTACATATGCAGAAAACATCTACACGTATGCAGATTTGAGCAGAAATATACTATAAAAACAATGTTATTTAAAAATTATATACAGAACATTACAAAATGATTTGAACATTTGTAAAAATTTAACATTTGTACAGTTGGGCAAATAAGCATTACAGTGGAGTTACTGTAATACAGTAAGGGAAGTTTGTCCGTTTAGATTAAATTTAAAGTGAGAAGTGTCCGCTATGGTTAAGGAGTGCTACTGCTCTGGGGGAAAAGTGGTTAGCATGTCTGGTTGTGCTGGTTTTGATGGCCCTAAATCTTCTGCCAGAGGGGAGTGGCTGGAAGAGGTGATGTCCGGGATGAGAGGGGTCAGCTGTAATTTTGCCAAAACACTTCATCACTCTGCTGTTGTGGATGTCCTGAAGCATTGGCAGACTACATCCAATGATACTCTTCGCTGTCCTGATTATGTGCTGGAGTTTAGCTTGTTCTTGTAAGGTGGAGGAACCAAACCAGATGGTTATAAATGATGTAAGGATGATCACTGTATAGAATTGGATCATCAGGCTCTGCAGCAGGTTGAATTTCTGTCTCAGGAAGAACATTCCCTGCTGAGCTCTCTTGGCGATGGAGACCGTGTTCCTCTCCCACTTCCATATCCCAGATCCCTGAATATGGTGGTGGCCAGGAGCTTGAGTGAATCCACAGTGGAAACCACAGAGCCGTTGATGGTGAGGGTATGTAGGTAGGGAGGGTTGCGCCTGAAGTCCACCAACATCTCTACAGTCTTTTGCGTGTTCAGCAGGTGGTTGATGCTACACTAGGAAACCAGCTGCTTAACTTCCTTTCTATAGGCAGACTCATCACCTTTGGCCGTGAGGCCCATCAGGGTGGCATCGCAGGGGATCCAGCAGAGGATTTGTAATGGTCTTCAGTACCAGGTGTTCAAAGACCTTTGTAACTACAGACAGGGCTACTAGTCTATAGTCGTTAAGTCCAGTAATGTTTGTTCTTTTTGGGACTGGGATGATGGCGGATGAATATTGTCCTTGGTGCATTCACATCTGCAGTAGAACTCATTCAGGTTGTTGTTGAGCTGGTGGTGGTTCAGGAGAAGGGAAGTTTTTCTCACCTTGTAGGTGGAGATCTCTTGGAGGCCCCTCCAGACTGAAGCTGGGTCATCAGCAGCACTGTGTCTTTTCAGCTTTTCTGAGTATTTCTTCTTTGTTGCTTTAATCCCTTTCTCCAGCTTGTATTTTGCCTCTTTATAGAGAATTCTGCCCCACTACTGAATGCTGCCTCCTTTTCCCTCCAAAGCTGAGTTCAGCTGAAAACCATACTTTATCATTGCTTTATCATATTTTACTTGTGTTGTAGTTGAAATGCAGCTCTCCTCTCAGAAACTGGTGTGACGTCACTGTGTCTGTATATCCATCTAAGCTGTCTGTCGCCTTTTCAAAAACAGTCCTGTTTGTGGATTAAAAGCAGCCCTTTAGCTTTTCAATGTCTCCACTGGTCCACCTGTTCACTGTTGTAATGACAGCCTTGTTGATTTTGAGTTTCAGCCTGTTAGTTGGGATGACGTGAACAGGACTGTGGTCAGAGTGACCGACAGGTGCATGCATGACGGTGTGATAGGCATTTTTAACAGTGGTGTAACAACGATCCAAAGTGTTCCCTTACATACTTTTTTTGCTAATAAAACACTATATAACATTATGATAAATGCAAAATAACAAGTACAATAAAGAATAATATTTGCTTTTAATGAACTACGATATTTTTTTGAGCTGGTTATGAGAACAAAGTTCTTTACCTCTGAAGAACTTCTCCTTGATGCTCCCAGTCATTGTGTGTATTTATTAAACTCCATCACCAGCACAACTCATTTAAAAAAGAAGTACCAAACCAGGTATTAGAGGATAATTACAAACAATACTTAATTGCCTCAAGGAGATGAGAACAATAAAAGTCATGTCAGTCATGTTTTAGCTCTTCATCAGTGGTCATTTTCTGACCACATGACCATGTTTGGCTAGACATTTGGTTGACAGACTATTCTTAACCCAGCGGTGACATTAAGGTTTAAAATAACTTTTTAACACTGCTGTGCCCAAAATACCCTTACACCAGCACAGCATACAGTGTCATGCCACTGTCATAAGTATTACTTTGCTGTGAATAGTCCACCCCCAAATAATATTAAGTCATCAGTGGTATATAGTGGTAAATAACCCCTTCCTGCAAATCAGGCAGTTCTTGGCCACCATCAGCAGAAGTCTTGCTTGCGAGTGTGAAGCCATGATCACAATTACCAACAAGCATTACTATTTACCAACACGCTAAGGAAAGGGCTAAGAAGTGCACTTAACTTTCTATTTGTTTTGACAGAAGCTAACTAGACTATATTTAAATCAAATAAATGTCAGATTCATAATCTTCACAAATTTCTACATTGCAACCACACAAAAAATGTAAAAATATAGCAGTAAATTGTGAAAATGCCACTGCAAAATCAAGCATTTTAGTCCACAACAATCACAAAGATTCGGCACCAAAGCCTGGTGGGACAGAATTGTATTGGTCCATTTATTATAAAAATTTAAAGAGCAGCTGGTATTCACAAATTATGTCAAAAAATTTAAGTGACAAAAGGTTTTATTGAAGCACCGACAGAAAAGTACTGTAATGTAAAGTAACAGTAAACACTGGGATTATGATTTTTGCTCACAAATTGGAAAACATAGTAAAATGTCTTTGTTTTACCATTATTTCAAAAGCAAAGGCTGATGAGTGCCTGGCTGTTTTGTGCAGCTTGTGGAATGTTTCTTTTTTAGAAAGTTACAAATAAATCTTTTTTTCTGTAAATCTTTGTGTTCCTCAACTACTGTCATAGATGGAAATCAATTAAAAGTTGATATTCTCTCATTTTCTTTGCATTTGACAGCATTGTGGAAACATATTGTGAATGTTCTGAAGTTTGGTGTGGAAGCCATTTTGCAAATTAAAAAAATAGATTTTGATGAAGTAACGGAAAGGTAAGAAACTAGTATATACGTTGTTGAATTTTACAATAATGTTAATATTATTTAATAACAAAGTTGTATAAAATATAATGGTTTAAGTAATAGCTGCCAAAATTAGATCTGTACTGATGTTAGAAAATATCAGTGGTGATATTTTAGCTGTAAATGCATTTTTAATATTTTTTATGACATCTGTTTTCTATGTAAGCATTGCTGTCTCTGTGTCTTCAAGGGTGAGAACCATCTTTCAGACAGTCAGTGAAAAGTTTGTTGAAATTCAAAGAATGGAGCGTGAGAAAGAAAAGGATGAGCTCCTTTTGCTAGTAAGGTAAGCTTCTTTATCAGAAGTATCTGTCATTTTAACATGTATCCTTTCTTTGCGAATGAAGAGAAGAAATCAAAAGACTTCACTCACTCACTATGTTTAAGCTTATGCTTATGCAGTTTTCACACTGATTCTGGCATTCACCAGTATTTTCGTATTTGGCATTTGTTCTTAGGTAAGAACAGAATCTATGCACACTCAAGGGCAAGAAGATGTGAAGATTTTTGCGATTTCAGAACATGTCGTGAATCGGACAAAGAACAGATTTAAGAAAAAAGAAAGATGGTTAGAAAGATGGTGAATAAGGCCCATTTTCTTTGGTTTCACCTAGTCAAACTAGCCATCTTAATGAACATCATGAAAATATTATGAAAATAAAATTACTTCACCTGACTTCCTGCCATAAAGAATGAGAAAAGAAAGAATAAACAAAATCAGAGCACTCTCTACATCTGGAAAATTATAAGTAAACACTATTATATACTGTTAATCAATGGTCTTTAACCAGTAGCGTCAAGCAACATCCACGAGCCGTCTAGCCAACAGAAGAATTGATGTAATTGATGGTAGGCAGATAGTAAACAGGTGCAAATCAGAGTAGACACTTGGGCTTTCAGTTGGGCTTAGAAGTCAAATTAGACTTTCACCCGTTTGTTTGTCAAATATTCCAATATATTGAAATGTTAGTACATCATTTTCAAGCTGCAAACAACATAAATAGGACACAAGACTGCATGACTACATTTTATGTCCTAAATCCACAAGACCAATTAGCATGAGTAGGCAGCATTTCTGAAAGTTCACAGTGTTATAAACAACAATTATGACTAAAATTAAAAAAAAAAAAGAAAGAAGTAAAGCCCAGGGGTAATTTTCTACCTCCGATCACTAGTAATGAAAACACACTGGTGTTTATTCTGATGCAGCAAGAAGGTCAGTAAATGGACAAAGCTGAAGCTTCTTACAGGTGCCAGAATGTTACTGCTGCACCATTTTAGGTGGAATAGAAAGTCTAAATAAGAAGCTGGCGAATACAGGAATCCAGTGACAGCATTTCCCTCCATGCTGGTGTTCTGACAGTCCAAACTTCTCCCTGAGGATGTGCAGTTCACACTGTAAGTGATCTGTCAGAATGAGCTAACAACACCCTTACAAACTTCACTAAAGCTCATTATCTTACATTATTAACATTCGTTTCTACAACATTCTAAGCCATATCTTTTTCTGTTTATCAGAAGGATTAGCAGCTACTTCAAATAAATATTGTTCATTCTACAGCTCATCCTCTCACAGCATTAGCTAGCTAACTACACACAACTGGTTTATTAGCTAGTTAGTTAAAATAATTTTTTTAAACACAGTTTTGGCCTGAACAATACAGCTGTCTGCTCATCCTGGAAACCTATTTATACGTAGCTTGTTTAATAAACTAGCATCTTAAAATGTTGCCTTTATTAACATTATTCTAAATCAGTGGTGAAGGCAACAATAAATTATTGAGGAAGCCTGTGAAAAAGTGGGAAGGCCAACTTGGTAAATGCAATTTCCAAATGCGCTAAAGTCCCAGAGTGTCAAATCAGGCTATAGACTATTCCTGACGGCAGTGGAATCATCTACCTACCTATTCCAACACTACTGCCCTATGGTGACAAAACAATAGCAATCAAACAGGGATGCTGGATTAACATAAGCCCAACCAAACTGCAGTACCATGTAGTATAAAGCATGCAACCGCTTACCACAGGCATGTTTGAAGATGACATAACTAAATTAAAATCAAACAAGTGAGATGTATATAGATGAGGCAAAAACACAGCATACTTAAAAATCTGAACTTAATTATCCTAGGCTAAAGCATACTGCCACAGCAGGCAGGCCCAACGAAGACAACATGACTGACGTAAAATCAGAAGCTGACATACAAAAATGAAGAAAACAACAAAGCAAACACAAAAATCCTAAACCTAGTCATGCTAGGCTAAAGCATACTGCCATGGCAGGCATGAAAAATCATCATGGTCAGTTAATGTTTTACCTGTGGTTACTGAATGCATTGAAGTAACATTAGTTGTTGGCTTTGACATTTTCACAAAGACCATTTACGCCTTCCTGGTAAAACAAGCACTATAACTACCAAATTTGCAGAAAACTGATGACAAAAACGTTTATAAAATTATTATAATATGTTTTTGGCTTTGGATGGGTAGAAAATAATGTACTCTATGCAATGGAATCTGACTTATAAAAACCCCTGTCGTGGACAGAAATACTTAGTATATTACATCCCACCATTGGTTTATTCATATTTTCAAGCAACTTGGAACCAATCAGAATAGTTTAAGCTATAATAAAATTACAGTTTGGTGAATATAAAGTTTTGCCTTTCTACAAAGTGCCTGTGTAAGCAGGATCCAGGCCTGTACGAACACATTCAAATTAGAATTCAGAGGTGTAACAGCCCCAGCTCTGATTCCTCTCTGCTTGTAGATGTGCTTTAAAGACAGATTAGCCACTGTCTGTTCATGTAAATTAAAACTAAGCAGTTAGCACTCTCTCTGTGCGTTGAGCAGCACTGTGATATGTGTATACTAAAGAACAACATTAACAAGTCAATGTAACATTGCCATTTCCTCCACTGCATTCCACAGTGTTATTTCCAGAGTGTTTGTTTTTTACTGGGAGAGTTTTTTTGAATGCTACAGATACTCCCGAATTGCAGGAAAAGTATAAAGACATTGAGAGGTGAGTTGTGCATTCAAACCACAATTACGTTACAAGTGCGAGCAATGAAAAAACAAATGTGATCTTATATATTGCATTGATTTACTGACCTGAAGCAAACCTCAATATTTTAGTAGTATTGGCCCAAAATAAAACAACAAAAAAAAGTCATCACACGTCACAAAATATTATAATGCCTTTAAAAATACTTACCAAAAAGTTTGCAGGACAACAAAAACTTGTCTGTTTTTCAGTGAGTAACAGTTTTGTAATGTACTTGGTGATTAAGAGCCTCTGTGGAGTTTAGTTAGGATAGTTGTGAATACATTTGGCAAGGCAATCTTTTCTTCAGACATGTTTTTTTATAAAAAATGGTTCTTCTAGGGTTCTTTAGTAAAGATAATGGTTATTTTCAAAAACCAGGAACACTCAAAGAACCACTTGAATGCATAACAGATTCTTGTTTGCCTGTTTAAGTGGTTCTTCTCTGTTATAGAAAACCCGCTGCATATGGTTCTTTGAAAACCCCTTTTTAAACATGGCTCTATATAGTCAAAGAATCCTTTTTCAGTACTAAATTTTATTTTGCTGTTTTTTTTCTATATTTTCTATAAGACTGTAGGTATACCAGTATACTTCTGTATTTTTTAGTATGCCATGTCCATGACTCCTTCAGACTTTTGAAAACCCAAAGTTCTCTCAGTCACCCAAACTGTGTCCACATCTTCATACATAAAGAATAAACAATCACTTTCCAGTTTAAAATGAAAGAAGGAAAATCTGAACAGTAATGCCGTTGTTTTAGCTGATCAACTACATCAAGGGTAAGTGGGAAAATGTGCAAGTTTAATTCTTTACTGAACCTTTCCTTTAATGGAGGGGACTCCTGCACAGTTTTGTGATTTTCTGCTCATGCACACTTGATTCAACTGATCAGTTAATTGCCAGGTTTAGGTGATGTGCTAGAGCAGACCAAATTGTGCCTGATTTCAGCCCTCAGTTCCCCACCTCTTCTTTAATGCGTATTAATCCAGAAGTAGTTACTGTAGTTAAACTACAGCCAAATAGATACAGTGCAGAACATGTTTGTTGTACTTGCTGAATCACTATATTTTGCATTCACAGAAAAATGAACGATGTTGAGGAAGAACTAAAAGAAGCACTAAAATCTATAATGGAATGGGAAAAACTAGATAATTTTATCAGGTACGTAATTCTTTAGTATTTTGATGGGCTTACAGACTTTTTTCTAGAATTTTCCCTCTAGCTACAAATATATGAACCCACTGATTCACAGTCCTGATCGATAGAGAGTCCAAACACAGAACTTTTTTCTGTTTACCCTGCACTTACATAACTGACTCAGCATATGAAGCTATTAATGTTTACCTGATGAGTTTAATCTGTGAAGTCACTGCTATTTTCCGTCACCTAAAATCACAAAAAATAATGTAATTTATAGGCAGAGAAAGAATACGCTACTGTTCAAAAGTTTGGAGTCACTCATTAAATTAATCATATTATAATGTTAGATTTTAGATATATTTTACAAATATTTAGGCATTTAAGATGTTTTAGATGAATTTAGAGAACATTAACTTTTTAGTAAGTTATTAAAAGATATATAAAGTGCTTCAATTATATATTTACAATCAATTGTTACAGAGTTTTTTCTAGTTCTAATAGTTGTTTGAAATCTGTTTACACAGATTAACCTGATAAAAACATGTATACATATATCTGCAACCGAATTATATCTGCGATTAAAATAATTGATTTAAAATTTCTGAACTGCGATTCAAAACTTTTAAATGGTAGTGTATCTGTCTGCTTTCTGGTTTATTTTTATTTTGAGCTCATTTTCATGGCTTCAAAGTTGACCACATGAAGAACGATCCCACTGTTAGCCCACTAGTGAGTAATGGGAACAGTGGAAGACTCCCTCTAGTGGCACGTTTTATAGTAATCAAACTTTATTCCACTACTTGCATTGTACTTTACTGGTACCGAGAGGTTCACAAGGACTGTAAGGTAAAATCTGTTTATTTTATATATGTATGTATGTATATATATATATATATATATATATATATATATGAAAACTTTTTTTTTAATTTACTTACTACAATCATGAGCATCCTCACAAGGCCTTGTGAAAAGGAAAATGCTAATGTGCTAATATTTGCTAATATGAGTTTAGATTTTTTTTTTGCGTAAAATTCTAGAGTCTAATGTTCAGCATTTGAGTTCTGGGGGAACCAGACACATGAGCTCCCCTGAAAAAAAACAAATGAAATTTTGGGGGGGGTTCTTGCAGTTTTAATAATAATAATAATAATAATAACAACTTAACAACTTCAAAGTTTTAAAATAAGTGTAGAAAATTTCAGGTCATAAAATGTCTGAAAAATGTCTTAATTTTTACTGTTTGTCACACCTCTTGCCGAGGACACCTCCTCTACTGGTTCCCTTTCTCCTGCCGACTCACTAAACAAAGTAGATACTTATTCATATCATTAGAAACGTCAGAGCTAAAACTTACACTTGCAACACAAAATACTACATTATAATATGATGAAGTATTATGCAGAATATCTGGGCAGTAGTTGTTTATTTGCTCAGATAAGCATTACAGTAAACAGATATAATGTGTATACGGCAATTTGTGTTGTTATTGTTTGTTAATATTGGGTGATATTCAAAACCATTTATCTTTGCAATTAATGTGTTTTTGCCCATTTTGCCTGTAAAAACGAGCAGAGAGAAAACACATCCTTTTTTTAAAAAACCAAAGTACAAAATCGTTAATTTTTTATTTATTTATTTATTATTCTTTTTTTTAACCTGTTTTCATGTTGTACGACTGTGGGCAGGTGTGCTGTTGTTCATTCGTACACCATTTATGAACAGCTGTGTGAAAGGGGGGTGTTTTCTGAGACGAAAAGACTGTATTTCAGAGCTGTGGACATAGGAACTGCCCTGGCAGGCAATGAAGAAGTTCAGTATTTTAGGTAAGCCCTCATTGTCCTAATACAGAATCATAGAGGATTGTGTTCAAGGCTACTGTTACGACTTATATGCAGTTGTGTTATGTAAAGTATATTTTTCTCCTTGTAATTTTTACTATATAGTCGCACTCTATTGATATTTCATCATGTATAGTTTACAGCAATCGGCCACCTCATTAAGTAGACGTGCCTTGTGTCTACACTCATTGTAGACACAGTGTTCATTGTTTCAGCTCTATGTACCCTATTGGTGCCCTCTGTAGATCTAAGATTACAAATCTGTTTCTCTGCAACATTTGTTAGTCTCCTTTTACCCTGACCTACAGTGGTCAGGACCCTGACAGGACCAGGAGCAGGTATTATTTGGGTGGTGGATCATTCTGAGCACTGCAGTGACACTGACGTGGTGGTGTGTGTTGCTCTAGTTTAAGTGGATAAGACGCAGCAGTGCTATTGGAGTTTTTAAATACCGTGTCCACTCACTGTCCACTCTTTTGGACACATCTACCTTGTTGGTCCACCTTATAGATGTAAAGTCGGAGGCTGTAGCTCATCTGTTGCTGCACAGTTTGTGTAAGTCGTCTTCTAGTCCTTAATCAGTGGTCACAGGGCACTCTTGGCTGGATATTTTTGGTTGCTGGACTATTCTCTGTCCAGCAGTGACACTGAGGTGTTTAGAAACTCCAGCTGCACTGCTGTGTCTGATCCACTTATACCAGCACAACACACACTAACAAACCGCCACCATGTCAGTGTCACTGCTGTGTCGAGAATGATACACTACTCAAATAATACCTGCTCTGTGGTGGTCCTGTGGGGGTCCTGACCATTGACAAACAATTTAAAATTGAGCGAACGAAGTATGCAGAGAAACAGATGGACTAGAGTCTCTAATTGTTGAACTACAAAGTGCACCTATATGGTAAGTGAAGCTAATAAAATGGACAATGAGTGTAAATACAAGGAGGTGAACTTATTGAAGAGGCCGATGAGTGTATATATTGATGTATTGTTTCCTGTTGACTTCACAGAGAGATGTATTTTGAGAGATGGAAGTCATTTATAGAAGAACTCAACACATTGGTAGAAGAAGAGATATACAAAACTCATTTCCTACTTCGACAAGTGTGGTAAGCTCACATGCACTACTTGCTAAAAGTTTTGAAGTTATTATAAAAATAAATGTTGTTTATTCACTCCACTTTTTCTTCTCCTCAGGGCTGTTGCATGAATGTTAAATGCCAAATTTGAGCCGTTCATCGACAAAGTCAATGCGGATATTGATGATGATACAGTACAACAGATGTCAACGTAAGGGATTTGCTAAAACTAAACACTACCATATGAAGTTTTATAACTGCATGCTAGGACACTTATTACATTGTGACATATTTTGTCTTTTGAACTCATTGTTAAGTGTTCTAATGTGACTGTATGATCTTGCACCTAAAACAGGAGTAACATTTGTATAAGGTGGACTTTTGCTCTTTGTGATGTACATGCAACCACGTACACCAGCATTCAAAAGTTCAATTAATAATTGTTACATAATAATAGCTTGTACAGTGTAGATTTAAATGTTATAAACTAGACACCAAAATGTAAACTGATGGTTTATTGACAATTTTAAGAATTTTGGAAACGTCAAGAATTCGTGATATGGTAATAGTAAACCTCTTGAATAGCGGCTTGATTGAGATTTGCTCACTGCTTTTTGAATATGTTGCAACAAATTGCTACAGCTTCCTACAAATAGTTTCAAAGCTACAGACTACTAGCATTGCATTTTGAACATCTTACACATGTGCAATGAAATTGGATTAATTTTACTGAAAACAGTGATCCAATATTTATTGTACATAGTGTAAATAGCTGCATTATTCTGATTTTGATACAAAGGACCTGTGTTAAATTTGTTGATTTTTGTTCTCACAGTCAATATTAATGATGGCAGAGATAAAGGATAATGGCAATGTATCTTTCATGTTTTTTCTGTGATGCTAATACTGGTTCACTTTTATCAGAAATGTAGCTGTGCTTTTAGGGCAGGCCTAAAATTTTAGTACACACTTCTATAATCTGAGAATAGCCAGTTTGCATTGAAGTTACTGTAGTTACTGAATAATGAGCCATAGTATGTAATAAGCCTGGGATGTGAAGTTAAGTAAGATTAAACAGGAACGTTTGCTGGTGTCTGTTTTGATGAGATGCTGGGTGGATTCATTTGAAAAATTATAGAATACACGTTTCTATAAATCACGCCTGAACAAGTGGGATCCATATCAAGAATAGAATCTAACACAGTGAGTGGTGGTAGAGATGGAAAATGAATAAAATGGCTGCGCACAAAGTGCCTAATTTGCAGGTACCTGAAGAAGTCAGATGATTTTAACTGAAAATCACTTTTAACTTGCTCAAATGACATAAAAAATATTATCTTTATAAAGTGTTCTTATACTGGTTATGCCCAAATTTTCCAATCTCTGAAAAGAGGAGTCACCTTGTGCAGCTGGGAACAAGTGATTGGAAACTACTGGAGTTGATAAAGACATGCAGGACAAACCAAAATATTTTCTGAATTGCGACCAAATTTTCAGGCTACCTTTGACAACTGGGTCCTGACAAAAGGATGGTATAGTCAATGGTAGGGGAGAACAAAGCAGAGCAGACAGAGACGAAGGACCACAGTTTTTAGATTCTATATCTAGCCAGGATGGGTGTTCCACCTCTCCATTAACCTTAACCAGTACAACAGCGCCCTAAAATTGGCTGCCCAATAACATGACTGGAGGTTAGGTAGAGCCATTCCTCCGCATATTTTTGGTCTCTGTAACAAGGCTTTGCAAATTCACGGGGGTTTCCCACTCCAAATGAAAGATGATACAATTTTGTTCAGCTGACCAAAAAATGCCTAAAAAGAACAAACTTTTTTAAGCTGCCCTTTACATTGTGTGAAAATTCTAGGATGAATGGACCAGTAGAAATGCTGCAAAATTAAATGTCAATAAATCTCATTATATTAACTTTCGTTAAAAGTTAAGAATGTTTTGTCTTTCTCCTGAAAACTAAGGATTTTGGAGATACAAGGATTTGTTTCAACAGCGATGATGTGTCTGCACTAATTTATTTGTAGCACATCTTGCAAGGCAAAGATTAACTTGTTGGAATTTTGTTTATCTAGGAAGTGGAGTAATATAAAAGAGAAATGCGTTAAAAAGTACTGACCGGTGGAGCACTTACTCGGGATCAACTGGATGAAGCTCAGAGGTCAGTGATATGTAGTGCTGCACTCTTCAATTTGATGAAATAACCTGTTCTGTAATAAATTTGCCACTAAATCTTTTGTGTATTTAAAAATAAAATGTGCTAATAGAGTATGATTTATTTGTTAGGTTTAATTCTACACATTCAATATAAAAACATATTTAAGCTGCATCTTAATGTGTCTGTTTTTAATTTGTTATTATAAACTGCAACTGTTCACACCTTCTATACTATTATGATAACGGCTTTCCAATGACAATAATAATTTGTGACTACTTTCTCTTGTAACTTACATTCCACTTCATTGCACCAAAAATAGTTGTTTAAATCCTTTCACTTATTTATTTACTTATGTTCTGTAATTTTGCATCTAAAAATCATGTGGGCTTTTAAACTGAAGTTTGTGAATATGTATGTAATGATCTCTTTTTGTGCTTTGCGGAGTCTTTCAGGATGATACAATGGGATTTTATGATACATATCTGGAGTTTACAAAAACAATGGATCCACAGAGAGTTGAAGATACATTTAAGTAAGATATGCTTTTTTTTCTTCTTATGTGAGAATGTAGTAGGGGGTGCACAGCATCAGTCAACTAAGAAATCCACTAGTCGGGCTGTTTTGCAGCAGTTAACTAGTCAAGGAACATGCCTGAAGTACAGTCGCATTAAAAACTGCAGCAAAGAGTCAGAAAAAGAGAACAGAAATAAGTTTTTGCTAAACACAAAGTACTTTTATTAGTATAAAAATACTCCATGAGATTAAACCAACGTGAAGACTGCTGAAGTTACGTAAACCAGACTGGGTGGGTTTCGAGATCAACCATCTTTAAGGAAAAGGGCCATTTGACTGACCACGCAGACCGGTTTACTGCGACATATTTCTACAAAAATAGACTTAAGTGAAGTGGAGCAGTGTCGGAAATTGCAATAAGGATCCGTCGCTTATTTGCAACCTGTAGTTCCAAACACAATTCAGGAGTAAATTCTAAAAATAGGACAGCATTAATTAATTAGTGACTAGTTCTCCATTTTACTTTGTAAGGCAGAATTGTCCAAGAACAATTCTGAGTCCAGGTCAAGACCAACTCTTAATAAAAGCAACATCAAGTCCAAAAGAGAGCGAAACCAGGTCAAGACCCAAAAATCAAGTCCTCCTCAAGACCAAGCTCCAATTAGTCTTTATCTCCTTCTGGCAAAAATTACTGGAAAATCAACACAAAACTGTATGTGCAAAAATAAACCCCATCAAATTCAAATCATAATAAAATACCTCATCTTTTACTTACAAGCACAAATGTCTGTGGAATGGATTGAAAAGTTTCTTTGCATTCAACACAAACACAAAATGAATGCAACCAATGCTCACTTTAAGCGAATCCACCCATTGCTCACTCTTAGTAAATGTTATGAGTGTCAGTGTCATAAAATAACATGAAAATGTAAATAAAAACAACAGCCTAGCTGTTGCTGTCTTCACAGCTCAATTAAGTCAATTAATTTACTTGATTACTTAAGTAATTGTCGTTTATCAGTTTTGGCATCAAACTTATATCAAAATATCTTCTTCTGTCTATTCTTTTCTGACAGAGATGAAAGTCAAACTGAAGCCTTCTTATCTATATTAGCAAACAAACTGTTCTAATCTGTAACACCACCCATCTGATATTAACAGCCCTTCCTGTCCTACCCTACTTGGATCATCTGCCCCTTATTTTAAGAGGGTACAGTTTATATAGAAAACTTGTGAAATAGGTCACCTCTGTACAACACTTTACTGCCAGGTCCACTGCTATCCAGTGAAATTTTGGACACATGATTTTCAAACTGTAAACTCCTGCCTTTCCTACCCAACATAACTAACTAATTTAACTCTGATTGGCATTATTAAACTACAGACACTGCTAGCTAGCTAGGTGCAAACATTCATCTTTAAGAGTCAACATAACAACAGTCAGTTAGAAAAACACCCATATAAATGGACAGACCCACTGTATTAACAACTGTTTTGCTGTTCGATTTAGCTTCCTCAGACAGCTTTAGGTTTTCTGGTCATACAAACTCGACTAGTTAGCTAGATATCAGAGCAACAGAACACTTTTTAAATTATTTCAGATTTAACAGAATAGCTACATTTTACTTGTTGAGGCATAATGAAATTTAAACTAAGCTATTAATGTAGGTAAAACATCACAAAATGGCAGAAATGAAGCAGCCAGTACTTACAAGGTCATGAAACTCAGTAGAATGATAACAGTTAACAGTTATGAAGAGGACCATTTAAACGTATGGTAGCATGAAACAAACTTGAAGGGGGTGAGGTTAGAGGTGTTTTCTCACTGTAGTTTATCACATTTAATAGTTTAATGGGTTTCACAAAGCTTTTATACCATACGGTTTACATTTCCATCAAGCACTAGAACTCAGCTCTGTTTGCCTTTCAGATGGTAAAGCTCCGCTCTGGTTCGCTCCAGTACAGTTTAACCCCTGAACTGCTGGCTCGTGAGTCAGCGTACGCTACTGACAGGTAAAAGAGAAAATATTTTTTTTAAACAATAGTAAATGTGGTTGAGACCAGAAATTAATTAGGGGAGAACGATGACCGAGTAATGTCCAAGACTAGTCTAACACGATGGAGTCTGTATTCGACTCCGTGACCAGCCTTGAGTACTACAGCACAAATTTTCTTTTGTTTATTGAGCATTTCAGTCTGCACCGCTAAGCATATTTTATCCATTATTATTTTAGTGGTGTGGTGTATTGTGTCGCTTCAGGCCATGCTGGACCAAATGCTGTAAAACCAACTTCCTGTTTTTTAAGTGGCTGGGGAAACTGCGAGGGAACACTGATCTAGGACCAGATTCCTCTTATTGAGAGCGATTATCCACAAATGCAGAACACTTTGAACAGTGGTGAACTTTCTCAGGAGTGGCTGGCCTACAAGGCTGTACTGTCAGATGAACTACACCACACCTGTCCTTGCACTCTACTTTGATAACACCAGTGACCTTCGCCCAGATTGCTGTCTGTCCAGAGAGTCCTTCAGCCATCTCATATGGGGTCTGGGTGGGGAGAGGTGATTGAGACCCTGATGTTCCTCTTCTGGCTTGCTAGTGCCACTTTCTACAGCATGGTATCCAGGGCATCAACATCCCCCGCTCCACTGTGTACAAAGCTGTTCACAAGGTCAGTTGAAGAATCATAGGCATCATGAAGCAAGTCATCTTACTACTAACCCAGGATGGATACCCAGCCTTGGTGTGGGGTTTGCACAGCTGGCTGGCTCACCTGCCTTCAATCATGTGGTTGGCAGCATAGATGGCTGCCATGAAAGGGTGAAACCACCAGCAAGGGATGCTGTGTGTTATTTAAACAGAAAACTTTGTCATTCTGTGCAGCTCCAACCTGTATACAACCACACAGGGAGCTTTCTGGATGTGTTCATCACAGCATTGTCTGCACATGATGCCAGGGTGTTAAAACACAGCCCTCTATACAGCCAACAGCTGCACCCACCCCCTGGTGGTGCACAGTTGGAGATGGAGGATACCCATGTCTGTTCAAACTCATTACACTCCTGACACCCTACCTACTGCCCCTACGCAACCAACAAAAAGAGCAGTATAACCACCATCTATCCTGAGCCAGAAGTACTGTGGAGAGAGCATTTGGAGTGATGAAAGCAATGTGGCGCTCAATTTTCTTCAAAGCACTGAAGGTAGACATCTTGTACGTCCCAGAGGTCATCACGTGCTGCACAATTCTCCACATCATCTGCCAGGCAAACGGTGACAAAATGGAGACAGAAGGGGCTGATGACAGCCACTCGGTTGAACGTCCGGAGCAGGTGCCTGAAGTCAAGTGTGGAGATGAAGAGAGAGATTGTTTTAATTATCTGCTCTACTATACCACCCATACTTCATGACATGAAGACAAATTCAAATAGCAGTCTCAATTATAACACCACATTTACCCTAATACTGTTAACTTTATAAATATTTATGCTGTTGTTCTTAGTATTACTCTATTTTAAATCTGTAGATGAAATGTTCGTTACCTTGCGTTATCTATTGTTAATTTTTTTTTGTAGGCAGTACTTTGAAAGCTGAAATTCAAATTAACAGTTATTGCTATCATTATTATAATATCACAATTACAATAAAAAAAACTCTTCCCTGGCAGCAACCTCCCTTTCCCTTCTCTCTTCCCTATCCCTCCACTCCACCTCTCGTCTCTGCTTTCTCTCTCTTCTCTCCTCTCTTTCCATTTATTCCCTCTCCTGTCTTTCCTCTCTCCCCTCCATCTTCTGGAGCAATTAAATCAGCTCTGCCTGCCTCTTTTTTTGCAGTTTCGGGGTTACCACAGAGGGAGACGAGACCACGGCTGCATCCTGGGAGGCTGAGGCAATGATGGCAGATTTAGTATGATGAGGAAAAATGACACAGAGCTTGTTCTGATTGGTCTAGCGATTAAAGGCATCATTGTATGCTTAATGAACATCACACAGCAGCCATTTGAATTGTACGTGTGCATGGAGATACAAATAGAGTTGTAACTAAACCCACATTAGAACGTACGATGAGAGTGTGAACTAAACTTTCCACAGATGTAGATCACCAGAGCCAGGGTTCAGCACCCAGTGCAAATAAATTGCTGTACACTTGGCATATTCAACTACAACTTTACCTTGTATTTTTGCTTAAGGTTTTCCCATTTTTTCCTCACCCAGACTGGGGTAACCTTTCCTGCAAAGTTATTCTCATGTACAAAAGTCCTTAAAAAAGACAAAATGATTATATAGTAATGCAAAAAACAGACAAGATTATTAACATTGTTAAACAGGTGTGTTACATTAAAATATGCACAACTGTACAATTCAGGAGCCAAAAGACATGTGACTACTTTGATGTCAACTCATATAATGACTTGCAAAGCAAAAAAATAATCTACATTTTGTCCGTTACAAAACTACAACGGGAATATGTCTCAATACAGGTCCGCAAACTTTCTCAAAGTAAAACGGGCTTTTCTTCAGCTACAGTATTAAGAGATGTGTGCGACTGCATGGCAATCTACTGTAGTAAACAATGCCAAAACAAAACCTACTCGTGTCCTCGGAATGTCGTGTTCCTCTTGCTGGTAAAGAGGGCTACATGGCTAGCGTGCCAGCTGATGAAACACTTGGTGTCTTTAAAATGAGGACGTTTAAATGATAAGTATTGTTTGAACTCTCTTATTCCTTTTACAGCAGCAACCTTACAGGTAACTCGCTTTCATCTGGCGGCAACAGTTACTGTTTGCAGGCTATGTAATCTACAGTCCAAACCGGTAGGGAAGCTAATGCTACATTTCCAAGAAGGAACCTTAAGGCATCGGAATCTCACATTCATATGGTTATTAAACCTGTAATAGTAAAGTCTGTCATTCTAGCTCATTTACAAATATGGATAATTTAAAAGTTACCTGTTAGTAGCTAACATTAGCAAGTTAGCCAGCTTCTGAAAACTATTATATGCCTAGATGTCTATCGAGGCTAGCTAACAAATTAATGTGTTTACAGACAAATTTCTTACAGTAACACTAACAAATAAATACATTAGTAAGTATAATATGTTTGTTTTTTACAGATTATTTTACAGATTTGAAATCAACATTTTTACACCATTTCTGGTGTAGCGACACCGCCGCTGTCACATTGCCATTTTCCAGATGTGAGAAGCTCCTCCCTTTCCGTTTTCTGTTGGATTGTGGGACAAGTGTCCATCATTACCATACTCTAAAATCGACTGGTTCAAAGTATGCATTGTGGATTTTTGAGTATACTCAATATTGACACTTGTAACTATACTACATACTCAAACACTAGTTAGTATTAAGTGTGCAATTGGGACACACCCACATTCTCTATTTGGGTCCTGAACATACCATGACAGACAGACTGAGGGAGAGCAGCAGGGTTTCCTTCTGTCTCATAAAATCACCTTGTCTTAATTGTCTAAGTTGTAATAGTTCTCTCCCATAGATTTGCCCTGTGTTGATTCTCAAAAATATGGAAAAAAGCCCGCATGTTCCATATCAGTTCAATACAGAACACAGAAACTTTCAATTTTCAATTATTTGACAATTACATATTTCACAGGATGGTTGATAACCCTAGTCACTGAGACAGGCTTTGTATCTCAGCGTGCCCATTTACAGAATGCAGCTGCTCCAAATCACTATTTTTAATGCAGTGAACTAATGTCAGATATTTAAGCAGTTTAGTTCTTTTACCAGTTTGGCTCTTCTAGTTAGCCCTAGAGGACACTGTTATGCTAGCTAGCGCTAGCAGTTGCAGACTTCAAAGGTGGTACAGCTTCGTTCATTCATAAACAGTTAGGTTTATGTTCAGCAATGCCCAAAATAACAGTTATTTCTTTTTAGACAGGTCGCTACAGGACCCATAAACCAATACAATGCTGCATTTTTTTCAATGCTGCACTCATAGACGATGTGTTCTGCCATACTGGGGTGGTTCACGCTGAGTGGCTATATGTTTCAGAAGATCTGTCACTCCAAATCAGTTGACCAATAGAGGGTGCAGGTGAACGCACTCTTCTAAGACCCACCCCCAAAAGTCAGAGCGATTCCATAAGCAAATAGAAAGAAATGGAAGCAAAATCTGGCAAAATGAGTTATAAATGTATACCCGAATGAGTAGAAATTTTCTTGAAAAAGTCAGTTTTATTTGAAACTTTTGGCCCAAATTAACTCCATAGCTCACAACTTTTTTCAGGATCTGTATAGCAGGGCTATAGTACGAGACATTTTTTAACGTCTTGGACACATCTCGGACTTGTCTTGGTCTTGCCCATCGGTCTCACCATCTTTTTTTTCTGGTCTGGACTAAGTCCAACTACCTTTTAAATATTTTTCTTTTAACGGTCACTGGCACACGCTGATTGGCGACTCAGCAACTCGGGGGTTAAAGAGTAACTACACCCTAAGACCTTTTTTTCATTAACAGCTGAAATGCATTGCTCTGTAATAATATGGTTCCACCTATGCAGCACCCCTCTGGTTCAATTCTGTTGTAGGCGCGGATGACATAATTGTAGTTTAATATCACTATTCAGAGTTAAATTGGTTAATGATGTTGGGTAGGAAGGCTGGTTTACAGTCTGAAAGGCATGTTTCCAAAATTTGATTGGATGGCATTCAACCCGGCATTAAAGTGTTGCACAGAGGTGAACCATTTCCCAAGCTTTCTGTATGAACTCCATTGTACTCTCTTCAAATAACATGCAGATGATCTGAGCAGGTAAAAGGACAGAAGAGCTGTTGATGTCAGATAGATGGCATTATTGATTGGAGAATTTCATTTTGCTAATTTAAAGACTTCAGTTCGACTTTCTGATACCAGAACTGACAAACAAGTATGACTTAAAACAGGCAAATAAATTAACTGACTTGACATCAAGACAAAAACAGACAGGTTGTTGTTTGTAATCACATTTTCAGAGAATTCAGAATTCAGGCTATTGGGTGGATTCATTCCAAGTAGGCATTAATTGGATTTATTTAGAGCATGCACTGGTTGGATTAATTAAGAATGGGCATTGGTTACATTCATTCAGAGCAAGTGTTGAATGCAAAGAAACTTTCCATTACAATCCGTACCACATTTGTGTTTGTAAGTAGAAGAGAGGTATTTTATTATGGTTTGAATTTGATGGAGTTATTTTTGTACATACAGTTCTGTTTTGTGGAAAGAAAATCCTTCCTTTATGTTTTTCTAGTAATTTGTACTGGAAGGAGATAAAGACTAATCGAGGCCTGTTTTTGAAGAGGATTTTTTTCGGTTTTGTAATTGACCTGGTCTTGCTTTCATTTTGACTCGGTCTTGACTCCTTCTCGCTTTCGTTTAGTCTTGGCCCCCTTTAGACTCGATCTCGACTAGTCATGGCCTTGGACTTGACAAAGGTCGTCTTGGCCATAGCCCTGTTTAACAATCCAGATACGACAACTTTACAGTTTTGTTATATAGTCTAATCGATGATCTGAATATTACAGCACAACACTTTTTAAACTCTGTTTGAGTAAAGCTCTGATGTCTTTGATGGCTCCTTATTGATGTGAGGTGTGATATTTAGTTTGTGTACAGCATACGTGTGACAAACCAACTTCATACTCCACCAGTCTGATCAGATTACTGTTTAGGACAGTAAATCTATAAACACAAAGAAACACAATGTGAACTAATCAGAGCACGACAAAATTATTGTCCATAGTTTGTAGTGTATCTGTATTAGATCAGATTTCCTGAATCACAGCCTTATACTGCCATTTACCCCCAAAAACTGCGACAGAACTGTATTTACGGGTGAACCATAAGCTTAATGACACCTGTGTTAAATAAAGTTAACAGACACTCTCAATAAACACAGTACCTGTTTAGCTAGGATTAGCGAGCCAGACAGTTGCTACTTTAAGCTGAAGTTGAGTTGTGAAAAACAGAGAGGCGGGTTTCATATTTGACAGTTGATGATGATGCTGTTTTCTTTAGATAATGTTGAAACAAGTAAAGATGACCTTTGGACAAAGTATCTTCCTCGTTTGTGCTGATAAAGTTCTCCTTTTCCTTTCTCCTCTAAATTCACCGTCTCTGTAGTATTTTGTGGCTGGGAGCTGTTCTGTTTTGATCTGTATAACTTTTAAATTTAACCGTGCTTTTTTCTAAATGGTTTATGAGATGATACACTTATAATTTATTTTTACATTTAAAGTAGTGAAGCAAAAGCATTTCATTAAAAATTAACTCAAGTTAGAGGAAAAGTATTATGATTTAATTTAACGAGAGTAAATGTAACTGGTTACTTTCCACTTCTATATTTCAACACTCTTAGCTTGAAATATATTTTATTGTAAAATTCCAATTTAAAATTCACAGCTAAAACACTTGCACAAACGTGTGCACTGGGGGCAGTAGTATTTAAACCAGAATGTACATGGGACATATACATGCATTTTAATTTTATGATGGTTATCACTCAGTGCTCTCAGTGATTAGTAAGCTATGGTTATAGTGCCCTCTATAACTATTGGCACCCCTGGTAAACATGAACTAACTAAGGAATTTGGCCTTTGTTCACCTGATATTTATACCCCAGTGAAACAGGAAGTCATGCCTGACCATGCAAGTGTTCTTAATCGCTCAGGTTAACTTTAAAACATGAAATATGAAAGGGAATATATTCCAATTAGATTTTACAATTTTTTAAAATTCTAGGGATGTCAACAACTGTGGGACACATAGATTTGAGAAAAATATTTATTTCATGATCAGGTTTAGGTTTCAATCATTGTACTTTATATGAAGGTTAGATTTTTGTTAATATAGTGAAATAAAGATCAAAAGAATAAGCTGTAAAGAATTTTTTACAGCCTGTTTTGCTCATGTTTACCAAGGATGCCAGGATTTGCAAATGGCTCTGTTTTTTTGGAACAGATCAAGGCTTCATCTGAGTAAATAGACTCTCTCAGTGAGATTTGTAGACAAATTGTGTCACTAAATGGAACAAACACTATGTTTCCACCAACTTTTTGCACAAACTGCAAATGATAAAATGAAAATGCATTAAAAAATGTTTGGGATAGTTGCTGCCAGCAGCTTGTTTCTGTCTTTTTGTTATATAAATGTTGTATGTAATGACATTATTTCCTACAAAACTGTTGTGACATAGATTTTGGTTTATCAATATAAAAAAAACTTGTCGTTGACATGTTTCAATTTCTAATGTCATGTATGTCACAACTTACTTGGCTGTATATAAAATATATATAACATTACCAACTGCAAGTTCCATAGCCTAGTTTTACGTGCCAAACTTTTATAAGCATTAAAATGGTTTTTGTATAAAATACTTAGGTTGGAAATTTAGCTAGAGAGAGAAATAGTATCTCCTAATTTGTTCTGGTGTGTACGATGTGAGACTGAGTAAAATTGCAAAACAAACAAAAAAAGGAAACAGACACCTTTATTTATATTAAAATTTGCAGACTGCAGTTTGTTTAAACGGTACTTTTGAACCTAAATGTCATCAAAAATGATCATTATTCAGTTCTATTAAACTGTGTTGTGTTATTGACAACTGTATTTGCTCTTCTGCAGCTCTTTTACTTTTGTCCTCTGTTTCAAGTCCTCTAGTCATGAAATCTGCTGACGGTTTCAAGAAAGCTTATTTTGTAAATTCTTATCAGTGACCTGTTTACATGTCCAGACCTGACTATAAGAGGTGACCACTTATGCTGACCAGTATGTGCCTGAGATAGGACAGCTGAATCTGAATCCCAAACTGCACTGTGTTAAAAACCAGTTTGTTATACATGTTTTTCTGCTCTTGAATCTTTGTTCTAGCCAGATATTTCAGTATGGACAAGCTTTTGGTCATACTGACCCTAACAGGACTGTTGACTTCTGGTAAGTTAATTTAAATTAATCTAAATTTCCTGTTAGTAGTTTTGACCTAAGAGAGTTTCTTCTATGTTCCAGCTGGTATAAAAGTAACTGGAGAAATAATCTTTTGTTTAGGCTTTTGATACAAATAGTAATATTACAAAGGGATGCTTTACTTTTAGAATAGTAGGTTGTGTTGCAACTGAGAGAAATGTTTATATTTGAATTTCTCTTTCTCAAGGACCAGAGAGTTTTAAGATATCAGAGAGAGAGTATGAGAACATTGATCGAATGTTGGAATTTGCGGTCCAAATATTTCTGAACTGTTTGGACAAAGTCAAAGAGGCCACTGAGAAACTAGTGAAGGAAGACATGCTGAGAACAAACAGGTATAATCAGCAAGACTGAACCAATGTCTGACTGCTTTATGCGGACTATGAGTAAAATCAACACCTGTAAAATGACACCTTTCATTTATTTCTTTCAGAATTGCAATCCAGGACAACTGGAATTCCTTCAGAGAGACAGCCAACAGAATCAGTGTAGAGGAAAGAGGTAAAGGAGTGCAGGATGATTTAATTGTAGCAGCACGGTGAGTCCAACCTGTTTATAATTAGGTTAATTAAAGTTATAGTTTTATAACACCACTGATATGCCTATTTGGAAGTTATGTTACTTGATTATGTTGATTATGTATATTTTTTTTAATTGGAACAAGCTTTGAGATGATTTTATAGGGAGTAGAATGGCAGCTAAGGCTGGTACGAATCAGAATCACGTTATTTCACCATGTAAGTTACACATACAATGAATTTGTCTCAGTGAGTGCACACATGTATGCCATGTAACATACTGAACAGACCAGACGTGCACACAGACTGTTAATGAGTATTTAACTAAAGAAAAACAATATAGAATAATGAATAATAAAGAGCCATGGAGAGGAGCTAAAGAGATGTGTGAATATGCACATAGCAGATCTGAGTAGAAATATACTATAAAAACTATTATATACAGGACATTACAAAATAATTTGAACATTTGTAAAAATGTAACATTTGTACAGTTGTTCTAATAAGCACTACATTACAGTAAAGTTACTGTAATACAGTAAGGGAGGTTTGTTGTTAGTTTAAATTTAAAGTGCTAAGTGTCCACTGTTGTTAAGGAGCGCTACAGCTCTGAGGAAGAAGCTGTTAGCATGTCTGGTTGTGCTGGTTTTGATGGCCCTAAATTTTCTGCCAAAGGAAAGTGGCTGGAAGAAGTGACGTCCAGGATGAGAGGGGTCTGCTGTTGTGGATGTCCTGAAGCATTGGCAGACTACATCCAATGATCCTCTCTGCTGTCCTGATTATGTGCTGGAGTTTAGCTTGTTCTTGTAAGGTGGAGGAACCAAACCAGATGGTTATAAATGATGTGAGGATAATCAATGTATAGAACTGGATCATCAAGCTCTGCAGCAGGTCGAATTTTCTTCAGCTGTCTGAGGAAGAACATTTTCTGATGAGCTGTCTCGGCAATAGAGACCATGTTCCTCTCCCACTTCAGGTCCCTGGATATGGTGGTGACCAGGAGCTTGAGTGAATCCACAGTGGAAACAACAGAGCCGTTAATGTTGGGCGGTTGGGAGTGAGGGTTGTGCCTGAAGCCTACCGCCATCTCTACAGTCTTTTGCATGTTCAGCAGCAGGTGGTTACTGCTACACCAGGAGACCAGCTGCTCAACTTCCTTTTTGTAGACAAACTCATCACCGTTGACTGTGAGGCCCATCATGGTAGTGTCGTATGCAAACTTCAGGACCTTCATAGCTGGTTCCATAGAGACACAGTCATTGGTATAGAGATTGAAGAGAAGTGGGAAGAGCACACAGCCTTGTAGTGCCCCAGTATTGAGAGTCTGAGGGTCTGACATGTTTTCCTAGCCTCCCCTGCTGTCCTGTTTGTCAGGAAGTCCATGATCCACCAGCAGGTGGTATCTGGCACAGACAGCTGAGATAGTTTGACCTGCAGCAGCTCTGGCACTGTGCCGTTGAATGATGAGCTGAAGTCCATAAACAGAACTCTAGCATAGGGTCCAGGACTGTCGAGATGCCGTAGCATGAAGTGGAGGACCAAGTTGACCATATCACCCTACTTTTGTTGCTAAGGCTCCTGTTCGCTTAGATTTTCCAACCTTTGGGAGGCCCATGATACATCTGCTGTGTTAAGCTTTATTAAGCATTGTGAAAACGTTTTATCACTAAGGCCCTTGTCTGATGCCAAATTCGTAGCCACATTGTTAACAGTCTTAAAACAATCTGCAAAGAGCTAGTGGATGGCCAAGAAGACAAAGATTCATAACTGGACTGAATTTAAGCACTCCTTTTTGCCTGCCTTTTTGCCCACTGATTAGGTGGAGGAGCAGCTGCATGAGCAGCTGTTAGTGTCCAGGCCCCCGACCAAAGCATAAGAGACTTTGCTCATGAATATAGAGCACTGTACTTAAAATGGAAGCCTGACATGACAGACGTTGAATTGGTCAGATGTATCATGAACAATTGCAGTCCAGCCTTAGTCAGTAGTTTAAGAGGGACAGTCCACATTGTGGGACAACTAGTTAAAGTTGGGTCCGTGGTGGAGCGTGACTGGGCTGAAATAAAGGACTACAGGGTGAATAGCCAAGCTTCAAGTGACAAGACTAAAAAGAAAAAGAATAGCAAAAGCTCTAATAAAGCCAATCTGGAACACGGGGGAAGTCACCATGTGGAGCTAAAGCAGGTGTGGAGCTAAAGCAGAATCTCCACACCTGTTAGTTGTTCCTATTGAAACACAGGGACTCCAAGGGGAAGCCATGCTGGATATGGGTTGCACCTAAATCAAATCAAATCAAATCAAATCAAATCAAATTTATTTGAATAGCGCTTTTTACAACTGATGTTGTCACAAAGCAGCTTCACAGAAATCTGTTTAGAACAAACCTACACATTGATACAGAATAGTCTGTGGCAAAAGATAGCCAGGGTTGGAGAAAATCTGAGTACAGGGTTGTGGCATACGCCCACCCCCCGGCCCTGACGACGACGGCCGCGAGAGCTGGCAGGAAGGCGGGGCCCGAACACCGAAAAGTCTAGCTAGCTTGAGCCACGGAAAGTGGCCAGCTTAGCGTAGCATTGGTTGTGTTTGCTTTGTGTTTATTTATTTTCTGTTTATTTGGGTGAATTAAAGTAATGGGTGCTGCAGCACTGAACCCTGCCTCCAATGTCTTCCTTGAGCCCGGGGTAGCGCATGGAGTGCTACAAAGGGATCCTCTGACCTTTGTGTTGGCAGATGGCAAATCACACCCGGCCAAAGGGAAGGCACAACTGGCTTTTGTTTGGCATTGAGTGGTCTGGACCTTGGAGACCTACATTGTAGCAGACAGCAGCCCAGCCTTTCTTCTGATTCTGGGTCTGGATTTTTTAACAAAAGCTCAAGTCCAGCTTGATTTTGGAGAGCATACTTATGGAGTGTTAATCCATGAGAAGAGATCTTTTTTTCCATTCTTAAACCACCCTCCATGTAATTTGACCTGGTCACTTTCAGCAGAATCAAGAAAGGCTGTGAATTTGTGTGTGGCTATGGCTCCTCCTCTTTCCATCCATCTGAGTTCATCTGTTGCATCTGAAAACCTTGAGGCCTATGAATCTCTAGAGAAGCATGAGAAGAAAACATCATAGAGACATCTCAGTCTGCTTGGCTTCGCCTGTGGTGCTGGTGGGAAAACCGGATGGATAATACTGCTTCTGCGTAGATTACAGAAAATTGAATTCCAGGACATCCCAAGATGCATACCGAATGCCATTGATTCATGACATCCTGGAATCTTTCAGACACTTTTATCCAGAGCAACTTACAATTTGATTATTTTACACAGGTAGGTAAAGGTAACGTTAGGAGGCTTGCCTAAGGACTCTTATTGGTATAGTGTAGGGTGTTTGCCTAGATGGGAGATTGAACCCCAGTCTACAGCACAGAAGGCAAAGATGTTGCACACAACACTATACCAACCATCTTAACACTAAGATGCTTTTGGGAAACTGGGCCCTGATCTACAAGCTCACATAAATGAATGATTGTGCCAAAGGAAACTAGTGTAAAACTGTTCAGATGAAGAAATGGTTAGGTGATTAGTTTTTCATTCTGTATTTCACAGCACTGTTCGAAGACTGGTCCTCCACTACAAGGATGATGTCAAAAAAATAATCCGCACAGTAATAATGGAGCAGAATGTTCAGCTGTATCTACCGTAAGCTCTGAATTCAATCTTCTTATCATGTATCTGCTATTGTGAATGTTGCAGACCTCACTGTTTTAGTCTTATGTAATAATTAACTTGTATGGTGGTTTCACATATCAGATTAAATATTGAGGTGCAATATTTGATAGTTTCATGTGCATGCATTAAACCTGGTCCTGAATTACACTATAATGTCAGAAAATGATGACATTTTAAACTGAAGTTCAGGATTAATCTTGGTCTACAATACTGTATTTCAGTCTACCCGTCAGCTAAATCAAATATACTGATTTTAATTATTTCTGCTAACAGTGCAACTTGCTGTTACTGTTTGGAGTAAGGATTTAGATTTACAGAAATATAGTGTATTTCACAAAATGGATGCTAACCTCATGCTAACCATTCTGCTACTGAACTTGTGCAGAGTTGTAAACACGTTCAGAGGGACCATTGAAAGAGCCAAAGCCAACGAGATCTGGGGGTACGCATGATTTTCTTATTAGAGTTCACAGTAAAAGGCCAAATGTTTTTATAGTAGGTTGTGGGTGTTTTTCCAGCAACATCACATTGATTTGTTTTGTATTTTATAGCAATTTGGTTTCAAACTACCTTCCTGATGCTCCATCGATTGAAAGTGAACCACTGGAGTTTCTCTGTTACCTGCTGTCCACTAGGTATGAACGCATGTTCTGTCTTTGCTGTTTTTTCTCTCCTTGAACACTATAAGCATGCTAGTACTGTACTGTTATTTGTGGTATGCACCAATGGGAGGAATAGATATACCTACAGATATACCTAGATATACAATATAGTACATTACAAAAGTCTTAGGTAGCTAAACAAATTGTTTAGTATCATTAGCTAAACAAATTGTTTTGCTTGTAAATCCCTATATAACATTAAAATAAATACAAAAAACATAAATACAATAAAGAATATTTGCTTTTAATAAACAACATAAACAGAAGTAGATACCTCTGAAGAACTTGTGTCTATTAAACTCCCTCACCAGCACACCTCTAATAAAGAAGTACCAAACCAGGCACTGGAGGATCATTACAAATAATATTTAACTGCCACGAGGAGACGAGCACAATAAAATATAAAGTTAGAGATTATAGCTTATCTTTGAGCTTTCATGTACAGTTTATGTCAGTCATGTTTTAGCTCTTCATCAGTGGTCATTTTCTGACCACAAGACCATGGTTGTCTGGGGGTTTGGTTGACAGACTATTCTCAACCCAGCAGTGACATTGAGGTTTAAAAGAACTTCAGCAACACTGCTGTGCCCAAAATACACCAGCACAGCATATAGTGTCATGCCTCTGTCATTAGTATTACTGTGCTGTGAATAGTCCACCCCCAAATATCAAGTCATCAGTGGTCCTTTAGTGTTTCCTTTCTATTGTTGCTCAGGATAGATGGGAGGTAGTAAATTGTACAGCAACAGATGAGCTACAGTCAGTAATTGTAAACTGTACGTAGCAATATAGATACTGGATGAAAAAATGTTTGTGAAGTTCAAAGCATAACATCTTACAAAGTCATTCATTAGTATTTGAAGCACTTTTTCGTGAGATATCCTTGCATGTTTGCAGCTGCTTACCAAATTTGTGTCTCCTCATAAACTAAAACTGAGCAGTTAGCACTCTTTCCTTGCACTGAGAAACGATCCGTTCCTGTCAAATTAGGCAGTTCTTGGCCACATGAAGGCAAAAGTCTCACTTGCGAGTGTGAAGCTATGAACACATTTACCAACAAGTATTACTATTTACCAACAAGCATTTCAGCCAAATACAGGGCTAAGAAGTGCACTTAACTTTCTATTTGTTTCGACAGAAGCTAATTAGACTATATTTAAATTAAATTAAATAAATATCAGATTCATAATCTTCACAAATTTCACATTACAGCAACACTCACACAAAAAAAATAGCACTAAATTGTGAGAAATGCCACTGCATAATCAGGCATTTTAGTCCACAACAGTCACAAAAATTGGCCACAAAAGCCTGGTGGGACAGATTTTTATTGGTCCATTTATTATGAAATTTTGACAAAATTTAAAAAGCAGCAACAAACATCTGTATTAGAAATTTTTAGCCCAGCAGCGACAGAAAACCACTGTAATGTAAAGTAACAGTACACACTGGGTTAACTAGTTTTGCTAGCAAATTGGAAAACATACTAAAACGTCTTTGTTTTACCATTATTTCAAATGCAAAGCAAACTGAAGGCTGATGAGTGACTGGCTGTTTTGTGCAGCTTGTGGAAAGTTTCATTTTTAGAAAGTTACAAATAAATCTGTTTTATCTATTTATTTTTTTATGTTTTCATCTACTGTAATAAACAGAAATGAATTCAAAGCTGTCATTCTCTCCTTTTCTTTGCATTTAACAGCACTGTGGAAACATATATTGTGAATGTTCTGAAGTTTGGTGTGGAAGTCATTTCACAAATTAAAAAAATAGATTTTGATGAAGTTTCTGAAAGGTAAGAATCTAGCATGAATAATATAGAATAATAGTAATATAATTTAATAATGAACTTAAATAAAACAAGGCAATAAAATAGAAAGGTTTAAGTAATAGGCTTTAACTGCCAGGCTCAGATCTGTACTGATGTTAGAAAATGTCAGTCGTAATATTTTAGCTGTAAATGCATTTTTAATATCTGACAGTTTTATTTAATGACATCTATTTTCTTTGTAAGCATTGCTTTCTCTGTGTCTTCAAGGATGAGAACCATCTTGCAGGCAGTCGATGACAAGTATAATGAAATTGAGAGAATTGAGCGCGAGAAAGAAAAAGATGAATTTCTTGTGCTAGCAAGGTAAGCACCTTTATCAGAAGTATCTGTCATTGTAACATGTATCCTTTCTCTGCGAATGAATAGAAGAAATCAATTTTGGGTCTCATTCACCAACCATCCTTAAGCTTATGCTTATGCAGTTTTCAGAGAGATTCTGACATTCACTAGTATTTTCTGATTTGCCATAGGTTCTTAGGTAAGAACAGAATCTATGCACACTCAAGGGCACAAAGGTGTAAATAATTTTAAGATTTCAGAACACGTTGTGGATCTGACAGGATTTTCTTAGAACCTCAAGAACAGATTCCAGAAAAAATTTAGGAAAATGTTGGTGACTGAAGCCCAATGACTTTCTTTGTTTACACCAATTTAAATTAGCCATCTTCAGTTTAATGCAGTCAGGAAAGTGTTTAATGCAGTCAGGAAAGTGTTTCCTGCCAAAAATAATACAAGTATACAATATTATATACTGTTAATCAGTGGTATTTAGCCAACAGCATCAACAACAAAAGAAGTGATGTAGTTGATAGTAGGCAGATAGTAAACAGGTGCAAATCAGAGTAGACAGCTTTCAGTTGGGTTTAGAAATGGGGGACGGAGCGCAAAGCCCAAGCTCCGAGTGACTCGAGTGTCGGCGGGAGGAGGAGGAGGACGATGATGGTGCCGGCAACAAGAGGCACGAGGCCTCCGCCGCATGGGCCCCACCCCCTGTTACGCAGCGAGGCCGCCAGGACTCGCTCCTTGCCCTCGTGCCTCTTGTTGCCGGCACCATCGTTGTCCTCCTCCTCCTCCAGCCGTCACTCGCGTCACTCTGTCTCGATGTTCAGAAGTGATGTAGGCAGATAGTAAACAGGTGCAGATCAGAGTAGACACTACGGTTTTCAGTTGGGTTTAGAAATCAAATTAGAATTTTACCCGTTTGTTTGTCAAATTTTCCAGTATATTGGAATGTTAAATTCATCGTTTCAAGCTGCAAACAACATGAATAGGACACAAGACTGCATGACTACATTTTATGTCTTAAGTCCACAAGAACAATTAGCATAAAAAGGAAGCATTCCTGAAAGTTTACAGTGTTATAAACAACAATTATGGGAGAAAGTTAAAAAGAAGAGTCCAGGAGTATTTTCTTATCTCTGACCACCAATAAAAACATGCTGGAGTCGACTGAAGCAGCAGGAAGGTCAGTAAATGGACAAAGCTGAAGCTTCTAACAGGTGCCAGAATGTTACTGCTGTACTATTTTAGGTGGAATAGAAAATCTGAATAAGAAGCTGGTGAATACAGGAACCCAATTACAGCCTAGTAATAAAGGTAGCTTTCCTTCCATGCTGGTGTTCTGACAGACCGAACTTCTCCCTGAGGATGTGCAGTTCACACTGTAAGTGATCTGTCAGAATGAGCTAACAACACCCTTACAAACTTCACTAAAGCTCATTATATTACCTTTCTAACATTAGTTAGTTCATCAGAAATATTAACAGCTACTCCAAATGAATATTGATCATTCAGCAGGTCAACCTGTCTCAGCATTAGCTAGCTAACTACTGGTTACACTAACTACTGGTTACACACAACTGGTTTATTAGCTAGTTAATTAAAATACAACTTATTTTGTAAACACAGTTTTTGTATGAACAAGAAAATGACATCTGTTCATCCTGGAAACCTATTTATGTGTAGCTTGTTTAATGAACTAGCATGAATAAGTGGGTGGGCCAATTTTGTAAATACAATTTCCAAACGCGCTAAGGTCCCAGAGTGTCATGTCAGGCAATTGACTATTCTTGACAGCAGTTCAGTCATCACCCTACCTATTCCAACACTTCTGCCCTATGGTGATACAAAACAATAGCAATCAACCAGAAAGCTGGATTCACATAAACCCAACCAAACTGCAGTACCATTTAGTACAAAGCATACCTCTGCTCACCACAGGCATGTCTGCCTAATGAAAATAACATAACTGAGTTAAAATCAGACTGAGACGTACAAAAATGAAGAAAAGTAACAGCGCGCAGAAAAACCTAAAACTAATCATGCTAGGCTAAAGCGTACTGCCACGGCAGGCATGAAAAATGATCATGGTCAATTAATGTTTTACCTGTGGTTACTCAATGCATTGAAGTAACATTAGATGTTGGCTTTGACATTTTCACAAAGCCCAATTCAGCCTTTTTGGTAAAACAGCACTATAATTACTAAATTTGCAAAAAAGTGATGATGAAAACATTTATAAAATTTGTTTTTGGCTTTGGATGTGTAGAGAATAACATACTCTATGCAATGGAGTCTGACTTTTAAACACCCCTGTCCTGGACAGAAATACTTACCTTATTAAATCCCACTGTGAAGTGCGCCTGCCCCCTGGGCCCCACCTTCCGGAAGGCTCTCACAGCCACCGTTGGGGCCCAGGGGGCAGGCGCACGCCACAGTAGTCATGCAGTCATGTGTCCTCTTCATGTTGTTTGCAGCTTGAAACGATGAATTTAACATTCCAATATACTGGAAAATTTGACAAACAAACGGGTAAAATTCTAATTTGATTTCTAAACCCAACTGAAAACCGTAGTGTCTACTCTGATTTGCACCTGTTTACTATCTGCCTACATCACTTCTGAACATCGAAGTCAGAGTGACGCGAGTGACGGCTGGAGGAGGAGGAGGACAACGATGGTGCCGGCAACAAGAGGCACGAGGGCAAGGAGCGAGTCCTGGCGGCCTCGCTGCGTAAAAGCCCGTGTGGCGGAGGCCTCGTGCCTCTTGTTGCCGGCACCATCGTCGTCCTCCTCCTCCTCCCGCCGACACTCGAGTCACTCGGAGCTTGGGCTTTGCGCTCCGTCCCCCACCCACTCGTGGCTCTCTCTGGGCGCACGCCACACCTACCCTTGGTTAATTCATATTTTCAAGCATCTTGGAACCAATCAGAACAGTTTAAGCTGTAATAAAATTTATAATAGTAGAATTTTACCTTTCTACAAAGTGCCAAGCAGGATCCAGGCCTGTAAGAACACGTGCAGATTAGAATTCAGAGGTGTAACTGCCACAGCTCTGATTCCTCTCTGCTTGTGGATGTGCTGTAAAGACAGATTAGCCACTGTCTGTTCATGTAAATTAAAACTGAGCAGTTAGCACTCTCTCTGTGCATTGAAGTTAATGTAACATTTCCTCTGCTGCATTCCAGTGTTACTTCCAGAGTGTTTGTTTTTTACTGGGAGAGTTTTCTGAACGCTACAGATACTCCTGAATTAAGGGAAAAGTTTGAAGACATTGAGAGGTGAGTTGTGCATTCAAATCACAATTACATTACAAGTGTGAGCAATGAAAAAAACAATTTTGTGATCTTATATAGTGCATTGGTTTACTGACCTGAAGCAAACCTCTATATTCTAGTAGTATTGGCCCAAATAAAACAAAAAAAAATCACACATCACAAATATTATAATGCTAAATATTAAATATTATAAAATATTTTAAAACACTCACCAAAAAGTTTGCAGGATAGGAAGAACTTGTTGTAGCTTAGCTTAAATGGTTAGTGAATACTAACATATACATAGTTCTGTGGCAGTGTTTCAACCTCAAATCAGCACATACCATTTTTCAGTGAGTAACGTATTTGATGATTAAGAGCCTCTGGGGAGTTTAGTTAGCAAAGTTAATGAATACTTTTGACAAGGCAGTCTTTTGTTCAGACATGTTTTATACAAAAATGGTTCTTCTAGGGTTGTTTCGTAAAGGTAATGGTTCTTTTCAAGAACAAGGAACACTCAAAGAACCACTTGAATGCATAACTGATTCTTCTTTGCCTGTTGAAGTGGTTCTTCTCTATTATAGAAAACCAGCCGTATGTGGTTCTTTAAAAAACCCTTTTAAAATGGTTCTGTATGTAGCACTAAAAAGGGTTCCACTATTGTTATGAGTCAAGAACCCTTTTTCATTACTATATTTTATCTTGAAACTGTGTCCACATCTTCATTACGGTGGTGCACGCATGTCAATATGCTTAGCCCACTATATGACTTACTGTGAACTATAAAGAAACAACAATATTTCACTGTGTAGTTAAATGCAGTTTGCGCAGCCTTAACGAAGACCTGGTCACAGTTTGAGCAGGGTGAAAGACGTTTTGGGGGTGTATTTACAGAAAGGATTTGAGTGACCTCTAGTGTTTGTCAGCAATTTTAGCCTCTTTCCATTTTAAAATGAAAGAAGGAAAATCTCAACAGCAATGCCTTTGTCTTAGCTGATCGACTACATCAAGGGTAAGTGGGAAAATGTGCTAATTTCATTCTTTACTGAACCTTTCCTTTAATGGAGGGGACTCCTGCACAGTTTTGTGATTTTCCTGCTTATGCACACCTGATTCAACTTATCAGTTAATTGCCAGATTTAGGTGATGTGCTAGAGCAAGGAAATCTACCAATTGTGCCTGAAATTGGCCCGGAGTTCCCCACCTCTGCTTTAAAGTCAAATATTCTAGAAGTAGTTACTGTAGTTAAACTACAACCAAATGCATACAGTGCAGAACATGTTTGTTGTACTTAAATCACTGTATTTTACTTTCACAGAAAACTGAGGCAGCTGAATTTTGAGGAAGAACTAAAAGAAGCACTAAAACCTATAATGGATTCAGAAACAGTGAATGATGTTTTAAGGTATGTAATTCCTCAGTATTTTGATGGGCTTCCAGACTTTTCTCCCAAGTTTTCCCCTCCAGCTACAGATGAATGAATCCACTGATTCCCAGTCCTGATCGATAGAGAGTCCAAAGGCTGAACTTTGTGTTTACCCTGCACTTACATAACTGACTCAGCATACGAGCTATTACTGTTTACCTGATGAGTTTAATCAGGTGTTAGTGCATTTGTAATTTCAAACTGAAAAACAAAAAACAAAAAGTTTCATACAAAATTTATCATCACAAAAAAAATGTAATTTATAGGAAGAGCAAAGAATACACTAGTGTTCAAAAGTTAAATTAACCATATTGTAAATGTTAGATTTATATATATATATATATATATATATATATATATATATATATATGTGTGTGTGTGTGTGCACAATATTTGGAAACACTTTATTAGGAGCGGTCCTTTGCAGATGATTAATAAACTCTTGTGGACGGATCATCGATTTAGTGTTGTTAGTATTGCTTGAATCTCAGACAAGAAGTATTTATTTAAAGTCTACAGACCAGGGCAAGAGAGACAAGATTTTCTTATTAAAAATTGGCATCGGAACCTTGACTGCATAAATGAAAGGGAACAAAGCCTCACGTCGGAGACAAGGGAGCTGGCTTCAAACCCTCCAGGAGGGGTTGTCTCAGGACCAGCTGTGGGCTCATGCGCTGAGTCTTGCTTGGCGGAGCCGCTGTAGTGGCAGTACGGGCAAATGCAGCCTTAGTCAGCGACTAGGTAGGAGGCATCTCGAGGATGGGGCTTGGGCAGCCCACATGGTCAGTCTGCTCGGTGTGGTGTGTCTCATTCTCACCACTTGGTGGTGCTGTGGCTCCAGCTGTGCTGCCCATCAGCTCCCTGGACTCTAGCTTACGTTAAGAGGTGTGAACACATTCACAGCGTTCAAACTGTATATTTTCACTGATATCAGCTCAGAACATTTCTACCGTTAAAATCAGCAGCAACATCAGCAACTTACCCAGCTTTGATTTTTTACTGTAATATATTTCACTAATAATCATGCTGATCACTTCATACAGAACCAGACATTATTACTGCATTTCACAGCTAAACAGCTACACAGCCTCTCACAGTTAAAGGCAAACACCAAGGCAGACGGGGGAGAGAGAAAGAGAGGAAGAGAGAGAGAGACAGAGAGAGGAAGAGAGAGAGACAGAGAGAGGAAGAGAGAGAGACAGAGAGGAAGAGAGAGAGAGACAAAGAGGAAGAGAGACAGAGGGAGAGGAAGAGAGAGAGAGATAGAGGAATCAAGGCTCAGATCAGGCCAGTCAGCCACAAATATCACTCGCTGCAGAACCAGAAGTCCAAAGGGGTGGAGCCGGACCTGATCCAACTCCGCCCACGTCTTCTTTTCACTCATCTAAAATCATCACATTTCTATTAGTCTTTAAACGAGTATTTGTCGCCTACTTTGTCCTCCTACGACTTATTTCATTGGTCTGCCCTGCCGTGTGTTTCTCTGTGGGAAACCAAAAGGTGATGCTGGTGTCTTTGTGTTTTTCTCGATGTTGCTCCGTCCTGAAAGCCATAACACAGCCTTTATAATCGCTCACGATTCACGACGTTCACACTCATTTGTCACAACTCGAAAAGCTTTTTTCACATTCCGGTACAAAGTCCGTTCTGTAGGCCTGCAAATCAAGCATACTTATGATAAACGGGTTCTAGTTAAAAACGATGAAGGTTTTTAAACACTAGAATGGACCTATGACTGGTCAAAATAACCCACATAACTGTGTTTATCAACTAAGTCTGGGAATTTCATAATAAAAAAAAAAGCCTTTTTTTTTTTTTTTAACATTTAAAAGGATTTGGTATAACTGCCACACATTTCCATAAGTCTAATAAAAATGACTCAATATGCCTAAAAAAATCATATTAAATGTTATAAACCCTTATGAGCCACTTTATTAGCTCATTACCTTGTTTTTACCCTCGTTGTCCATTTGATCAGCTCCACTCGAGTTCAGACCAATTAAAACACGACGTGGGAGGAGTTGGATCAGATCCAGCCGATCCCCCTGGACTTTTGGTTTCGCAGTGAGGACAATCTCCAGTCAGCTGAAAGAACAACAGCGTGACAGAAGCATTGTTCAGAGTTTATGAAGAACCTGTAGTTTACTAGATTTCTTGTCTCTTAGCCGTTCACGACCGTTTATCTCCAAAACAACAGCTAAACTAGGCTGTATAAAGGGGTAAACTGCAGGCTATAGGAGACACCTGTTAACTAAAGTAGCTGGCAGGCACTGTAGTAAAATATACGCAACAGATTTCAAATTTAATAAACAGAATCATTATAAAAGAAAGAAGAAAACCGTAAAGACGGTACCTGTTTAGCTCGGATCAGCTAGCACGGCTAACGCTGCCTCAGTCGAGTCAAGCTGTGAAAGCGGATCTCAGCAGTTTTCGTGTATTTTTCATGTGAAAATGAATACAGATAACCATTTGAATGTGGTCTATTCTCCGTGTGTGCTGGTTCAGTTCTCCTCTTTCCTTCTTCACTAAACTGGACATCTCTGTAGTGTTTTTCCTGCTGGAGCTGCTGTTTTTTGATTGGTGAATCTTTTAAATTTAACCGCCCTTCGTATTGGTTTCTAAGCTGATACGCTCACAATTTATTTTTACTCTGTAGCGTTATGAAAATTAAAGTAGTGAAGTAAAAGTATTTCATTAAAAATAAACTCAAGTAAGAGTACAAGTACTATGATTTAATACTACTCAAAAAGTACCGTTACAGGGAAAATTGTACTCAATTACAGTAACGAGAGTAAATGTTATTCGTTACTTATACCTCTGCACTTCAGAAATTTGGTTTTCCGTTGCTTAGAGAGTCTTCAGTCGGCGTGTGGCCTGGTACCAGGACGGCTGTTCCTTAGAGCTATAAAACTTGTTGACGTTCTAATCCCTTTTATGGCTTCCAGCTCAAACTCTGTGGAGCCAAAGCAATTACGTTTTGGAGTTCTGGGGAGTTGTTGTAAACAAGAGGGACTTTGGCTCAACCAGATGGTGTTCACTACACTCCTAACAGATTATCAGTAACACATGAACAACATATCAGTGAAGTAGCAGACTGAACTGATGATTTATCAGTTATGAATGCCTGAAGGTTTATGATTTTTGGTGACATCTGCTAAATGATTCTGTAAATGTAATATCATGTTTGTTTATATTTCTAGACTTCACTTTGACTTTGCTGCTGAGTTTTATTTGATCGGCCTTAGTCCACTGATTACGTTGTTCGTTACTGGTCCAGAGAGATTCGCAAGAACTGTAAGGTAAATATCTGGTTTTATGTTCATATATATATATGTGTAGGAAACACTTATATATAAAGGTTTTTTAAGAATTTATTGGAAAAATTATGAAAATCCCTGTGTAAGTTTTAAGTACTTATTATAACCATGAGTATCCTCATAATGCCTTGTGAAAAGGAAAATGCTAATATGCTAATATTTGCTAATATGAGTTATGATTTTTTTTTTGTGTATGTGAAATTTGATTCTAGAGTATACAGACAGATAAGCTCCCCTGAAAAAAAAATCTGAAATGTGTGTTTTTTAAATAGTTTTAACAACAATAATAATAATAACTAGTCTTAAAATAAATATTGACAATTTCAGGTCATAAAATGTCTGAAAATGTCTTATTTTTACTTTTAAAGGTAGACAGTTTAGGGATGTCCAATCTTGGGATATATTAGTGGATCAGGTTTCTGCTAAAACAAGCTTAATTCAGTTTTTGCGCTGTATACTTCACTGTGGTAGAGGAGCGGTAAGCAGATGTTATTTCACAACCTGCAGCAGTGATGTGTGTTTTCAGGTAACAAAGGTGTTTAAGTGTCTGTAGTGTTGAAGTGTTTTAAACAGGAAGCCTAAAATGTATAATAACTGCAGCTGCGGTGTTTCTATTGTATTTCAAATTACCATCTTTCTTCTAAACATGGGCAAGTAAAATGTGAGCGACATGCTCCCAGATTCATGTACTAAATCCACTCCTGCAGTGATTTTCACCTTTAAGTGACCGGCTGAACATGAAACTGTCACGTAAGCGATCTGCTTTACCAGCCACATAGCCAATAGGTTTGAATTAATATGTGCCGTATTTCAGTGGGCATTGCTGTGCAGTGCAAAAGGAATTATTTTTGCTCTACGAAACGTAATAAAATGTAAATAATTAAAATGTAATAAAAATTTGATTTTAAAATTATGCAGCAACCTGATAAAAGTCCAAAGCTACTGGACTCTACTGGTGTCTTTCTGTTCTTGCTCTTCTCCAACAAAGGGAGTTGGAGCTGCTATTCCTGACTGACCGTAAACTAACGACGTGTTTTAAAGTCCTCCTGCAAAAGCTCATTTGTTTCTGTCCTGTGAGAGAAGGGCAACTGGGGGAAGATGATAGAGGATTCAGGATTGGTGGAAGAGACATCAGTAACCTTTGATATGCAGATGATGTAACACAGTGTCAAATCTGGAAGACCTCAAGGTCCTTATAAGGAACCTTAAAGAACAGAGTGAAAAGATGGTTGAGTTCAGCTCACTATGAAGAAGGCTGAGGTTATGACCACAGGAAAGACTGCTGACTTTACCAGTGATGGAGAAGATGTGGGCATGGTTGACAGCTTTTCCCTAATTGGATCAGTTATTAACAACAAAGGATCCAGCACCTAAGAAATACAACACAGATTGGCGCTCAGCAGAACAAGGACAACAATTTGTCAGAATTGTCCAGGCTGTGGTCTTCTCTATGGTTCTTTATGAATGTAAAAACTGGACAATAAACAAGCAAGGCAGGAAAAATAATAATGCCTTTGGCTGTAAATTTGGTGTTGATCAGAGGAATCATGAACCAGCCACTGAGAAACCTGAAGACCCAAAGAGAGGACATATTCTGGAGAAACACTATCCATACGATTGTCAGGAGTCAGAAACATGATGGCACTAATAATAGCTCTTCTTACAGTCACTGATCTTACTCGTACTAATATTTTACTGTCTAGCTAGCAACACGCTAATATATCACAATAGTGTAGGCATCATCAGATTAACACGTTATTGGACTTTATGAAATGGTGATGGCGACAGTAACCTGGTCCAACAAATCAGCTTTGAGATGGAAATTTTAATCTCTCCTCCTTTCAGGTTTTTACTGATATCATTTTTATACACAGTTTGGGTCCTTTAGTTATATAATTGATGGAGAAATGGCATGTGTTATACTCACCTATCCAAACACAGTACAGTGTGAATACACACATGCTGAACTGTACAGTAGGATTTATTCGTATTATAATTATTAATATTAATTTCAGTGCAACAGCAAACTAAACAAAATGATACTTTTTCATATCATTAGAAATGTCAGAGCTAAAACTTATACATTACTGTGTGATGTATTGTGCAGAATAATTGCAGTAATTGTTTATGTGCTCTGAACACTAACATTACACACTAACATTACAATAAATAGATATAATGTGTGCATTAATTTGTGTTTTTATTTGTTTGTCAATATGACATGATATTTAAAATCATTTATCTTTGCCAAAATGTGTTTTTTGCCTGTTTTACAAGAGCAGAGAGAACTTAAAGACTGAAGTACACGACCATTAACTTTTTACCTCTTATCCTGTCATAGGACTGTGGGCATGAGTGCTATTATTCATGCATACACCATTTATGAACAGCTGTCTGAAAGAGGGCTGTTTTCTGAGATGAAAAGACGGTACTTCAGAGCTGTGGACATAGGAACTGCCCTGGCAGGCAATGAAGAAGTTCAGCATTTTAGGTAAGCACTCATCGTACTAATACAGAATCATAGAGGACTGTGTTCAAGGCTACTGTTACGACTAATATAAAGTTGTCTGTTATGTAAAGTATATTTTTTCCCTTGTAATTTTTACTATATAGTTGCACTCTATTGATATTTTATCATGTATACTTTACACCGATTGGCAACTTTATATTATTTATATTAAGTAGACGCGCCTTGTGTCTACACTCATTGTCCATTTTATCAGGTCAGTATACCACGATTCCACGATGACAGATCTTTTTCTGTCCAAATTTGTTAGCCTCCCTTTACCCTGACGTACAGTAATCAGGACCACCACAGAGCAGGTATTATTTGAGTGGTGGATCATCCTTTCCAATCTGGCTTTTGCAACCTGCACAGGACTGGGACTGCCCTATTGACCTCACTGCAGCCTTTGACACTGTGAATCATGACATTCTTATTTCCAGGCTTTCATCCATAGGCGTTTCAGGCTTAGCTCTTGCTTGGTTCCTCACCTCACTCTCCAAAACATCCCAGTTTGCCCATTCAGAGCAGTCCCTGAGCTCTGCAGAGGCTCTATTTGACCATATTTTGACAGTCCTGATAGTGGATGAAGCTTTCTTTTTTAATGGCATGTATGCAGAGGTTAGAAGTATTGATAAGTGGTCTGACTGTCCCATGTGAGTTAGTGTTGTTGTCCTGTAGCCATTTTTGATGTTTGAATAGGCCTTGTCCAGAGTATTTTCCCCTCAGTTGCACATTTAATGTGTTGGTGAAACTTTGGGAGAGTCTTTTTTTAGTCTGTATGTTTGAAACGAGTTAATAGCGCTTAGCAGGAAGCTATAACCTGTGTTAGCATTAGAGTCCGGTGGGATGTAAAAGACGGTAATAATAACAGTGATAAACTCACAAAGTAGGTAAAACAGTCTGCATTTGATCATCAGATACTCCAGATCAGGAGAGCAATGGCTGCCTATGATGTTGTAACAAGTAACAAGATGGTGGCGCGTGCACATGCTGCGGCTTCTCTCTCTCTGTGACAGCTCCACCTCTCTGCTGAATGAGCTTAACAACTTCTTCACCTGGTTTGAGACAGACAACAACATGCCTGCACAGAAGATCCCACCCCCTCCTGGAGACCAGGTGCTGACGCTGTGCCCAGTCAGTGTGAGGAAATCATTCAGCAGGATCAACATTTGGAATCTTTACAGATATCTTTAACATCTCCTTTAGTCAGGCTGTTGTCCCCACATGCCTGAAAGCCACCACCATCATCCCTGTCCCGAAGAAAGCTTCACCCTCCTGTTTCAATGACTACCGTCCAGTTGCACTCACTCCCATCCTCATGAAGTGCTTCGAACGGCTGGTCATGCAACACATCAAGTCTGTCCTTCCACCCTCCCTGGACCCCTTCCAGTTTGCATATCAGCCTAATCGCTCGGTTGATGATGCCATCTCCACCGCCCTTCACTCAGCCCTCACACATCTGGACCAAAAAGACTCTTATGTCAGAATGCTATTTATAGATTTCAGCTCCGCACTTAACACCATCATCCCCCAGCAGCTCATTCTCAAACTGGACAGGCTGGGGCTGAACACTGCGCAACTGGCTGTTAGACTTCCTGACTGGGAGACCACAGGCAGTATGGGCCGGCAACAACACATCCCACGCCATCACACTGAACACGGGGGCCCCCCAAGGATGTGTACTGAGCCCCCTCCTATTCACTCTGATGTCCCACGACTGCACACCGTCGCATAGCTCCAACCTCTCCATCAAGTTCGCGGACGACACGACTGTGGTGGGTCTCGTCAGCAACAACGAAGAGACAAACTACAGGAGCGAGGTGAGCCGCCTGGCCTTGTGGTGTAGACACAACAATCACCTAAGACAAAGGAGATTGTTGTGGACTTCAGGAGAATGTGCACCCAGCATGCTCCTCTGACCATCAACGGTGCTGCTGTGGAGAGGGTGAAGTTCCTGGGCGTGCACGTCACAGGGGACCTCTCCTGGGCCAACAACACAGCATCACTGGCCAGAAGGGCTCAGCGCCTCTACTTCCTCCGCAAACTGAGAAGAGTCAGAGCCCCGGCCCCCATCATGTGCACCTTCTACAGAGGTACCATCGAGAGCATCCTGACCAGCTGCATCATCGTGTGGTATGGCGCCTGCACCATGTCCTGCCGCAAGATACTCTAGCACATCGCTGAGAAGATCGTTGGCACCTCCCTCCCCTCCCTCCAAGAGATATACAGCTCCCATCTCACCCGAAAAGCCCTCTGCATGGCAGGTGAGCCCGCTCACCCACTACACAGCTTCTTCAGCCTGCTGCCATCAGGGAGGAGACTGCAGAGTCTCCGGGCCAGGACCAGCAGACTGGGGGACAGCTTCATCCACCAGGCTGTCAGGATGTTGAACTCTCTCCCTACTTTGCCACCCCCCCTTCTGCCCCCCACACACACAGAGTTTGGACCCAAACACAAGTTCCTGACCCCCACTCCCCAATACTGAACTCTGACAGTATTTGTCACACACAGGTTCCTGACCCCCACCCCCCAATACTGAACTCTGACATTCTCAGGGACTGTTATGCACCCATCACTTTCTGTTATGCACTCATCACTTTAACAGCTCCATAAGCCCATTCTAATTGCACTACTGTTTATATTTGGACTATTTATACCCACAGACCTTAATCTGTATGTGCCTTATGTCACTTTAGTGTTAATTTCAGGGCCTCCTATATTTATATGTTTTATTATTCTATTTTTCTACAATTGGTGTTTATTTTTACGATTAGTGTTTAGTGTTTTTTAATGTCTATTTAAATACACACTTTTCCTGTTTACTTTCTATTTAATGTTATTGCTACACCATCGGGTCTGAGAGTAACGCAATTTCAATACTCTGTATGTCCTGTACATATTGTAGTATTGACAATAAAGCTGACTTGACTTGACTTGACTTGACTTGACTTGACCACCCATCTTTTAAAGTTCAACATAAAACCTTCCTCTTCACTGCTCACTACCCCACACCCCCCGCCACCCCATTTGTAAAGCGTCCTAGGCGTTATTATAAATTGAACCATTGACGAGCAGCTTAAAATGGGGCTAACAGAGTATGCAGAGAAACTGTAGTCTGTAATTATAGAACTACAAAGTGCACCTATATGTTAAGTGGAGCTAATAAAATGGACACTGAGTGTAGAAACAAGGAGGTGAACTTAATGAAGTTGATGAGTGTATATACTGATGTTATGTTTCTGTTTCCTGTTGACTTCACAGAGAGATGTACTTTGAGAAATGGAAGTCTTTCAGAGAAGAACTCAACACACTTGTAAATGAAGAGAGACGCAAATCACATATCCTACTTCCACAAGTGCGGTAAGCTCACATGCACTACCTGCTAAAGGTTTTGTAGTTACTATAAAAATAAATATTGTTTATTCACTCCAATTTTTCTTCTCCTCAGGGCTGTTGCACGAATGTTAATTGCCAAATTTGAGGAGCTCGTCGACAAAGTCAATGCAAATATTGATGATGACACAGTACAACAGATGTCAACGTAAGAGATTTACTAAAACTAAACACTACAATATGAAGTTTTATAACTGCATGATGGGACACTTACAGATTAACAAAGAAATCATTGGCACACTAGAAAACTAGAGCCTATTTGGGCTAAGGAGCACAACTGAACAATTTCAGCAACCATTTTTGATAGTTTCATCAGAGTACTGTTAATATTGTCAAAACTCCTTATTAAAACCTAAATGCACAGGATCTGTCAGCATGGTTATATTTATTGTGTCCATTCCTAGTCTTAGTTGTGTTTTTCTGTTTAGCTTCTTATTTGGTCTTTTGAACTCACTGTTGAATGTTCTAATGTGACTGTATGATCTTGCACCTAAAGTAGGAGTTACTTTTGTGTAAGGTGGACTGTTGCTCATCTTTGTGATGTACATACAATCACATACACTAAAATTCAAAACTTCAATTAATAATTGATATTAAACATAATTAAATAGCTTATACAGTGTAGATTTAAATGTTATAAACTAGATACCAAAATGTAAACTGATGGTTTATTGACAATTTTAAGTATTTTGGAAACATCAAGGATTTGTGACATGGTAATAATAAACTTCTTGAATAGCGGTTTGATTGAGATTTGCTCGCTGCTTTTTGAATATGCAGCATTCTGGATATTCATTTTTAATTGTAATCTCTTCAGTGCTGTAAAGCTTTTTAATTTATTATAGAATCACTTACGTTTCTGTTCAGCATTTAAATTTCCTTAATTGCTACAGCTTCCTACATAGTTTCAAAGCTACAGACTATTAGCATTGTATTTCAAACATCTTATATATGTGCAATGAAATTGGATTAATTTTACTGAAAACAGTGATCCCATATTTATTGTACATAGTGTAAATAGCTGCATTATTCTGATTTTGATACAATCTACTAAGGACCTGTGTTAAATTTGTTGATTTTTGTTCTCACAGTCAATATTAATGATGGCAGAGATAAAGGATAATGGCAATGCATTATCTTTTAAGTTTTTTCTGTGATGCTAATACTGGTTCACTTTTATCAGAAATGTAGCTGTGCTTCTTAACCCCTTAAATGGCCCAAAGTTTTATTACACACTTCTATAATCTGAGAATATCTCAGCCAGTTTGCAATGAAGTCCCTGTAGTTACTGAATAATGAACCGTAGAATGTAATAAGCCTGGGATTTGAAGTTAAGTAAGATGAGACAGGGAAAGTTGCTGTCTGTTTTGCACAAACTGTGTCAGATTTTCAGTTCACAACATCAGTTGAAATTTAGCTTGTTCTGCATCTCTCATTCAAAAGCCACACTGTTTTGAAATGTATTACTTTTATTGAAACTGTCATGTATCATTGCTGATGGAACAAACTTTTGAAGCTGCCCTTTACATTTTGTGAAAATTCCAGGATGAATCGACCAGTAGAAATGCAGCAAAAATGGCAATATGTCTCTTTACATTAACTTTCATTAAAATTTAGGAATGTTTTGTCTTTCTCCTGAAAGATACAAGGTTTTGTTTCAACAGCGATGATGTGTTTGCTCAAATGTATTTGTAGCACGTCTTGCAAAGCAAAGATTAATTTGATTAACTTGTTGAAATTTTGTTTATCTAGGAAGTGGAATAATATAAAAGAAAAATGCATTAAAAACCTACTGACCAGTGGAGTACTTACTCAGGATCAACTGGATGAAGCTCAGAGGTCAGTGATATGTAGTGCTGCGCTCACCAATCTGATGAATTAAACTGTTCTGGAAAAAATCTTTTGTGTGTTTAAAATAACTTGTGCTAATACAATATTTTTTATTTGTTTGGTTTATTTCCACACATTAAATATAAAACCATATTTAAACTGCATCCTAATGTGTCTCTTTTTAATTCATATTTTTATTTTAATGTTTTTAAATTTATTTTTTTATTATTTTATTTTTTTTGTTACATTCCATTTAATTGCACCCAACATAGTTGTTTAAATCCTTTCACTTATTTTTTATTTACTTATGTTCTGTAATTTTGCATTTAAAAATCATGTGAGGTAATTGTGGATCTTTTAAACTAGGTTCTAGATGTTAAAATTAGAAAAACAAAAAACGTTTTGACAAAACGAATTGAAGTATGTAAATATTTATGTAATTATTTCTTTTTTGTGTTTTGCAGAATCTTTCAGGAAGATATAATTGGGTTTTACGATAAATATATGGAGTTTACCAAAATGATGGATCCACAGAGAGTTGAAGATACGTCTAAGTAAGCTTTTTTTTCTTCTTATGTGAGAATGTAGTAGGGGGTGCACAGTATTAGTCAACTAAGACATCCACTAGTCAGGGCTGTGGGCAGCAGTTAACTAGTCAAAGAAAGTGCCTGAAATACAGCCGTATTAAAAACTGCAGTGAAAAGTCAACACAAAGTACTTTTATTAGTATAAAAATACTCCATGAGATCAAACCAATATGAAGACTGCTAAAGTCTCATAAATGTTTTCTGGTTCAGTGACTAGGTCTCTATCTTGCTTTGTAAGGCTTATTGGTGTGTAGAGATGCAACTGCCTGCTGCTAGCTTTTAACTTGATGAACAACTCTTTGTTTCCTATTAGACTGATAAAACCAGTACAAGACACATCTCACATCTGCAGCTGTCACCTACTAGCAAGTTACTAACTTTTCACAGATGTCTGGAACACTTACGTTTGTTTGTTTGTTTAATATGATAATGACTGGTAAACTAGGCAACTACTTTTCTGAATGAGTAGCAAATTAGTTTAAATTACATTGTGCCACTGATAGGATGCAGTAACAGTTTTAAAAACTTAAAACTAAAACTTAAAATCTATGATTACAGCTACAGCTAGTCCAGCTTTTCAAGTGTGCCATTCTAAGCTAAAAACCCAGAAATGTGCTGTTTGTTTTGTCCATAGCAAAACATGACCTTAACTTTGTCACAAATAGTTGGGCATCCAAATCCCTTTCAAACTCACAAGTCCCTATCCTTTTAAATAGCAAACACCATCTAATTACATGGTTTACCTAGCGAACAGTGAGTTTATCAGACCATTTGTAGTGGGGTTTATTATACTTTTTTAATACTTAAGTCCTTCAATGCCTAGGTTTCCATTCCTTTCTTCTATAACAATAGATTCAGTTTGAATTGTTTTCCATGTAGTTGAATATTAGTTAATAATAAGACTTAGGAAGTTATAAGTGTAGGGATTCAAGACGTAGCATGAAAGAAACGCACTATTCATTATTTTGATGTGTTCGTTTCAGGGCTCTGGTCAAAATGCTGGTGGTGGGACTTAACTTCATATATGCTCCACTGGCTCAAGCTCAGGACTTCTTACTCGCCTGACCACTTCAGACACAATGAGGCCGTTTTCGTTAAATACCAATCTGAAACATTGTAATCTCACTGTAATCTGACATATCACTATTCTCAATACTTTATTGAATAAAAGACAGTTTGTTGAAATAATAACTGAACTGTGCTGGACTCATTTTGTTTTTAATTATATTTAAGACAACACTGGTATAAACAAGCAGTTTGTCACCAAAGAAGTTTTAAGTAATTTAACCTGTATTTAGCAATTTTATAACATAACCTGAATCCCCTGGAGGCTACACTCTTAAAAAAGATGGTCTTTCTTTAGTGAGAGCAGTGTTGAGATATAAAACCATGGATACTCAAAGAACCATTTATATGCGTACAGGGTTCTTTGCATTGTTAAATGGTTCTTCAGATTGTTGGACAATGTGTTGTATACGGTTCTATATAGAAACTTCATGACAGTAAGTTTTAAACATGGCTGTTTCAAAGGTACAAGGTATGTAAGAAACATTCTCTAGGTGTCTGAAGTTTAGGCCTTTTCAATAACTTTAAAACTAGTAATTTTACTGACAATTAATGGCATTATGTGTTATTAGAACCTTTTGTGGAACTTACTAAATATTTAATAGGTTCAGTTTGGCACAGTTCTGTGCAAAAGTCAGAGACTATTTGTCTTTTAATCAAGTTCCAGGTTTGGTTCCAAATTTCTCCTCATCACCCCAAGTCATCTTGTTGATTTCCAGTGAACTCTACCACCAGCTCCCCTCATTGAAACTCAGTAGAATGATAACAGTTAACAGTTATGAAGAGGACCATTTAAACATATGGTAGCATGAAACAAACTTGAAGGGGGTGAGGTTAGAGGTGTTTTCTCACTGTAGTTTATCACATTTAATAGTTTAATGGGTTTCACGAAGCTTTTATACCATACGGTTTACATTTCCATCAAGCACTAGAACTCAGCTCTGTTTGCCTTTCAGATGGTAAAGCTCCGCTCTGGTTCGCTCCAGTACAGTTTAACCCCTGAACTGCTGGCTTGTGAGTCAGCGTACGCTACTGACAGGTAAAAGAGAAAATATTTTTTTAAACAATAGTAAATGTGGTTGAGACCAGAAATTAATTAGGGGAGAACGATGACCGAGGCCGGGTAATGTCCAAGACTAGTCTAACACAATATAGGAAGGTCTCAAGTCTGTACTCGACTCCGTGACCAGCCTTGAGTACTACAGCACAAATTTTCTTTTGTTTATTGAGCATTTCAGTCTGCACCGCTAAGCATATTTTATCCATTATTATTTTAGTGGTGTGGTGTATTGTGTCGCTTCAGGCCATGCTGGGCCAAATGCTGTAAAACCAACTTCCTGTTGTTTAAGTGGCTGGGGAAACTGTGAGGGAACACTGATCTAGGACCAGATTCCTCTTATTGAGAGCGATTATCCACAAATGCAGAACACTTTGAACAGTGGTGAACTTTCTCAGGAGTGGCTGGCCTACAAGGCTGTACTGTCAGATGAACTACACCACAGCTGTCCTTGCACTCTACTTTGATAACACCAGTGACCTTCGCCCAGATTGCCGCCTGTCCAGAGAGTCCGTCAGCCATCTCATGTGGGGTCTGGGTGGGGAGAGGTGATTGAGACCCTGATGTTCCTCTTCTGGCTTGCCAGTACCACTTTCTACAGCATGGTATCCAGGGCATCAACATCCCCCGCTCCACTGTGTACAGAGCTGTTCACAAGGTCAGTTGAAGAATCATAGGCATCATGAAGCAAGTCATCTTACTACCAACCCAGGATGGATACCCAGCCTTGGTGTGGGGTTTGCACGGCTGGCTGGCTCACCTGCCTTCAATCATGTGGTTGGCAGCATAGATGGCTGCCATGAAAGGGTGAAACCACCAGCAAGGGATGCTGTGTGTTATTTAAACAGAAAACTTTGTCATTCTGTGCAGCTCCAACCTGTATACAACCACACAGGGAGCTTTCTGGATGTGTTCATCACAGCATTGTCTGTGCAAGATGCAAGGGTGTTAAAACACAGCCATGTGTCTGTCTATACAGCCAACAGCTGTACCCACCCCCTGGTGGTGCACAGTTGGAGATGGAGGATACCCATGACTGTCCAAACCCATCACACTCCTGACACCCTACCTACTGCCCCTGCGCAACCAACAACAGCAGTTTAACCACCATCTATCCCGAGCCAGAAGTACTGTGGAGAGAGCATTTGGAGAGATGAAAGCAATGTGGCGCTCAATTTTCTTCAAAGCGCTGAAGGTAGACATCTTGTACGTCCCAGAGGTCATCACGTGCTGCACAATTCTCCACATCATCTGCCAGGCAAACGGTGACAAAATGGAGACAGAAGGGGCTGATGACAGCCACTCAGTTGAACGTCCGGAGCAGGTGCCTGAAGTCAAGTGTGGAGATGAAGAGAGAGATTGTTTTAATTATCTGCTCTACTATACCACCCATACTTCACAACATGAAGACAAATTCAAATAGCAGTCTCAATTATAACACCACATTTACCCTAATACTGTTAACTTTATAAATATTTATGCTGTTGTTCTTAGTATTACTCTATTTTAAATCTGTAGATGAAATGTTTGTTACCTTGCGTTACCTGTTTTTAAAATTTTTTTGGAGGCAGTACTTTGCATCACTTTCAAAGCTGAAATTCAAATTAACAGTTTTTACTATCATCATTATAATATCACAATTACAATAAATAAAAAAAAAACTTTTCCCTGGCAGCAACCTCCCTTTCCCTCCTCTCTTCCCTATCCACAGTTAGAACATATGATGACAGTGTGAACTAAACTCTTCACAGATGTAGATCACCAGAGCCAGGGTTCAGCACCCAGTACAAATAAATTGCTGTACACTTGGCATGTTCAACTACAAGTTTACCTTGTATTTTTGCTTATGGGGTTTCCCCGTTTTTTTCCTCACCCAGACTGGGGAAACCTTTCCTGCAAAGTTATTCTCATGTACAAAAGTCCTTAAAAAAGACAAAATGATTATATAGTAATGCAAAACCAGACAAAATACACATTGTTAAACAAGTGTGTTACATTAAAATATGCACAACTGTACAATTCAGGAGCCAAAGACCTAAAAGACATGACTGCTTTGAAGTCAACTCATATAATCACTGAGTGCGTTTACATGCACTTAATAATCCGATAACTGCAGAAAATCAGATTTTATCAGTAATCAACACATTCAACATGCTCTTGAGTAATCAGATAATAAGAAACTCTGGGTCCTACATGAGTCAGGCAAGAATCAGATTTCTACTTTGCAACCAGCCAATAAACTCACAGAAGAAGACGTGACGTAAACATGATGTAAAACTCAAACTTCATGCTGCGTTTTTTTTAAACATCGCGCCACGTTACCTCAAAATATGAACATATATCATCTAGAAGAATATTTCAATCCTTTATGTCGTGTTTGGTTTCGGCACCTCTCCAAAAGTGTTTTGCTGCCATCTCGCAATATCCACCGTCTGTTCTTGTGCATGCGCAGACTGAAAAATCTGATAGAAATCGGAGTAAGAGTGAGTATACATGCACTGAGAAATCTGATTACTGAGCTAAAATCCAGCTCTCTATCAGATTTCTGAATCGGATTTCTAGATCGGATTATAGTGTTTACGTGACCATTGGAATAATCGGATAACTGCAGAAATCCGATTACGATCGGATTATTGAGTGCATGTATACACACTCACTGACAAAGCAAAAAAATAATGTACGTTTTGTCAGACATACGACTAAACGGTGGTGCGCATGGGACACTCAAAATGTAATAAACTGTAATCTACATTTTGTCACCTAAAAAAAAACACAACACGAATATGTCTCAATACAGGTCCATAACTATTCTCAAAGTAAAACTGGCTTTTCTTCAGCTACAGTATTAAGAGATGTGTGCGACTGCATGACAATCTACTGTAGTAAACAATGCCAAAACAAAACCTTCTCGTGTCCTTGGAATGTCATGTTCCTCTTGCTGGTAAAGAGGGCTATGTGGCTAGCGCGCCAGCTGATTAAAAGCTTGGTGTCTTCATCTGTCCCTGGGGACGTTTAAATGATTAGTAATTTTTGCAGCAACCTTACAGGTAACTCATTCTCATCTGGCACTAACAGTTACTGTTTTCCGGCTACGTAATTCACAGTCCAAACCGTGGACCTGTCATTCTAGCTCGTTTACAAATACAAAGAAATTAGGAGTTACCTGTTAGTAGCTAACGTTAACTAGTTAGCCAGCTTCTGAAAACTATTATATGCCTAGATGGCTGTCGAGGCTAGCTAACAAATTAACGTTATAAATTAACAAATTTCTTACAGTAACACTAACAAATAAATACATCAGTAAGTAGAAAATATGTTTTTTTACACAATATTTTACAGATTTGAGATGAACATTTATACATCATTTGTGGTCCTGCCATCACCACAGTCGCTGTCGCATCGCCGTCTGCCATTTTTTCAGCATTTTCAAGATGTGAGAAACTCCTCCCTTTCCGTTTCCTGTTGGATTGTGGGACAACAGTGTGCATCATTATCATACTCAAAAATCGACAAGTTCTGAGTGTGCACTGTGGATTTTTGAGTATAGTCAACTTTGACACTTTGTAATTATACTATATATTACATACTCAAACACTGGTTAGTATTAGTATTAAGTGCACAATTGGGACACACCCACATTCTCTGTTTGGGTCCTGAACATGACAGACAGATTGAGGGAGAGCAGCAGGGTTTCCTTCTGTCTCATACAGATCGCCTTGTCTTAATAGTCTAACCTGTAATCTTGCTCTCCCATAGATTTGCACTGTATTGATTCTCAGAAATATGGAACAAAGCCTGCATGTCCCATATCAGTTCACGTCTTTTAGTTTCCAATTATGGGACAATAGTTTGGCTCTTCTAGTTAGCCCTAGAGGACACTGTTATGTTGCAAATTGAAAGGTGGTACTGCTTTGTTCATTAATAAACAACCTATTAATATTTGTCAATGCCCAAAACAACAATTATTTATTTTTAGACAGGTCGCCACAGGACCCATAAATGTGCTACATTAATAATTTAAAAGACTATGACAAACATTGCTCATAATATCAGATATGCCAATACAATGTAGCATTTTGTTTTTCAATGCTGCACTCATAGACAATGTGTTCAGCCATACTGGGGCGGTTCACGCTGAGTGACTATATGTTTCAGAAGACCTGTCACTCCAAATCAGTTGACCAATAGAAAGTGCAGGTGAACGCCCTCTTCTAAGACCCGCCCCCCAAAAGTCAGAGTGATTCCAGAAGCAAATAGAAAGAAATGGAAGCAAAATCTGGCAAAATGAGTAATAAATGTATGCAGCACCCCTCTGGTTCAACTCTGCTATAGGCGCGGGTCATTGTACCAAAGTATGATGACACGTCACAGTACATTAATCAGTCAACCAACATTACCGCCGCCTAATGACACCCTACTCTGCCATGCTCATGAATATGAGAATTATATGAGACAACACAAGAAGCCTACTAGTAGTTTACTAGTCTACAGTTTTGCTAACTGTTGCTAAATGAACTCGAAGGCACACATCTGTACATATAGCTAACAGTGTTTGTAGTTTAATATTATTCAGAGTTAGTGGTTAGTGATGTTGGGTAGAAAGACTGGGTTACAGTCTGAAAAGCATGTGTCCAAAATCTGACTGGATGGTGTTCACACTGGCATTAAAGTGTTGCACAGAGGTGAACCATTTCACAAGCTTTCTGTATGAACTCCATTGATCTGGGCAGATACAAGGACAGATAGATGGCATTATTGATTGGAGCATTTCGTTTTGCTAATTTAAAGGTTTCAATTTGACTTTCATTTCTGTCAGAATAGAATCAGAATATGTCCTGAGAAAATTTGATACCAGAACTGACAAACAAGGATTACTTAAAACAGCCAAGTAAATTAACTGACTTGCCATCAAGACAAAAACAAACAGGTTGTTGTTTGTAATCACATTTTCATGATATTTCATGATACAGGCATTGGTTGAATTCATTTAGAGTGAGGACTGCATTAATTCAGAGAATTCAGAATGGGCACTGGTTGGATTAATTAAGAGCGGCTATTGGGTGGATTCATTCCGAGTGGACATTAGTTGGATTTATTTAGAGCATGCACTGGTTGGATTAATTGAGCATGGGCATTGGTTACATTCATTCAGACCAGGCATTAAATGCAAAGAAACTTTCAATCCGTACCACATTTGTGTGTTTTTTTAGTAATTTGTACAGCAAGGAGATAAAGACTAACTGAAGAGGTTTTTGGGGTTTTGTAATTGACCCAGTCTCGCTTTCATTTATACTCTTGACTCGTTCTTGCTTTTGTTTGGTCTTGGCCCCCTTTAGACTCAATCTCAACTAGTCGTGGTCTTAGACTTGTCTTGGACTTGACAAAGGTCGTCTTGACTATAGCCCTATTTGACAGCCCAGATGTGACAACTTCACAGATTTGTTAAACAATTCGATGGATGATCTGAATATTACAGCACAACATTTTTTACTCCCTGTTTGAGTGAAGCTCTGATGTCTCTGATGGCTCCTTATTGATGTGAGGTGTGATATTTAGTTTGTGTACAGCATACGTGCAACAAATCAACTTCATACTCCACCTACAGTCTAATTAGATAACTGTTTCGGACAGTAAATCTAAAAACACAAAGAAACACAATGTGAACAAATCAGAGCACGACAACATTATTGTCCATAGTTTGTGGTGTATCATGTGGTGTATATTAGACTAGATTTCCCGAATCACAGCCTTATGCTGCCATTTAATTTCAAAACTGCGACAAAACTGTATTTATGGGTAAACCATACATTTAGATTGAAACTTGTGTTGAATAAAGTAGCAAGCTATCAGACACACAGTAAACACAGTACCTGTTCAGCTAGGATTAGCTGGCCAGGCAGTTGCTCCTTCAAGCTAAAGTTGAGTTGTGAAAAGCAGAGATTTCGGCTCAGAGGTTTCGTGTTTGACAACTGATAATGATGCTGTTTTCTTTAAATAATGTTAAAACAAGTGAAGATGACCATTTGGATAAAGTATGTTCATCGTTTCTGCTGGTGAGTTCTCGTTTTTCTTTCTCCTCTAAACTCGCTGCCTCTGGAGTTTTTTGTGGCTGATAGCTGTTCTGTTTGGATTGGTAAATCATTTCAATTTAACCATGCTTTCTTCTAATTGGTTCATGAGATGATTCACTCATAATATATTTTTACTCTGTAACATTATCAAAACATTAAAGTATTGAAGTAAAAGCATTTCATTCAAATTCAACTCAAGTAAAAGTACTACAACTTAATTCTACTCCAATAAGTACCATTACATGGTAAAATGTGCCTAAGTACAGTAACGGGAGTAAATGTAATTTGTTAATTTCCACCTCAGCTCTTAGCTTGAAATATATTTTACTGTAACACTCCAATGCAAAATTCACACAGCCAACACACTTGCACAGGGGGCAGTAGTATCCAAACCAAAATGTATAGAAAACAAAGAGGAAAGTCTAGCTTCACTGTTTTTGTCTTGTTTTTCAAAAGATGGGTCATAAAAATGCATTTCATGATGGTTATCAGTCAGTGCTTTGTTTGTAGTTTGGCCTTTGTTCACCTGATATTTATACCCCAGTGAAACAGGAAGTCATGCCTGACCATGTGAGTGTTCTTAATTGCTCAGGTGAACTTTAAAACATAAAATCTGAAAGGAAATATATTACGATTAGATTTTACTCATAAGAATTTCTAGGAATGTCAACAATTGTGTGACACATATTGAGAAAAAAAATATACTTCATGATCAGTTTTAGGTTTCAATCATTGTACTTCATATGAAGGTTAGATTTTTGTTAATATGGTGAAATAAAGGTCAAAAGTATAAGCTGTAAAGAATTTTTTACAGCCTGTTTTGCTCATGTTTACCAGGGGTAAATATTTGTACAGGGCAGTGATTTTTTGGAACAGATCAAGGCTTCATCTGAGTAAATAGACTCTCTCAGTGAGACTCTGAGACAAATTTTGTCACTAAATGGAACAAACACTATGTTTCAATCAGGTTTTGCACAAATTGCAAACAATAAAATGAGAATGCATTTAAAAAATGTTTGGGATACTTGCTGCCAGCAGCTTCTTTCTATCAGACTGACTTTTTGTGCTATAAATGTTGTGCATAATGGCATTAATTATTTTTTTACAAAAACTTGTCTAAGTTTTGGTTTATCAATAAAAAAATGGTGGTTGACATGTTTCAATTTCTAATGCCATGTATGTCACAACTTACTTGGCTGTATATAAAATATATAAAATATTACCAACAAGTTCCATAGCCTAGTTTTACGTGCCAAACTTTTATAAGCATTAAAATGGTTTTTTATATAAAATACTTTGGTTGGAAATTTAGCTAGAGAGAAATAATATCACCTAATTTGTTCTGGTGTAAGATGTGAGACCTTGTCATAAAACAGCAAAACAAACAAAAACCTAAAAGCAGCCTGCAATTTATTTAAACTGTACTTTTGAACCCAAATGTCATCAAAAATGATCATTATTCGGTTCTATTAAACTGTCATGGTTTGTTGTGTTATTGACAGAACTGTATTTGCTCTTCTGCAGTTCTGCAGCCTTTACTTTTGTCCTCTGTTTGAAGTCCTCTAGTCATGAAAACTGCTGACGGTTTCAGAAAATCTTCTGTAAATTCTTATCAGTGACCTGTTTACATGTCCATACCTGACTATAAGAGCAGACCTCGGTTATGCTGACTAGTATGTGATTGAGATAGGACAGCTGAATCTTAATTAATCTGAAACTGCACTGTGTTAAAAACCAGTTTGTTATACATGTTTTTTTCTGCTCTTGAATCTTTGTTCCAGCAAGATATTTCAGTATGGACAAGCTTTTGGTCATACTGACCCTAACAGGACTGTTGACTTCTGGTAAGCTAATTTAAATGAATCTAAATTTGCTGTTAGCAGTTTTGACCTAAGAGTGTTTCTTCTATGTTCCAGCTGGTATAAACATAAAGAAATAATCTTTTGTTTAAGTGTTTTGATACATACACGAATGTTACAAAGGGATGCTTTAGTTTTAGAATAGTAGGTTGTGTTGCAACTGAGAGAAATGTTTATATTTGAATTTCTCTTTCTCAAGGACCAGAGAGTTTTAAGATATCAGAGAAAGAGTATGAGAACATTGATCGAATGTTGGAATTTGGCGTCCAAATATTTCTGAACTGTTTGCGCAAAGTCAAAGAGGCCACTGAGAAACTAGTGAAGGAAGACATGCTGAGAACAAACAGGTAGAATCAGCAAGACTGAACCAATGTCTGACTGCTTTATGCGGACTATGAGTAAAATCAACACCTGTAAAATGACACCTTTCATTTATTTCTTCTACAGAATTGCAATCCAGGACAACTGGAATTCCTTCAGAGAGACAGCCAACAGAATCAGTGTAGAGGAAAGAGGTAAAGGAGTGCAGGATGATTTAATTGTAGCAGCACGGTGAGTCCAACCTGTTTATAATTAGGTTAATTAAAGTTATAGTTTCATAACACCACTGATATGCCTATTTGGAAGTTATGTTACTTGTTTATGTTGATTATGTGTATTTTTTTAACTGGAACAAGCTTTGAGATGATTTTATAGGGAGTAGAATGGCAGCTAAGGCTGGTACATATAATCTTATAAACGTAATAGTCTAAGAACCAGAATCACTTTATTTCATCATGTAAGTTACACATGCAATGAATTTGTCTTAGTGAGTGCACACATGTATGACATGTAACATACTGAACAGACCAGACATGCACACAGACTGTTAATGAGTATTTAACTAAAGAAAAAAAAAACAATACAAAACAATAAATAGAATAAGAATATAGAATAATGAATAACAAAGTGTTAAAGAGATGTGAATATGCACATAACAGATCTGAGTAGAAATATACTATAAAAACTATTATATACAGAACATTACAAAATAATTTGAACATTTGTAAAAATTTAATATCTGTACAGTTGTTTAAATAAGCATTACATCACAGTGGGGTTACTGTAATACAGTAAGGCAGGTTTTCTGGTTTAGTTTCAATTGAAAGTGTAAGGTTTCATGTGGTTAAGGAGTGCTACAGCTCTGGGGAAAAAGCTGATAGCATGTCTGGTTGTGCTGGTTTTGATGGCCCTTAATTGTCAGAGGAAAGTGGCTAGAAGAAGTGATGTCCAGGATGAGAGGGGTCAGCTGTTATTTTGCCAGCACGCTTCATCACTCTGCTGTTGTGGATGTCCTGAAGCATTGGCAGACTACATCCAATGATCCTCTCTGCTGTCCTGATTATGTGCTGGAGTTTAGCTTGTTCTTGTAAGGTGGAGGAACCAAACCAGATGGTTATAAATGATTGGGGATGATCAGCGTATAGAACTGGATCATCAGGCTCTGCATCAGGTTGAATTTCTGTCTCAGGAAGAACATTCTCTGCTGAGCTCTCTTGGCAATGGAGACCATGTTCCCTGGATATGGTGGTGCCCAGGAGCTTGAGTGACCCCACAGTAGAAACAACAGAGCCGTTGATGTTAGGCGGTTGGGAGGGTGGGTTGCACCTGAAGTCCACCACCATCTCTACAGTCTTTTGCATGTTCAGCAGCAGGTGGTTGCTGCTACACCAGGAGACCAGCTGCTCAACTTCCTTTTTGTAGACAGACCCATCACCGTAGGCTGTGAGGCCCATCATGGTAGTGTTGTATGCAAACTTCAGGATCTTCATAGCTGGTTCCATAGAGACACAGTCATTGGTATAGAGATTGAAGAGAAGTGGGAAGAGCACACAGCCCTGTAGTGCCCAAGTATTGAGAGTCTGAGGGTGTGACGTGTTTTCCTAGCCTCACCTGCTGTTTGTCAGGAAGTCCATAATCCACCGGCAGATGGGATCTGGCACAGACAGCTGAGATAGTTTGACCTGCAGCAGCTCTGGCACTGTGCTGTTGAATGCCGAGCTGAAGTCCACAAACAGAACTCTAGCACAGCTTCTAGGACTTTCGAGATGCTGTAGCATGAAGTGGAGGGCCAAGTTGACCATATCACCCTACTTTTGTTGCTAAGCCTCCTGTTTGCTTAGATTTGTCAACCTTTGGGGAAACCTGTGATACACGTGCTGTGTTAAGCTTTATTAAGCATTGTGAAAACCTTTTATTTTTAAGGCTCTTATCCGATGCCAAATTCATAGCCATGTTTTTAACAGTCCTAAAACAATCTGCAAAGAGCTGGTGGATGGCCAAGAAGACAAATATTTGGACTGAATTTAAGCACTCCTTTTTGTCTGCCTTTTTGCCCACTGATTACTTGTCAGAAGTGGAGAAACAGCTGCGTGTTAGTGTCCAGGCCCCTGATCAAAGCATAAGAGACTTTGCTCATGACTATAAGGCATTGTACTTAAAATGAAAGCCTGATATGATAGACGTTGAATTGGTCAGATGCATCATGAAGAGTTGCAATCCAGCCTTAGTCAGAAGTTTAAGAGGGACTACTTGGCCAGAGTGAATAGCCAGGCTTAAAGTCACAAAATTAAAAAGAAACCGAATAGCAAAAGCTCTAATGATGCCAATCTAGAATACAGGGGAAGTCACCATGTGGCCTTAGCTAAAGCAGAATCTTTTTTTGTCAGACGATGACTGTTTAAAGCATGTTGGAACAACTCCAAGTGTCAGGGAGATGATAATATTTCAACAAATACCATAGCAAGCTGAAAAGCACAGGCTTTGAGGACTCTACTGCTGATTCCGTCTGGTCCCGCTGCCTTCCCGGTATTCACTCTCCTGAAAGCTTTCGTCACGTCTCCCACCATGATGATTATCGGGCACTGTCCTCTAGCAGCATCCATGATTCTGCAGCTTACACTGCCGGCTGCAGCCTCAAAACACATCCATGTTGCCGCTGCTGAGCCCTGTATTATAGGCAGTGGTGAGCGTCACGAATGATTTTCAGAGCGTCACGAATGATTTTATCGATCCACAGTTTCTGGTTGGGAAACATCCTTACAGTGATTTTTGGGACCGTATTATCTAACCCATCCATGCAGTGAAACACCACATGCACACACACTAGGGGGCGGTGAGCACACTTGACTGGAGTGATGGGCAGCCCTATCCATGGGGCCCAGAGAGCAGGTGGCAGTTAAGTGCCTTGCTCAAGGGCACTTCAGTCACATACTGTCAGCTTAAAATGATCATTTTAATATGGCTTTTGGCAGACACTTTTATCCAGAGCGACTTACAATTTGATCATTTTACAAAGGTATGTGAAGGTAACGTTAGGAGTCTTGCTCAAGGACTCTTATTGGTATAGTGTAGTGCTTGCCTAGATGGGAGATTGAACCCCAGTCTACAGCACAGAAGGCAAAGCTGGTTCCCACGACACTATACCAACCATCTTAACACTAAGATGCTTTTGGGAAACTGGGCCCTGATCTACAAGCTCACAGAACTGAATGATTGATTGTGCAAAAGGAAATTAGTTTAAAATTGAACTGTTCAGATCAAACAGAAATGTTTATGTGATTAGTTTTTCATTCTGTATTTCACAGCACTGTTCGAAGACTGGTCCTGCACTACAAGGATGATGTCAAAAAAATATTCCATACAGTAATAATGGAGCAGAATGTTCAGATGTATCTACCGTAAGCTCTGAATTCAATCTTCTTATTATATATCTGCTATTATGAATGCAGACCTCACTGTTTTAGTCTTACGTAATAATTAACTTGTATGGTGGTTTCACATATCAGATTAAATATTGAGGTGCAACATTAGGTAGTTTCATGTGCATGCATTAAACCTGGTCCTGAATTACACTATAATGTCAGAAAATGATTCCCCAGTGCCTTATTCCCTAGTAAGGATTTAGATTTACAGAAATATAGTGTATTTCACAAAATGGATACTAACCTCATGCTAACCATTCTGCTACTGAACTTGTGCAGAGTTGTAAACACGTTCAAAGGGACCATTGAAAGAGCCAAAGCCAACGAGATCTGGGGGTACGCATGATTTTCTTATTATAGTTCACAGTAAAAGGCCAAATGTTTTTATAGTAGGTTGTGGGTGTTTTTCCAGCAACATCACATTGATTTGTTTTGTATTTTATAGCAATTTGGTTTCAAACTACCTTCCTGATGCTCCATCGATTGAAAGTGAACCACTGGAGTTTCTCTGTTACCTGCTGTCCACTAGGTATGAACGCATGTTCTGTCTTTACTGTTTTTACTCTCCTTGAACACTATAAGCATGCTAGTACTGTACTGTTATTTGTGGTATGCACCAATGGGAGGAATATGTATACCTACAGATATACCTAGATATACAATATAGTACATTACAAAAGTCTTAGGTAGCTAAACAAATTGTTTAGTATCATTAACTAAGCAAATTGTTTTGCATGTAAATCCATATATAACATTATAATAAATACAAAAAAAACCATAAATACAATGAAAATATTTGCTTTTAATAAACTACATAAACAGAAGTAGATACCTCTGAAGAACGACTCAATGCTTCCAGCCATTGCATGTGTCTATTAAACTCCATCACCAGCACACCTCAATTAATAAAGAAGTACCAAACCAGGCACTGGAGGATATTTACAAGTAATATTTAACTGCCACGAGGAGACGAGCACAATAAAATATAAAGTTAGAGATTATAGCTAATCTTTGAGCTTTCATGTACAATTTTTGTCAGTCATGTTTTAGCTCTTCTTCAGTGGTCATTTTCTGACCACAGGACCATGTTTGTCTAGGGGTTTGGTTGACAGACTATTCTCAACCCAGCAGTGACATTGAGGTTTAAAAGAACTTCAGCAACACTGCTGTGCCCAAAATACACCAGCACAGCATATAGTGTCATGCCTCTGTCATTAGTATTACTGTGCTGTGAATAGTCCACCCCCAAATATCAAGTCATCAGTGGTCCTTTAGTGTTTCCTTTCTATTGTTGCTCAGGATAGATGGGAGGTAGTAAATTGTACAGCAACAGATGAGCTACAGTCAGTAATTGTAAACTGTACGTAGCAATATAGATACTGGATGAAAAAATGTTTGTGAAGTTCAAAGCATAACATCTTACAAAGTCATTCATTAGTATTTGAAGCACTTCGTAGCTTTTCTTGCCTGTTTGCCGCCGTTTACCAAATTTATTTCACCTCACAAACTAAAACTGAGCAGTTAGCACTCTTTCCTTGCATTGAGAAACATTCCCTTCCTGTCAAATTGGGCAGTTCTTGGCCACATGAAGGCAGAAGTCTTGCCAGTGTAAAGCTATGAACAGATTTAATAACAAGCATTACTATTTACCAACAAGCATTTCAGCCAAATACAGGGCTAAGAAGTGCACTTAACTTTCTATTTGTTTCGACAGAAGCTAATTAGACTATATTTAAATTAAATTAAATAAATATCAGATTCATAATCTTCACAAATTTCACATTACAGCCACACACACACACAAAAAATAGCAGTAAATTGTGAGAAATGCCACTGCATAATCAGGCATTTTAGTCCACAACAGTCATAAAATTTGGCCACAAAAGCCTGGTGTTTCATGTTTAGCAAGTTACAAATAAATCTATTTTATCTATTTAGTTTTTTTGTGTTCCTCATTTACTGTCATAAACAGAAATGAATTCAAAGCTGTCATTCTCTCCTTTTCTTTGCATTTAACAGCACCGTGGAAACATATATTGTGAATGTTCTGAAGTTTGGTGTGGAAGTCATTTCACAAATTAAAAAAATAGATTTTGATGAAATTTCTGAAAGGTAAGAATCTAGCATGAATAATATAGAATAATATTAATATAATTTAATAACAAACTTAAATAAAACAAGGCAATAAAATAGAAAGGTTTAAGTAATAGGCTTTAACTGCCAGGCTCAGATCTGTTCTGATGTTAGAAAATGTAAATGCATTTTTAATATCTGACAGTTTTATTTTATGACATCTATTTTCTTTGTAAGCATTGCTTTCTCTGTGTCTTCAAGGATGAGAACCATCTTGCAGGCAGTCAATGACAAGTATAATGAAATTGAGAGAATTGAGCGCGAGAAAGAAAAAGATGAATTTCTTGTGCTAGCAAGGTAAGCACCTTTATCAGAAGTATCTGTCATTGTAACATGTATCCTTTCTCTGCGAATGAATAGAAGAAATCAATTTTGGGTCTCATTCACCAACCATCCTTAAGCTTATGCTTATGCAGTTTTCAGAGAGATTCTGACATTCACTAGTATTTTCTGATTTGCCATAGGTTCTTAGGTAAGAACAGAATCTATGCACACTCAAGGGCACAAAGGTGTAAATAATTTTAAGATTTCAGAACACTTTGTGGATCTGACAGGATTTTCTTAGAACCTCAAGAACAGATTCCAGAAAAAACTTGTGTGAAAAAAATGTTGGTGACTGAAGCCCAAAGACTTTCTTTGTTTACACCAATTTAAATTAGCCATCTTCAGTTAAGTACAGTCAGGAAAGTGTTTCCAGTGTGTACTACCAGCTAAAAAAATCAAGAAATAAAGAAACAAACTAACATTATTAAAATTATAAAATTATTTCACCCTGACTTCCTGCCAAAAATAATGAGAAAAGAAAAAATAAACAAAATCAGAGCATCTCTATATGTGGAAAAAATTACAGAAACACACTATCATATACTGTTAATTAATAGTCTTTAGCCAATAACATCTAGCCAACAGTAGAAGTGACTGATGGTAGGCAGATAGTAAACAGGTGCAAATCAGAGTAGACACTTGGGCTTTCAGTTGGGTTTAGAAATCAAATTAGAATTTCACCCGTTTGTTTGTCAAATATTCCAATATATTGAAATGTTACTACATCATTTTCAAGCTGCAAACAACATAAATAGGACACAAGACTGCATGACTACATTTTATGTTCTAAGTCCACAAGAACAATTAGCATGAGTAGGCAGCATTTCTGAAAGTTCACAGTGTTATAAACAATAATTATAACTAAAATGTAAAAAAAAGAAGTCCAAAAGCATTTTCTTACCTCTGACCACCAGTAATGAAAACATGCTGGTGGTGATTCTGAAGCAGCGGGAAGGTCAGTAAATGGACAAAGCTGAAGCTTCTAACAGGTGCCAGAATGTTACTGCTGTACTATTTTAGGTGGAATAGAAAATCTGAATAAGAAGCTGGCAAATACAGGAAACCAATGAGGCCTAGTAGTAAAGGTAGCTTTCCTTCCATGCTGGTGTTCTGACAGACCGAACTTCTCCCTGAGGATGTGCAGTTTACACTGTAAGTGATCTGTCAGAATGAGCATTAGTTACTGGAATATTCTAAGCTGTATCAGTTTCTGTTCATCAGAAATATTAACAGCTACTCCAAATGAATATTGATCATTCAGCAGCTCAACCTGTCTCAGCATTAACTAGCTAACTACTGGTTACACTAACTACTGGTTACACACAACTGGTTTATTAGCTAGTTAATTAAAATACAACTTATTTTGTAAACACAGTTTTTGTATGAACAAAAAATGACATCTGTTCATCCTGGAAACCTGTTTATGTGTAGCTTGTTTAATGAACTAGCATGAATAAGTGGGTGGGCCAATTTTGTAAATACAATTTCCAAACGCGCTAAGGTCCCAGAGTGTCAGGCAATTGACTATTCTTGACAGCAGTTCAGTCATCACCCTACCTATTCCAACACTTCTGCCCTATGGTGATACAAAACAATAGCAATCAACCAGAAAGCTGGATTCACATAAACCCAACCAAACCGCAGTACCATTTAGTACAAAGCATACCTCTGCTCACCACAGGCATGTCTGCCTAATGAAAATAACATAACTGAGTTAAAATCAAACAGCTGAGATGTACAAAAATGACGAAAGCAGGCATGAAAAATGATCATGGTCAATTAATGTTTTACCTGTGGTTATTCAATGAATTGAAGTAACATTAGATGTTGGCTTTGACATTTCCACAAAGCCCAATTCAGCCTTCTTGGTAAAACAGCACTATAACTACTAAATTTGCAAAAAACTGATGACAAAAACATTTATAAAATTTGTTTTTGGCTTGGATGGGTAGAAAATAACATACTCTATGCAATGGAGTCTGACTTTTGAACACCCATGTCCTGGACAGAAATACTTAGTATATTACATCCCACCCTTGGTTAATTCATATTTTCAAGCATCTTGGATCTAATTAGAACAGTTTGCTATAATAAAATTACAGTTTGGTGAATATAAAGTTTTGCCTTTCTACAAAGTGCCTGTGTAAGCAGGATCCAGGCCTGTAAGAACACATTCAGATTAGAATTCAGAGGTGTAACAGCCCCAGCTCTGATTCCTCTCTGCTTGTAGATGTGCTTTAAAGACAGATTAGCCATTGTCTGTTCATGTAAATTAAAACTGAGCAGTTAGCACTCTCTCTGTGCGTTGAGCAGCACTGTGATGTGTGTGTACTGAAGAACAACATTAACAAGTCAATGTAACATTGCCATTTCCTCCACTGCATTCCACAGTGTTATTTCCAGAGTGTTTGTTTTTTACTGGGAGAGTTTTCTGAATGCTACAGATACTCCCGAATTGCAGGAAAAGTATAAAGACATTGAGAGGTGAGTTGTGCATTCAAATCACAATTGCATTACAAGTGTGAGCAATGAAAAAAACAAATTGTGATCTTATATATTGCATTGATTTACTGACCTGAAGCAAACCTCAATATTCTAGTAGTATTGGCCCAAAATAAAACAACAACAAAAAAAAAATCATCACACATCATCAAAAATACTTACCAAAAAGTTTGCAGGACAACAAAAACTTGTCAGGTTATAGATTAGCTTAAATGGTTAGTACCCTTTTTCCATAAGTAACAACAGATTTTATAGTGTATTTGATGATTAAGAGCCTCTGGGGAGTTTAGTTAGGATAGTTATGAATACTTATGACAAGGTAGTCTTTACTTTAGACATGTTTTATACAAAATGGTTCTTCTAGGGTTCTGTAGTAAAGGTAATTGTTATTTTCAAGAACCAGGAACACTCAAAGAACCATTCGAATGCATAACTGACTCTTCTTTGCCTGTTGAAGTGGTTCTTCTCTTATAGAAAACCAGCTGTATGTGGTTCTTTAAAAAACCCTTTTAAAAATGGTTCTATATATAGCACTAAAAAGGGTTCCACTATTGTTATGAGTCAAGAACCCTTTTTTAAGTAATATATTTTAACTTGCTATATTTTACTACATTTTTCTAGAACAGTAGGTATAACAGTATACTGTTGTATTTTGTAGTATTTCTGTTTCTGCAGGGCAGTTATTTATAGCCGTGTCCATGACTTCTTTAGGCATTTGAAAATCTGCAGTGTGCACATTTTGCTGTTTGTTTGACAGCAGCATCTTAAAAGGACAGTAAGCAGTTAATAAAAACATGTAATGACTGGTATGGCAGAAAATCAAATTTACACAGTTTTTCACCAGATATAGTCGATCAGCTGAGACGTGTTTAGTGTCCGATTTTTGCTTCTTTAGTTTTAAACTAGAGCTTTGAGGCAAATTCTGCTAACAAACACTAGAAGTCAATAGTCAACCAAATCTTTTCTGTAAATTACATCACCCAAACTTCTCCCAGTCGCCCAAACTGTGTCCACGTCTTCATTACGGTGGTGCACGCATGTCAATATGCTTAGCCCACTATATGACTTACTGTGAACTATAAAGAAACAACAGTTTTTCACTGTGTAGTTAAATGCAGTTTGCCAGTTTAGGCAGTAATGCCTGCTGCCTTACACAACCTTTTGTGCAACCTTAATGAAGACCTGGTCACAGTTTGAGCAGGGTGAAAGACGTTTTGGGGGTGTATTTACAGAAAGGATTTGAGTGACCTCTAGTGTTTGTCAGCAATTTTAGCCTCTTTCCAGTTTAAAATGAAAGAAGGAAAATCTCAACAGCAATGCCTTTGTTTTAGCTGATTGACTACATCAAGGGTAAGTGGGAAAATGTGCTAATTTCATTCTTTACTGAACCTTTCCTTTAATGGAGGGGACTCCTGCACAGTATTGTGATTTTCCTGCTTATGCACACCTGATTCAACTTATCAGTTAATTGCCAGATTTAGGCGATGTGCTAGAGCAAGGAAATCTCCCAATTGTGTTCCCCACCTCTGCTTTAATGCATAATATTCCAGAACAGTGCAGAACATGTTTGTTGTACTTGAATACGCTGTATTTTACTTTCACAGAAAACTGAAGGAGCAAAATTTTGAGGAAGAACTAAAAGAAGCACTAAAACCTATAACGGAATCAGAAACAGTGAATGATGTTTTAAGGTATGTAATTCCTCAGTATTTTGATGGGCTTCCAGACTTTTCTCCCGAGTTTTCCCCTCCAGCTACAGATGAATGAATCCACTGATTCCCAGTCCTGATCGATAGAGAGTCCAAAGGCTGAACTTTGTGTTTACCCTGCACTTACATAACTGACTCAGCATACGAGCTATTACTGTTTACCTGATGAGTTTAATCAGGTGTTAATGCATTTGTAATTTCAAACTGAAAAACAAAAAACAAAAAGTTTCATACAAAATTTATCATCACAAGAAATAATGTAATTTATAGGTAGAGCAAAGAATACACTAGTGTTCAAAAGTTTGGAGTCACTTGTTAAGTTAACTGTATTGTAAATGTTAGATTTTAGATATATTAGCTGATTTAGAAACATTTAGGCATTTAAGATGTTTTAGATGAATTTAGAGAACAATAAACTTTTAATACATTATTTTTCTTCCTCAGAACTTGATCATCACATCTGAAATATAAGACATTTTGGATATTAATTTCATTAAGGATGTTATGCAGATTTCTCAGTCATTGCAGAATCATCTACAGCTTAGTTCATCATTTTGAATTTAGCTTTGGTTACATTTTTTTTCTTGTTTTAATGGTTGTTTGAAATCTGTTAAGTTACACAGGATTAGCCTGATAGGAACATATATACATGTATCTACAACCAAACAGGTTTAATACGATTAATAATTCTGAACAGTGATTCAAAACTTTTGAACAGTAGTGTATCTGTACGCTTTCTGGTTGATTTTTATTTTGAGCTCATTTTCATCGCTTTGAAGTTTACCCCACTGTTAGCCCACTCCTGACTAATGGGGACAGTCGAAGACTCCCTGTAGTGGTGGATGTTTTATAGAAATCAAATCTGATGACTGGTGAAAGCTATTTATTGGTATATGATATGAGCTATTTCTATTGATTATATCAGTAGCAAGCCAGGATTATTTTGAAATTAATTAAATCATCAGGCGAAACAATAACAATAACCATGTAGTATACCCTTTATACTCCACAAAACTTATTAATGAATTCATTAATACACACACATATACACACATATATTTATATATATATATATATATATATATACATATATATATATATATATATATATATATATATATAGGAGTGGTCCTTTGTAGATGATTAATAAACTCTTGTGGACGGATCATCGATTTAGTGTTGTTAGTATTGCTTAAACCTCAGACAAGAAGTATTTATTTAAAGTCTACAGACCAGGGCAAGAGAGACAAAATGCTCACACTAAGGATGCTTCAATAAAAAGGGAATTTATTGGCTAAATATCCAACTACATTCAAATTACTTTCAATGATAACAAAAAAACAAAATAAAAGTAAAAAGAAACAAACAGCTCAAGTAACATGATTTACTGCTAATATAGTACAAGACAGTGTGATTTAGGGCACTTCCTGGGAAGGCAGCTCAAAACGTAGGTGTAAAAGAGCCTCTAGACACTTAACCTAAGTATGGACGTGTAAGGCTATATGGGTAGGTATCTATGAAAGATTTTCTTATTAATCATTGGCATTAGAACCTTGACTGCCTAAATGAAAGGGAACACAGCCTCACAATGGAGACAAGGGAGCTGGCTTCAAACCCTCCAGGAGGGGTTGTCTCGGGACCAAGCTACGGGCTCATGCGCTGAGTCTTGCCTCTCTGGCGAATCCGCTGTAGTGGCAGTACGGGCAAATGCAGCCTTAGTCAGCGACGAGGTAGGAGGCATCTCGAGGATGGAGCTTGGGCAGCCCACAAGGTCAGTCTGCTCGCAGATTGAGGCTTGGCTCTGGGTGCAGTCCCACGGTCTTCATATCGACAGAACTGCTCTGACTCCTTGCTTAGCTGGCTCGGGTTGCAGTCAGGGTTTCGGGGCTGGTGGCACTACCTTTACTAACTACTTCTTTTTGGCCAAGACAAAACTTGAAGAAATCCTTCACTTGGCTAGGTAAAAGATCTCCTCACTTTCCTTCTCTAAGGGTGGTTTAAACTAACAGTGTACACAAGACGAACAAAGGTTTCAGATCTGATATTTAAGCGTTCTAATATTTTCTGTTCTATACTTTCTGACCAAGGTCAGCGCAAACTTAAGAATTTGCTAGCTTCTCCTTCGAACGCAGAACTGCTGAAGAATGCAGGTGTTGTCTGGCTGTATGCCCTCCCCTGTGGAGGTAGAATCCAGAGTGCTCCTAGGTTCTTCTCACCTAACGGTTAAAAAGCTATTCATTGTTACCAACTTTGATTGGTGGTGCATAATCTGTGAGTGCCTCCCCAAGAATCACTCCCTCCTTTGTTTTAGTTAGATCTTAAGGGAAAAAGAAAATAATTCTAAAATAAAATATGTTTAGGTAATTCCTTTAAACTTTCAAAACCAAGGAAAGAACTGCTAGGACATTCATGTATGTTTCAAAAGAGACCGTTCTAACCCATGTTACTTGAAAATCAACACACGTTAAAAGACACAAGGAACATTGCATATAATCTCTGGGTATTGCTGGTTATGAATACATTCAAACAGGGTCATTACCCAAAATTGGTTTTCCGTTGCTTAGAGAGTTTTCAGTCAAGTTGTTCTGTGGTCTCCAGCAAGAGCTTTTTACTGTCCCTTTGTGTAAATATAGGGGCAAAAGGTTGATAACCCCCATTGTCAGGGCCTGTTACCAGGACGGTTGTTCCTTAGAGCTATAAAACTGACATTCTAATCCCTGTTTATGGCTTCTAGCTCACTTTGTGGAGCCAAAGCAGTTAAGTTTTGGAGTTGTGGGGAGTTCTTGTGATCAAGAGGGGCTTTGGCTCAACCAGATCGTGTTACTATGCTCTTAACAGATTATCAGTAACACAAGAACAACATATCAGTGAAGTAGCAGTAGTGAAACATACTGCTAAACCTCAACCCAAAACCTAATCCTAACCCTCATATGTGTTTGACATGTTACCGAGAGTCTGTTGAGTGTCTGTTTCATCTAAAAGGACCATTCAGAATAAAGTGTCACCCAATATATCTATGCATATTTTATGCATTATCATAGACATTGCCAACTAATAGCTAACAGATTTTCATCTGATCACCATGAGCTGATTGTAACATTGCATTTTATTAAGATGTGCTATTAATTTAGACACTTTTGAAATATATGTGTATTTTCTCAATTTCTGTTTTACTGCCCGACCGCAAACTGAACAGATGATTTATCAGTTATGAATGCCTGAAAGTTTATGGTTTTGCTGACATCTGCTACATGATTCTGTAAATGTAATATCATGTTTGTTTATTTGTATTCTAGACTTCACTTTGACTTTGCCATTGAGTTTTATTGGATCGGCCTTAGTCCACTGATTACGTTATATGTTACTGGTCCACAGAGATTTGGAAGGACTGTAAGGTAAAAATCTGGTATTATGTTTATATAATATATATACACATAGGAAGCACTTATATATAAAGGATTTTTAAGTTGTGTAAGTTTTAAGTACTTATTACAACCATGAGTCTCTTCAATGGGCCTCAGTGCCTTGTGAAAAGGAAAATGCTAATATGCTGATATTTGCTAATATGAGTTATGATTTTTTGTGTGTGTGTATGTTAAATTTGATTCTTAAGTATACAGACACATAAGCTCCCCTGAAAAAAATCTGAAATGTCTGTTTTTTTAAAAATAGTTTTAACAATAACAACAATAATAGTAATAATAATTAGTTTTAAAATAAATATTTCAGGTCATAAAATGTCTGAAAATGTCTTATTTTTACTTTTAAAGGTAGTCAGTTTAGGGATGTCCAATCTTGGGATATATTAGTGGATCAGGTTTCTGCTAAAACAAGCTTAATTCAGTTTTTGCGCTGTATACTTCACTGTGGTAGAGGAGCGGTAAGCAGATGTTATTTCACAACCTGAGGCAGTGATGTGTGTTTTCAGGTAACAAAGGTGTTTAAGTGTCTGTAGTGTTGAAGTGTTTTAAACAGGAAGCCTAAAATTTATAATAACTGCAGCTGCGGTGTTTCTATTGTATTTAAAATTACCATCTTTCTTCTAAACATGGGCAAGTAAAATGTGAGCGACATGCTCCCAGATTCATGTACTAAATCCACTCCTGCAGTGATTTTCACCTTTAAGTTTTAACCTTTAAGTGACCGGCTGAACATGAAACTGTCACGGAGGCGATCTGCTTTACCGGCCCCATAGCCGATAGGTTTGAATTAATACATGCCATATTTGAGTGGCCATTGCTGTGCAGTGGAAATGGAATTATTTTTGCTGTACTAAATGTGATAAAATGTAAATAATTAAAAGGTAATAAAAAGCACTGAATTTTGTTTTTAAAAATTATGCAGCAACCTGATAAAAGTCCAAAGCTCTTGGACTCCTCCATGCCTTTCTGTTCTTGCTCTCCTACAACAAAAGGAGTTGGTTCTTAATAAACAAGCAAGACAGGAAAAATAATAATGCCTTTGGCTGTAAACTTTGGTGTTGATGAAGAATGCTGAGAGAAACTTGAAGGGCAAAGAAAACAAATGAAAACATCCCTGAACAAATCTAGCCTCACCTCTCACTCGAAGCCTAGATAACCAAACTAAATCTTATGTTGGACATATTATGAGAATTCCGATTCATTGGAAAAAAACATGATACTTGGAAGAGTTGAAGGAAAAAGAGGAAGAGGATGACCGGCAAAAGATGGATGGATACAATCAAAGGAATCATGAACCAGCCACTGAGAAACCTGAAGACCCAAAGAGAGGACATATTCTGGAGAAACACTATCCATACGGTTGTCAGGAGTCAGAAACATGATGGCACTAATAATAGCTCTTCTTACAGTCACTGATCTTACTCGTACTAATATTTTACTGTCTAGCTAGCAACACGCTAATATGTCACAATAGTGTAGGCATCATCAGATTAACACGTTATTGGACTTTATGAAATGGTGATGGCGACAGTAACCTGGTCCAACAAATCAGCTTTGAGATGGAAATTTTAATCTCTCCTCCTTTCAGGTTTTTACTGATATCATTTTTATACACAGTTTGGGTCCTTTAGTTATATAATTGATGGAGAAATGGCATGTGTTATACTCACCTATCCAAACACAGTACAGTGTGAATACACACATGCTGAACTGTACAGTAGGATTTATTCGTATTATAATTATTAGTTTCAGTGCAACAGCAAACTAAACAAAGTAGATACTTTTTCATATCATTAGAAATGTCAGAGCTAAAACTTATACATTACTGTGTGATGAAGTATTGTGCAGAATAATTGCAGTAATTGTTTATGTGCTCTGAAAAGCACTAACATTACAATAAGTAGATATAATTTGTGCATTAATTTGTGTTTTTATTTGTCTGTCAATATGACATATTTAAAACACATTTAATGTGTTTTTGCCTGTTTTGCCTGTAAAAGCAATAGCAGAGAGAAATACATCCTTTAAAGTATATTATTTATTAAAGACTGAAGTACACAACCATTAACGTTTTACCTCTTATCCTGTCATAGGACTGTGGGCATGTGTGCTGCTATTCATGCATACACCATTTATGAACAGCTGTCTGAAAGAGGGCTGTTTTCTGAGATGAAAAGGCTGTACTTCAGAGCTGTGGACATAGGAACTGCCCTGGCAGGCAATGAAGAAATTCAGCATTTTAGGTAAGCACTCATTGTACTAATACAGAATCATAGAGGACTGTGTTCAAGGCTACTGTTACGACTAATATAAAGTTGTCTGTTATGTAAAGTATATTTTTTCTCTTGTAACTTTTACTATATAGTTGCACTCTATTGATATTTTATCATGTATACTTTACACTGATCAGCCACTTCATTAAGCAGAAGCACCTTGTGTCTACGCTCATTGTCCATTTTATCAGGTCAGTATACCCTACAGGTGCACGCTGTAGTTCTACGATTACAGATCTTTTTCTGTGAAAAATTTGTTATTATTTCCAGGCTTTCAACCATAAGCATTTCAGGCTTAGCTCTTGCTTGGTTCCTCACCTCACCCTCAAAAACGCCCCAGTTTGTCCTTTCAAAGCAGTCCCTGAGTTGTGCAGAGGCTCCTTCTGGCCATATTTTGACAGTTTTGATAGTGGATGAAGCTTTCTTTTTTAATGTCATGTTGATAAGTGGTCTGACTGTCCCATGTGAGGTACTGTTGTTGTCCTATGGCCATTTTTGATGTTTGCATAGGCCTTGTCCAGAGTATTTCCCCCCCTAGTTGCACATTTATTTTGTTGGTGAACTTCGGACTACTTTTAAGTCTGTATGGTTGAAATTGTTCCGAGTTAATAGTGGTTTGCAGGAAGCTATATGCTGTGTTAGCATTAGTGTCCGGTGGGATGTTAATGGTGGCAATAATAACAGCAGTAAACTCACGAAGTACGTAAAACGGTCTGCATTTGATCATCAGATACTCCAGATCAGGAGAGCAATGGCTGCCTATGATGTTGGTGTTGATGCACCAAGTGTTACTTACGTATATGCAAACCACCCTTGGTCTTACCTGAGTCTTTGTTTCTGTCCCAGGAGGTTCAACTTAAAACCTTCCTCTTCACTGCTCACTACTCTTCTTCTTCACAGTGTTAGGTCCCCCTCCCCATTAGTAGAGCGTCCTAGGTGCCATTATAAATTGATCTTATTATTATTATTCTCAGCACTGCACTGACACTGACATGGTTGTGGGGTGTTAGTGTGTTGCACAGGTACAAGTGGATCAGACACTTGTTTCTGGAGTTTTTAAACACCGTGTCCACTCACTGTCCACTCTATTAGACAGATTTACATTGTTGGTCCACCTTGTTTATGTAAAGTCAAAGACAGTAGCTCATCTGTTGCTGCACAGTTTGAGTTGGTCACCCCTGGTCCTTCATCAGTGGTCGCAGGATGCTGCCCACAGGATGCTGTTGGCTGGATATTTTTGGTTGGTGGACTATTCTCGGTTACCATTCCTGACCATTGACGAACAGTTTAAAATGGGGCTAACAAAGTATGCAGAGAAACAGATGGACTACAGTCTATAATTATAGAACTACAAAGTGCACCTATATGGTTAGTGGAGCTAATAAAATGGACACTGTGGACACTTGTTTCTACACTGTGAGTGTAGAAACAAGGAGGTGAACTTAATGAAGTTGATGAGTGTATATACTGATGTTATGTTTCTGTTTCCTGTTGACTTCACAGAGAGATGTACTTTGAGAAATGGAAGTCTTTCAGAGAAGAACTCAACACACTTGTAAATGAAGAGAGACGCAAATCACATATCCTACTTCCACAAGTGCGGTAAGCTCTACATGCTAAAAGTTTTGTAGTTATTATAAAAATAAATATTGTTTATTCACTCCACTTTTTCTTCTCCTCAGGGCTGTTGCAAGAATGTTAATTGCCAAATTTGAGGAGCTCGTCGACAAAGTCAATGCAGATATTGATGATGACACAGTACAACAGATGTCAACGTAAGAGATTTACTAAAACTAAACACTACAATATGAAGTTTTATAACTGCATGATGGGACACTTACAGATTTACAAAGAAATCATTGGCACACTAGAAAACTAGAGCCTATTTGGGCTAAGGAGCACAACTGAACAATTTCAGCAACCATTTTTGATAGTTTCATCAGAGTACTGTTAATATTGTCAAAACTCCTTATTAAAACCTAAATGCACAGGATCTGTCAGCATGGTTATATTTATTGTGTCCATTCCTAGTCTTAGTTGTGTTTTTCTGTTTAGCTTCTTATTTGGTCTTTTGAACTCACTGTTAAATGTTCTAATGTGACTGTATGATCTTGCACCTAAAGTAGGAGTTACATTTGTGAAAGGTGGACTGTTGCTCATCTTTGTGATGTACATACAATCACATACACTAACATTAATAATTTTAACTTTAATTAATAATTGACATTAGACATAATTAAATAGCTTATACAGTGTAGATTTAAATGTTATAAACTAGATCCTAAAATGTAAACTGATGGTTTATTGACAATTTTAAGTGTTTTGGAAACATCAAGGATTTGTGATAATAAACTTCTTGGTAATAATAAACTTCTTGAATAGCAGTTTGATTGAGATTTGCTCACTGCTTTTTGAATATGCAGCATTCTGGATATTCATTTTATTGTAATCTCTTCAGTGCTGTAAAGCTTTTTAATTTATTATAGAATCACTTACAGTTCTGTTCAGCATTTAAAATTCCTTAAATGCTTCAGCTTCCTATAGACTACTAGCATTGTATTTCAAACATTTTACACCTGTGCAGTGAAACTGGATTAATTTTGGCACAATCTACTAAGGACCTGTGTTAAATTTGTTGATTTTTGTTCTCACTGTCAATATTAATGATGGCAGAGATAAAGGATAATGGCAATGCATTGTCTTGTAAGTTTTTTCTGTGATGCTAATACTGGTTCAGAAATGTAGCTGTGCTTCTTAACCCCTTAAATGACCAGGGCTCACCGGCAGGCCCAAAGTTTTATACACACTTCTATAATCTGAGAATATCTCAGCCAGTTTGCAATGAAGTCCCTGTAGTTACTGAATAGTGAGCTGTAGAATGTAATAAGCCTGGGATTTAAAGTTAAGTTAGAAGAGATAGGAATGTTTGCTGGTGTCTGTTTTGCACAAACTGTGTCAGATTTTCAGTTCACAACATTTAAATTTAGCTTGTTCTGCATCTCTCAGTAAAAGCCACACTGATTTGAAATGTATTACTTTTATTGAAACTGTCATGTATCATTGCTGATGGAACAAACTTTTGAAGCTGCCCTTTACATTGTATGAAAATTCTAGGATGAATGGACCAGTAGAAATGCTGCAAAAATGTCAATACGTCTCTTTACATTAACTTTCATTAACTTTCTCCTCAAAACTTATTTGGGAGATACAAGGTTTTGTTTCAACATTGATGACGTATTTGCACAAATTTATTTGTAACACGTCTTACAAAGCAAAGATTAACTTGTTGGAATTTTGTTTATCTAGAAAGTGGAGTAATATAAAAGAGAAATGCATTAAAAAACTACTGACCAGTGGAGAACTTACTCAGGATCAACTGGATGAAGCTCAGAGGTCAGTGATCACCAATCTGATGAAATAAACTGTTCTAAAAAAAATTTGCCACTGAAAAAAATCTTTGTATTAAAAATTACATTGTTACAATTGTTACATTCCATTTCATTGCACCTAAAATAGTTGTTTAAATCCTTTCACTTATTATTTACTTGTGTTCTGTAATTTTTCATCTAAAAATCATGTGGGCTGTTTTTGGAGATTCTAGATGTTAAGATTAGAAAAACAAAAAATTGTTTGTGTAAAAAAAGTATGCGAATATTTATGTAATTATTTTTTGTGTTTTGCAGAATCTTTCAGGAAAATGCAATGGGGTTTTATGATAAATATCTGGAGTTTACAAAAATGATGGATCCACAGAGAGTTGAGGATACATTTAAGTAAGATATGCTTTTTTTTCTTCTTATGTGAGAACTAAGAAACTAAGAAATCCACTAGCCAGGGCTGTGGGCAACAGTTAACTAGTCAAGGAAAGTGCCTGAAATGCATTGAGATGCATTAAAAACTGCAGTGAAAAGTCACAACAAGAGGACAGTAATACGTTTTTTGCTAAACACAAAGTACTTTTATTAGTATAAAAATGCTCCATAAGATTAAACCAATGTGAAGACTGCTAAAATCTCATAAACCAGACTGGGTGGGTTTCGAGATCCACCATCTCAAGTAAAGGGCCATTTGACTGACATGCAAAAAGACCACCCAGACCGTTAACTGTGACATGTCTCTAACAAAATCAAACTTTGTAAAGTGGGACAGTGTAAATGTTTTCTGGTTTAGTGACTAGGTCTTATTGGTGTGTAGAGATGCTTGCTGCTAGCTTTTAACTTGATGAACAACTCTTTGTTTCCTGTTAGGCTGATAAAACCAGTATAAGACCACATCTCACAACTGCAGCTACTAGCAAGCTACTAACTTTTCACAGATGTCTGGAGCACTTACGTTTTTTGTTTGTTTGTTTGTTTTAATATGATAATGACTAGTCAACTAGGCAACTACTTTTCTGAATGAGTTGCAAATTAGTTCCAATTAAGTCATGCCACTTATAGGAGCTAGTAACTGTTTTAAAAACATCTATAACTTCAGCTAGTCCAGCTTTTCAAGTGTCCTAAGCTCAGAAACCCAGAGATGTGCTGGTTATGTCCATAGCAATATATGGTCTTAACTTTGTCACAAATAGTTGGGCCTGTAAATTCCTTTCCAACTCACAAGTCCCTATCCTTTTAAATAGCAAGCACCAACTAATTACATGGTTTACCTGAGTTGAGTTTATCAGACCGTTTGTAGTGCCTAAGCAGAATGAATAGGGTTTAGTATACTTTTTCAATGCTTAAGCCCTTAAATGCCCCAGACCTGTCAGTAGGCCTGTTTCAATTCCTTTGCTCCTATAACAATAACTCCAGTTTCCATGTAGTTGAATATGACTTAATGATAAGACTTAGGAAGTGATAAGCGTTGGGATTCAAGACGTAGCATGAAATAAACGGACCATTAATGACTTTGATGTGTTTGTTTCAGGGCTCTGGTCAAAATGATGGTGGTCGGACTTAACTTCATATATTCTCCATTCGCTCAAGCTTGGGACTTCTTACTCACCTGATCACTTCAGAAACAATGAGGCCTTTTTCATTAAATAACAATCTGGCACGTTGTAATCTCACTGACATATTGGTATTCTTAATACTTAACTGAATAAAAGACAGTATGTTGAAAAACTAACTGAACTATGCTAGACTCATTTTGTTTCACCGAAGAAGTTTTAAGTAATTTAACCTGTAGTTAACAATTTTATAACATAACCTGAATCCCCTGGAGGCTACACTCTAAAAAAAAAAGATGGTCTTTCAAGGGTTCTTTCGTGAAGACAATTGTGCTATATGGAACCATGGACACTCAAAGAACCATTTATATGCTTAAAGTGTTCTCTGCATCATGAAATGATTCTTCGGATTGATGGAGAATGTGTTGTATATGGTTCTATATAGTGTTTTCGAAAAGGGTTCCATATAGCACCAAAAATGGCTCATTCTCCATCAATCTGAATAACTATTCCACAATGCCAAGAACAGTATGAATCATATACATGTTTCTTTGAGTGACCATGGTTCTATACAGACCCTTGAAGAACCATATTTTTCAAGTGTGTATAATGCAGATATATCTGACAGTAAATAATGCTCTGGTCACTGCAGGAGCTAGTTTGGCATGAAAATCCTGTTGACAACAGCACGGTTGTTCAGTTAGGACACTGAATGAGAATCACTTGCTTGCAATTTAAGCCCCCAAAAGGCCAGCAATGGCAAAAGGACATGGCTCCCAGGGACTGAGAGCTGAATGGGATAAGAGAGTGAAGGCAACAGCATGAGGATGGAGCTGATCAAAGGTGGAGCCGAGTCAAGACAGCGATGAGCTGATTGTGTTGGATCTGATCCGAGATGGAGCTGATCTGGCACAGCTGCCAAGCTGAATCAGAAAGGAGTTGCAGAGTTGAGGTGCATTGGAGCTAAATCTGAGATGGAGCTGATCCGGGATGGAGCAAAGTTTAGTCAGAAATGAAACCCTGAGCAGGGTTGCGCTGGAGCCAATCAGAATCACTGGAGTCAGAATTTAATTGCAGAACTGATTGTACTGGAGCTGATCTGATATGGAGCCGAGTGGAGTCAGAAAAGAGTTGCAGAGCTGATACACAGTGAAGCTGAACCAAGAAGGAGTGGATCCGAGTTAGAAAAGAGTTGCAGAGCTGGGTTGTAGGAGCAGATCTAAGATAGAGCTGGGTTGAGATGGAGCTCAGACAGGATGGATGTCTGAGGTAGAGGGAAAAGGGAGGGGTGTAGGAGGTGGGATGAAGAGTGAGAGAGAGAGGGAAAGAAAAAGATGAGGGATGAAGAGATGAAGAAGGGACAGAGCTTGAATGAGTAGGTCGAGCAAATGCGAGGTCACTAAATAACATAATATAATGCTAGCTGCCTAGCTAGTATATTAAAGAGCAATAATAGTAATTTAATTCCTGTACCACAAATACAGCTTGGTTTGATCTTATTTCTAGCTAAGAAAGGGCAAAAGGTTACCCAAAGTCAGGGATCATTCAGGGTTGGTAAATAGCCCACAAACCATATTGTTTACAAATAACTAGCTTGTGTATTAACTGGTATAAAATAACAAGATAAATAGAGCATGTAGTGATCAGTGTAATCAGCAGGTTGGCATATATAGGATCTAATACAGGAAATGAAGCCCAGAATACACAAAGTTATTTAGGGCTTAATGGTAGATGGGCCTCTGGTAAGAACTGAGACAGATCGTTAAACTTAGTTTAAACTTAAATATGCTGATATTAATTTACTCTAGCTTCAGAGAAAGGCCAGCAGAGGCTACCAGGGCCTGGTTGGTGTTGTTTTGCTCACGAGGGATGTCGTCTGGTCACTTGGTCTCAGAAGGTGACTTCTTGTAGAGCTTCTGTGAGCGCAAGACTGGGCCGTTAGACCTAGATCTGGAGCTTCGCCGTCGGCAAGACATGTTTCCTTGGCTGGAGACAGCAGGCTGTGTTGGCAGGTTTAGAAAGGATGCTGGCATCACTCTGGCCACTTTGCTCAGCCAACCTCCTCCAAAACTCTGTCTGGGCTCCGGGATCAACTCTGCTACACTTTCTCTAAGCTTTTATAGCCTGGCTTAAGGCGTGAAAACTTTCTGTCTTCCACACAGCAGTGTTTCTAGATCCTAACAAGCGTGTTGAGTAAATTTACTACTAATAAAAAAACAAACAAAACAAATACATAAATAAACAGAAGCTTAAACAACAGATGTGAAATGTGCTCAAACTTTTGAAGCCTAAGCTGGCTCTCTTATTTCTGTTTCTTTGACTAAGACTGTGAGTCTCTGTGGGACTAGGTTCAAGCCACGCCTCCTGGGTGGGGATTTAACATACATAACTAACATTTCAGAAATCATAACACTTTAAGGACAGAAAGAAGAAGCCAGATGTGCCTTAATAAAGGATGTATATAAACTTTGACTACACGTTAATAACTTAAGACATTAGTTTTGGGTGGTCAGAAACATAAAACAACTAACAAGGCAGCAGAATGATGACAACATACCACAGCATGTGATAGAAAGGTTAAGTTTGATGTGGTAGTGGCAAAAGTATCGTAATGTTGGACAAATAGATTTCATTTAAATTTCAGATCACAAACTTGTGCAGAGAGTGCCTGAAATTCCTGTTTATGATAAAAAAAGAAGAAGAGGTCTATCATGAATTATTACAGAGGGACCCAGAGTTAATCCTTTAGTAAACAAACGTCCATTACCTCTAGGTTCCAGAGTTGGTATCACTCTTTGGACTCTTTGTAACTAAACCAGGGCTGGCTTTGGAGAAAAATCAGATAGCTACAGCCACTACATACTGCCTCACTTGGGTCAATGATTGTTTTCATGCGATCTTCGAACCACAGATGTGATGATGACTGTAGGAAGCAAGGATAGGTGAAACAACTAATCATACATTCAGCCCATGGCTTGGTTAGATTATGAGAAATAAGTGGGCCTATACCATTAGTCTGACATATAAGTAGGTTATGTTAAGGGCTACATTATATCCTAAATCTACAGTGGACAGAATGGCATCTCATGTCAGGGTATCAGATGAGAAGGGACCCTACTTATGGCTAAATTGTCCAAGGTGGACAAGATCGCTAATAGCCTGTAATAGCCAGTTGAATGTGAGCATGGTCAACTTGGATTACCACAATAAGAAAATTTACCATGTGCATAGCTTTGTTTATGTCTTTACTGTGAGTATTTTTTGTTAGAACTGCATTGTGCACTGTCTGCCCAGTGTTTTGCAACTTTGACGTTCTGAGATATTTATGAAAAGTTAAAAAAAGTTATTAGCCCAGTCAACTTAGTGTGAGAAGTGCACATGATTAAGGTATCAGTAAGTTTATCAGATAATCTCTATTATAAATGCTTTGTTAAGCTAAAAAGGCATTCAAAATAGGTATTTTAAGCCTGGTGTGGAGTTGAGGTCATGCACGGAGACATTATTAGCTGAGAGGATTGTAGAGAAAAAGAATACACAAGTACTGAGGGGGCAGGAGAATATGGAAATATAGCAGGGTTAAACATCCAAGGAGTGCCCGACCATGCACCCTGTTTAGCCAGGCTGTCAGCTTGATCATTGAGCATTTTTCTTCAACAAGGCCATGATGTTGTTCATTTTCCAATGGCGTAAGTAGCAAGTGACACTGAGGTATGCATACTTGGAGTCGGTACTGTTACCAACATTTTAATGCTTTTCTGTACATGCATGAACTTTCTGCTGTTTGCGGAATTATTTGCACATAGAGATAAGGCCACACAGACAATGGGGGTGTCTTCGAGTCTGATACCATTCATGACCTGTGTGCAGTATTTGTGTGCCATGGCAGGTGGGGTCAGCACACCCAGGGAGGCATTTCGCTGCTCCGGAAGTAAACCTGGGGGACCTGAAGCTGTTGGCAGGTTGCTGATAGCCATTTCTGGTTCTTTGCTCGTTTTGATTATGGTTTGTGGGTTGGGGGACCCATCACTTGGGGGACCCATTTATAGTGATACCTGTGTGAGAGTAGGGCAAGAAATAAAGAGCAGCTTTGTAGTTTACAATTAGACTGTCGTACTGTGGCTCTCACTTGGTAGAAAAGTGTTGATGACATTAGTAATGTCTGATGCTGTATCAGAAGTTCTTCATGCACAAATTATTTTTTTCAGGGTTGTAGGCACATGGAATTTGCATGCCCTTTTTCATATAAATGACTCAGAAATTGTTGATGTTGGTTCACCATGAATGACTGACGGATCTTCCTTAGTGGGTCTCTGAGTCCAGCTGGACAACCAAGATGGACTTAGGGGAAAATTATTCAATCCCCTCTGAGGTGGTGGTTTAGAAGAGACTGCAGGATTCTGGTGCTGAGACAGCATGAGCTCAGTTCTACAGGCACCCACAAATTTCCCTTACCACCTTGGATAGGTTGGGCAAGGTCCACAGTGCAAGTTCAGGCTCAACCTAAGTGATTGAAAATATATCAGCGGACAAGCTGCTATCCCTAGATAATGACTTGTCTTGAGGTGGAGATTTTGACCAACAGCGATTTGAAGTTTAAGTCCTCCTCCATCCCTAGTTTATTTTAGAACCAAAATAAGCTTACAGAAGGTGACTACAATACTGTCAGTGTGATTCTTGCCTTTGTTGTTTAACTATTAGAGCTGCAACTAAACCTATCTGTGGTTAGAGAATTCTTCTTCCAGGGCTTGGCAGAGCATATCATAGTGAGCTCTGACCCAGTTAGGTTGGCAGTTAATGTGATCTACAATAGCATTTGGGAACCTATGCAAGTAATAGTCAAAGTTACTTAAGTAGCTATAGACATCATTAGAACCATCAGGAGTTAGTTCAAAATGGGTTATGTTGCATGCAATTTTGTCTAGATCCTTACTGGAGGGACCCTGAGAGTGAAGGTGGCTGAAAGGCTGCTGGAGTGGCTGAGGAAACATGGGCTTAACTGGGTTAGGAGGAATCCAGCTGACCGGGTAGGTAAGCAGGTTCTGGCCTTGCAAGCAGTGAGAAGGGTGGCATAGTGACACTTCTTTGCACATCCCTAGGGCCTAATTCCGTGGGTTGGCCATGGTTTATCTCATGAAAGTACTGTAGTTCTTCCTGAACATCAGGGAAAGTTTTTTCATGATGTAGCTTTTGTAGTTGAGCCCTCTCATGAATTTGATCTCTATCAACTCGCTTTCGATCTTGAACTGCTGTTCTTGGGACACCGTTAATTCATATTTAGCTGTGGCTAATTCTTCAGTACCTTTATGCTGCAAACGCAGTTATACTATCTTTGTCTGAGCTTGGCTAAGGAATTCACTGGCTTCACCAACCTTATGCTCTAGTTCTAGACTCTAGCATTAGAATCATCTAGCTCCTGCTCACACATGGAGAGGATGTGTGCTAGTCCTTTAGCTGATCCTTTACATTTTAAATGATTTTCTATTTTCTCTTCTGATAAGCACTTTAAATGACAGCAATCTATGAAAAGTGCTATATAAATAAACCTGCCTTACCTTGCCTTGAGCCTTGTATGCTAATGTTGCGTTCTCTTCCTCATGTTTTTGGTTCGCCCAAGAGGCAGCTGCAGCCTGCTCAGGGGCTTGTTCTGTCTCTTCGCAAGTAGGTCTGAGTTGAGCTAACATTATGATCTTCATTATCATTATGATCATTATCGTCTTGCCTTATGTTTTGAGGCTGTCCTGACCTTTAGGCTCACCAGCTATATGACAGGCTATATAGTCCGACATTAGTAACTCTAAGTTGGAGGCACGAATGTTGTGGACAATGTTTGTACAGTTCTGTGTCAGGTCTTCAGTCATGTCTGCCAATGCTTTCTCCCTGTCTGGATCTCTTCCACTGTGAGGACTGACTGGAATTCACCTGTCATGTTTTCTAGTGATTAGTTAACCAAAGCCAGTTGGGTTAAAGAGCTTGCTCTTACAGTGGACACTGGGGTTACTGGCTTGCTATGAAACACAAAGTATTTACGTAAGTGTGAGGAAAGGGAGAAAAAAGAAACAGAATAGGGAAAACAACTTGTAATATTAGCAATGAGGCTAAATAAACAACTGTAACTCCACTTTAGGTAGGAGGGACTTGGATAATATAATATAAAAAGGCTGGATAAATGATAGAGAACACAAGTTTTTGTCTCCCTCCGACCCATACCTGGCTTCTTTCTACATGCTCCCAAAGATACACAAGGATCCTCTTAATCTCCCTGGCCGGAAGTGGTATCAGGGCTATTGCAGATCCTTTATCCAAATCTGTTGATTATTTTAGAAAACCATTTGCTTCAGAGTAACAATCATTTTTACAGGACAGAACACGTGTATTGAACAAGACTGAGAGACACAAGAAGATTTTTCTTGTCACAATAGATAGTAGAGGCACTTTACACTAATATAGATAATAGCGAGGGCACTGAAGCCCTGAGACACTGTTTTCAATATAGGGAGGAAAGACTGATGCACCCTAGTAATTAAAACAGTGGAGTTTGCATAATAATGTGTTCTTATTTCAGGATCAACACTTCCAGCAGATTAAGGGTACAGCTATGGGTGCCTGGGTTCCTCTCAAGGTTTCATCCTCTTGCTTTTAGGGAGTTTTTCCTTGTCACTATCGCCATTGGCTTGCTAATGGGGACTTGGACCCAGATTTTTTGCAAAGCTGCTTTGTGACAATACCTGTTGTAAAAAGCACTATATAAATAAACTTTGACTTGACTGCCTAGAGAATCTTTACACTTCAATTTGAACTGATCGCAACATTATACTTAGAGCAGGCAGTTTTCATCGCCCAGGCCTAATTAATAATTTTTCCTTTTGGACAGTTCTTACAGCTAAAGAAGATCTGTGACATGGAGAGTGATTTTGATAAATAATTTCTTATCATGTATTTCAGATTTTGGGCTAGAAGGGCTATAAATCAGACATTTTGAATAAGTTGTATCAAAAACCTAAATAAGTGGATAGGAGTGGACTATTTCAGATAGTGGCACAGTCTCAGAGACACTCATTTTGTGACTCAGTACAGTAGACAGGCTGGCCGTATGAAACACATTATATTAAGAAATTGGAATATAGTGACCCTCTTCTACGTACAGTGTTCCCTGACCCTCCATCTGTTTCAGAAGGGCCACTATCCTCAAAGATAAGTTGGTGCACAGTCGGCATGAAAATACAAGGAAGGTCACATGGCTACAGAGACCCAAAGGCAGTTTTAAATGTGGTGGGTGCAATCGTTGCTCCAATATGATTAGAGGTGACAAACTTGTGGATTTTTTTTCTGGTAAATCATTCAAACTTAATTCATTTGCTAATTGTAACACTACTTTTGTAGTATACAGACTTGAATGTGAATGTCGCTATTGCCATGCATTATAAGGCAGCTAAACATCCGAGACCCAGCTTGCTATGAGCAATGGCCATTATTCCAAGTCCATTAAAGGAGGTGACAGATTAAGGCAATTACTTCAGAGAGGCACATTTTGGATTTATTCCTTTAAAGCGACAGAGTATCCTGGCTTGAATGAAGATACTGATTTCTCTCCTTTTCTTTATTTTTCCCCTTCCCCCTTTTCCTTTCCTCCTGACCAACAGGTGGCAGAAGCTTGAGCAGATATATTTAAATTTTCAGGTGGTTTCTATTGATATGCCATTTCTGTGCCCTGACGAAGGCTGGAACACAAGCTTTTTTATCAAGTTGCCACCAATGGTGGAGAGGAAAACCATTGCAATCCAATAATTTTACCACAGAGGGCTAGAAACAATTTCTGTGTAATTTGTAAGTCAAATACTAGGGGGCACCAGAGATAAATTTTACTTGCAATGCACTAAGTCGAACATCAGGGAGTTAAACAGAGATTAGTTTTATGTCCAATGAACTAAGTCAAACATCAGGAAGAGTCCTATTTAAATTTAAGACTGCACTTCCCTACTTGACCCCATGATGCCTCCAATTACTTTTTTCATCAAAAGGAGGCGAAACGTCATGTCAGCTGTAAAGCTTACTTATCCACATCCACAGGGGGTCATTCGGTGCAAGCCTTTGACACAGTCAGTTTAAATAAGGCCTCCACTGAAGGCCCTCCAGCTGAATCTAATCACAAACGCTGAGAAACACGACACTCACTTTCCATCTCAGTTGCAACTAACTGACCCTTTAAGCAACAGGACAGTTTCAAAATAAGTACAGCAAAAATACAGATGGCTTCCCGCTTTCAACAAACTGACAATGACGATGCACTGCAAAGTTCACTGCATTAAATTTATATTGTTTCCAATAAACAGAACCTCATGAATGCTGCTTAATCGGTTTCAATGCCGCCTATCACAGGATAATGGCGGCTTCAATCACGAAGTATGAAGCATTCCGAAATACTTTTAACAGCCCAGAATCTTATGAGAAGTTAAGGGAGTATTCGGGACGCTTTCTGCTCGACGCCAAAGAACTTACTCTCATTTGGGAATACATTAAAGGCCTAATTAAGCATGTAGAATATGGATCAGCGCCCCAGATATTTACTCTTACACATACAGCACTGTAAAAGGAGCAGACTCATGCTGTTGTCCAAATCTCAATTCAACACTAAACATCACAGATGCGTAGTTCACTAGAAGAGAAAAGGTTTAGCACGTAAAGCTACATTGGAAATGCTAGCATACTAAGCTGGCTAGAAGGGTTATGTTGTGCCCTGGAAGTGTTACAGGAAGGCTAATGGCTAGGCTAACATACTAGCTATAGAGAAAGCTATCTGGTAGGCTAGTGTGCTAAGCTAACTGGGACTAATGCTAAGCTAGGTTAGCATGCTACATCATGGGAGCAAGAGGCACTAGCAGGCAGTGACCTAAGTAAATAAGAAGTAATGTTAGGCTCACAAAAGGATAGTATTAATAGAAAATGCTATAGGCTACACAAGAACCATCAGAGAGCATTATGATAACTGATTTGAATCCTCAGGTCCCTGTTCAGTTGCCAATAAAAATGCAGCACAATATGAGCAGTTAAAAGCGCAATAATAGTAATTTAACCTGTTTTAACATCTTTACCACTGAGACACCTTGGTTTGATCTCATTTCTCGCTAAGTATAGGGGGAAGGGCTACCCGAGGGATCATTCAGCCAGAGATGATACATCACCTGAAAACCACAGTGTTTACTAATAACTAGCTTGTCTATTAATTGGTAGAAATGAAAAAGATACAAGAAGAACATGGAATAATAAGTGTAATCAGCAGGTTGGCATATATGGATCTAATACAGGAAATTAAGCCCAGAATACGTTATTTAGGGATTAATGCTAGATGGGTCTGGTAAGATTGATCCAGACAGATTGTTAAACTTAAAGGGGACAAATATGCCGATATTGAATTATTCTAGCTTCGGAGGAAGGGCAGCAGGGGCTATTCGGGCATCAGACCTGGGTGTACGAAGGAGATTCAGCCTCACTGCACTGGCAGTTGATAGGTAGGCGTCGTTCCACTTATAAGGGATGTGGGTCTGGTCACTTGTTCTCAGCAGATGGCTCCTTGTTAAGCTTCTGCGAGCACAAGATTGGGCAGTTAGACCTAGTCTGGGGCTTCACTGTCGGCAAGACACGTTTCCTCAGCTATGGTGCTTTGGCAAGCTCCTCCAAAGCTCTGTCTGGGCTCCGGAATCAAATCTTTTACACTTTCTCTAAGTTTTTATATATAGGCTTAGAATGTTGAAACTTTCAGTTGGCCACACAGTGGTGTTTCAAGATCCTAACTAGGGTGTTGAGTGAATTTACGATTAACACAAACAAAACAATACATAAACTGTAGCAATGGCAGCTGGAAAATGGTCAGCTGGAGAGCTAATGATTCTTGAAGATTTATTATTGCTTTAGGTTCCATGAATTCACTGAAAGAGCTAGATTAAAACAACAAAAATAAAGAGGGGTTTGTAACCATTAGTTATTAGTATTAGTAATAAAGGAGATATCTTGACAAAGCATGTCTCATTTCTTGAGATCATAATGCACATCCATTTCGCTGCTGTCAGAACAAAATCTCGTATCTCCATTTTTGTCATTTTTCAGTTTTTTAAATACTTAGGAAATGCCTGTTGGCTTTTACATCGTGTGTAAATATCATGAAGAATGGACCAAAAGAAACGGCCCAAAATGACGTGGAAAAAATGTCTGGTTCCATTGACTTACAATTAAAGTAAAGTAGGTTTTTTTCCTTCTCCTGTAAAGGTACTACTTTGGAGATTTATAAAATGTTATTAGACAGTTCACTGTCTCCTAAATAAGATAATACCACCGAGCGCTACATAATGCCATAAAACACAATATATCTAACAATCCATACACTAAGCAAAGGAAACAGAAACCAACCCAACTGTGGGACTTTGAGTATTTAAATAATTAACACAATGAAAACAATCCCCAGGGTGATCCCTGGCTGGAAATCCCCAGGAGAGAGTAGGTTTACCTTGCATAGATCACATAAGCACAGTATACGCAGCCATGGAAACACTTTGCGAGTACTCTACAAATACTATGAATTACCAAAATAAATTTTTAGTTCACATAGTCAAATTACCTTGTTCACTTTCCTGCTAGATGCTAAGTTTGCAAAGTTTTCAGTGAGAACCTTTCAGTGAACCCATCTCCATGAACCACATTTTCTCTCCGTTATGTTTCACATGCGCAGCAACATGAGCCAGTAAAACAGCAGCCCTTGCCAAAATAAAAGTCTTTGCATTCGTACATGTATATCCAAAAGAAAGGCTGAGAACTAATGAATAATTAAAATGAGTAGTCCAAAAATGCTTTTTAGGGTCCTTTGCATAAACAAAAAGAAACTTAAATGTCTGATCTGAAATTACTTCAGACTTTTCAAGCTGAAACTGAAGCTAGGCTGAACTTTTTAACTTTAAATTAAATTAAATGCTGCACTAAGATTACGCAGAACCAGCAAAAATATGTTTCCTTGGTCAGACTAAGAGATTGTTTACAATTTTGACTAGTACCGTCTCTGTACTATGATCAGCCCTAAATCCAGGCTGAAAATGTTCATGTATGTGATACCTATGCAAGTAGGAAATTAGTTGTTGTACCATAGCTTTTTCTAAAATATTTGATATAAAGGGAAGATTTAAAGATAATTCACAGGAATCAAAATCAGGTTTCTTAATCAGAGCTGGTTTAAGAGTTTTTTTGTATATAGCCAAGGCTAAGAGAAGAGTTTATTACTGACAGAAGAGGTTTGGTTATTTCTGGCTAAATTTCTTTGAGTAAACATGTAGGAATTGGATCTAATATGCAAGTAGATGTTTTTGAGGAGGACATTATTTTAATCAGCTCTTTTTGCTGAAGTAAGGTAAAGGAGTCCAGCCTCTCTGCTTTGTAGGGCAGCAGGTTTGTAGCAGTTCTGGTTAATTGTTAACTGTACTAAATAATAATCTAGGATCATTCTTGTTATTTTCAATTTGCAAGGAGCAATAGGTTGAGCATTGTCCAGTAAGTGCCCATCTATAGTCTACAAGGCTATCCTTCCAGATATACTGGGATACTTCTAGTCTAGTCAGGTACCATTTTTGCTTTAATTGTCTGATTGTCTGTTTTAAAGCTCGAGTGTGATCATTGCATCATAGGACAAGCTTTTTCTGCATCTTCTTTCACTTTATAGCGGAGCCACATTATCTAGAGTACAACAAAAAGTATCTTCTCAGCATTCAGTCATAATATCTAATTCGATGGGTTCAGACAGACAGCTGATAGAAGCTGATAGATCTGGATGGTTGTGGAGGATGTTACAGTTTACTTGATGTGGCAATGAACAGACATTACCTCTAAAGCAAATTTCATATGAGGTTAGGTAATGATCTGAGACTGCTGTGCTCTGGGGAAAATGGTTACATGATCTATGTCTACACCAAAGGTCAAAATTAAGTAGAGTGTGGCTGCAATGATGAGTGGGCCCCATTATATGTTGAGTGGAAACCACACAGTCTAAGAAAGATACAACTGCCTTACTTAGTGGATCCTGTGGTTTGGATATTAAAATCTCTGGCAATCATTAATTTATTTGAGACCGTTATTAAACTTGATAGAAAGTCAGTCAAATTCCGCTAAGAACTCAGAATACGGTCCTGGCAGCCTGTAGATTGTGATTAGTAAAACTGAATTTGTATTTGTTCCTCAATCTCTTATATTAAGAAAGAGACTTTAAAAAAAAAGGGGATTTGTAGCCTTTCTAATCCACATTTCTGTGAGGCATAGAGCATCAAAATCATGATCAATTTAGACTTTTTAATATCGATCTTAAAATTCTGCATGAGGTTCTTACTCATCCACGTTTTACCCAATATTATTCACACTGGCCAAACTCATTTTATTAAGCGCAGACTGTCCTTATTCATTATCCAGAGAGTTATTAATAACATGTATTCTTCATCTCTGTTGGTTTGTGGGAAGATGGGTGTTAATCTGTACATTTGTTAAAAATACTGAGTGTACTCTTTTAGCTGCCAGCAGCTTCTTTCTATCAGACTGACTTTTTGTGCTATAAATCTTGTACATAATGATATTATTTCCTACAAAAATTGTTGTTGCATAAGTTTTGGTTTATCAATAAAAAAAGGTTGTTGACGTTTCAATTTCTAACCTCATGTATGTCACAACTTACTTGGCGGTATATAAAATATAGAAAATATTACCAACTGCAAGTTCCATAGCCTAGTTTTACACTTTTAGAAGCATTAAAATATTTTTTCATATAAAATTGGAAATGTAGCTAGAGAGAAATAATATCACCTAATTTGTTCTGGTGTACGATGTGAGACCTTGTCATAAAACAGCAAAACAAACAAAAAAGGAAACGAACACTTTCATTTATATTAAAATTTGCAGACTGCAGTTTGTTTAAACTGTACTTTTGAACCTAAATGTCATCAAAAATGATCATTATTCAGTTCTATTAAACTGTGTTGTGTTATTGACAGAACTGTATTTGCTCTTCTGCAGCTCTTTTACTTTTGTCCTCTGTTTCAAGTCCTCTAGTCATGAAATCTGCTGACGCTTTCAGGAAAGCTTATTTTGTAAATTCTTATCAGTGACCTGTTTACATGTCCAGACCTGACTATAAGAGCTGACCACTTATGCTGACCAGTATGTGCCTGAGATAGGACAGCTGAATCTTACTTAATCCCAAACTGCACTGTGTTAAAAACTAGTTTGTTATATATGTTTTTCTGTTCTTGAATCTTTGTTCTAGCCAGATATTTCAGTATGGACAAGCTTTTGGTCATACTGACCCTAACAGGACTGTTGACTTCTGGTAAGTTAATCTAAATGAATTTAAATTTGCTGTTAGTAGTTTTGACCTAAGAGAGTTTATTCTATGTTCCAACTGGTATAAAAGTAACTGGAGAAATAATCTTTTGTTCAGGCTTTTGATACAAATAGTAATATTACAAAGGGATGCTTTACTGTTAGAACAGAAGTTTGAGTTGCAACTGAGAGAAATGTTTATATTTGAATTTGTCTTTCTCAAGGAGTGGAGAGTTTTACGATATCAGAGAAAGAGTATGAGAACATTGATCGAATGCTGGAATTTGGGGTCCAAGTATTTCTGAACTGTTTGGACAAAGTCAAAGAGGCCACTGAGAAACTGGTGGAAGAGGACATGCTGAGAACAAACAGGTAGAATCAGCAAGACTGAACCAACGTCTGACTGCTTTAAGTGGACTATGAGTAATATCAACACCTGTAAAATGACACCTTTCATTCTTTTCTTCTACAGAATTGCAATCCAGGACAACTGGAATTCCTTCAGAGAGACAGCCAACAGAATCAGTGTAGAGGAAAGAGGTAAAGGAGTGCAGGATGATTTAATTGTAGCAGCACGGTGAGTCCAACCTGTTTATAATTAGGTTAATTAAAGTTATAGTTTCATAACACCACTGATATGCCTATTTGGAAGTTATGTTACTTGTTTATGTTGATTATGTATATTTTTTAAAAAAGCTGTGTTGTCAGCAGCTCTGTGGCTTTTCAGCTTTTCTGAGTATTTATTCTTTGCTGCTTTAATCCAGCTTGCTCTTTCTCCAGCTTGTATTTTGCCTCCTTATAGCGAATTCTGCCCCACTACTGAATGCTGCCTCCTTTTCCCTCCAAAGCTGAGTTCAGCTGAAAACCATACTTTATCATTGCTTTATCATATTTTACATGCAGCTCTCCTCTCAGAAACTGGTGTGACGTCACTGTGTCTGTATATCCATCTAAGCTGTCTGTCGCCTCTTCAAAAACAGTCCTGTCTGTGGATTCAAAGCAGCCCTTTAGCTTTTCAATGTCTCCACTGGTCCACCTGTTCACTGTTGTAATGACAGCCTTGTTGATTTTGAGTTTCAGCCTGTTAGTTGGGATGACGTGAACAGGACTGTGGTCAGAGTGACTGAGAGCTGCGAACATGACGGCATGATAGGCATTTTTAACAGTGGTGTAACAACGATCCAAAGTGTTTCCTTTTCTTGTGGCACAAGAACGAACTAAGTTAATCACATCCAGACGGGGTTTCCAAAAACCATCTTAGCACAAAGATGATTAAATGATAAAGCGAGCATCGACCTGAATACTCTCTCTACCAGTTAAGTGATCTTAACACTAAGATGCTTTTGGAAAACTGGGCCCTGATCTACAAACTCACAGAAATGAGTGATCTGTGCAAAAGGAAACCAGTTTAAAATTGAACTGTTCAGATGAAGAAATGTTTATTTGATTAGTTTTTCATTCTGTATCTCACAGCACTGTTCGAAGACTGGTCCTGCACTACAAGGATGATGTCAAAAAAATATTCCATACAGTAATAATGGAGCAGAATGTTCAGATGTATCTACCGTAAGATCTGAATTCAATCTTCTTATCATGTATCTGCTAGTATGAATGTTACGGACCTCACTTTTTAAGTCTTATGTAATAATTAACTTGTATGGTGGCTTCATGTATCAGATTAAATACTGAGGTGCAACATTAGTTAGCTTCTGGTCCTAAATTACACTATAATGTCAGAAAATGATTCCCCAGTGCAAAACATTTTAAATTGAAGTTCATGATTAATCTTGGTCCATCTATCAGTATCATTTTCAGTCTACCAAATCAGACATACCCATATTAATCAATACAACTTTGAGCCATACACTGTTTAAAATAAGGATTTAGATTTACAGAAATATACTGTATTTTAACTAATAGATCATAATGTAATTATATCTCATGCTAACAGTTCTGCTATTGAACTTCTGCAGAGCTGTAAACACGTTCAAAGGGACCATTGAAAGAGCCAAAGCCAACGAGATCTGGGGGTACACATGATTTTCTTATTATAGTTCACAGTAAAAGGCCAAATGTTTTTATAGTAGGTTGTGGGTGTTTTTCCAGCAACATCACATTGACTTGTTTTGTATTTTATAGCAATTTGGTTTCAAACTACCTTCCTGATGCTCCATCAATTGAAAGTGAACCACTGGAGTTTCTCTGTTACCTGCTGTCCACTAGGTATGAACGCATGTTCTGTCTTTACTGTTTTTTCTCTCCTTGAACACTATAAGCATGCTAGTACTGTACTGTTATTTGTGGTATGCACCATTTATTGCTTGTAAAAACACTATATAACATTATAGTAAATACAAAAGAACATAAATAAATTAAACAATAATATTTGCTTTTAATAAACTACATAAAAGGTAATAGATACCTCTAAAGAATTTCTCCTCAGTGCTCCCAGACGTTGCTGTATTTATTAAACTCCATCACCAGCACACCTGATTTAAAAAAGAAGTACGAAACCAGGCATTGGAGGATAATTACAAATAATGCTTAGCTGCCACGAGGAGACGAGCACAATAAAATATAAAGTTAGAGATTATAGCTAATCTTTGAGCTTTCAGGTACAATTTATGGCAGTCATGTTTTAGCTCTTCATCAGTGGTCATTTTCTGGTTGTCTAGGGGTTTGGTTGACAGACTATTCTCAACCCAACGGTAACATTAAGGTTTAAAATAACTTTAACACTGCTGTGCCCAAAATACACCAGCACAGCTTACAGTGTCATGCCACTGTCAGAAGTCTGATGGGACAGATTTTTATTAGTCCATTTATTAAGAAATTTTGATCAAATTTAAAGAGCAGCACAAAATATAAATTATAGAAATTTTTAGCCCAGCGGTGACAAAAAAGTACTGTAAATGAATAATACACACTGGGTTTACTATTTTTGCTAGCAAATTGGAAAACATACTAAAAACATACCATTTGTTTTACCATTATTTCAAATGCAAAGCAAACTGAAGGCTGATGAGTGCCTGGCTGTTTTGTGCAGCTTGTGGAAAGTTTCATTTTTAGAAAGTTACAAATTAATCTATTTTATCTATTTAGTTTTTGTGTTCCTCATTTACTGTCATAAATAGAAATGAATTCAAAGCTGACATCTCTTTTTCTTTGCATTTAACAGCACCGTGGAAACTTATATTGTGAATGTTCTGAAATGTGGAGTGGAAGTCATTTCACAAATTAAAAAAATAGATTTTGATGAAGTAACTGAAAGGTAAGAAACTAGCATGACAATTGTTTAATTTTATAATAATATTAATATTATTTAGTAAGAAAGTTATATAAAATGAGGTAATCAAATAGAAAGGTTTAAGTAATAGGCTTCGCCAACCAAGCTCAGATCTGTACTCGTGTTAGAAAATATCAGTGGTGATATTTTAGCTGTAAACGCATTTTTAATAGCTGACAGGTGTATTTTATGAAATCTATTTTCTTTGTAAGCATTGCTGTCTCTGTGTGTTCAAGGGTGAGAACCAAATTTGAGGCAGTCTTTGAAAAGTTAAATGAAATTCGCAAAACTGAGCGTGAGAAAGAAGAGGATGATTTTCTTTTGCTAGTAAGGTAAGCTTCTTCATCAGAGGAATCCGTCATTGTAACATGTATCCTTTCTCTGTGAATAAACAGAAGAAATAAATTCTAGAAACACTTTGGGTCTCATTCACCAACCATCCTTAAGCTTATGCTTATACAGTTTTGACAAAGATTCTGACATTCACTAGTATTCTCTTATTTGGCATTTGTTCTTAGGTAAGAACAGAAATTATGCACACTCAAGAGCACGAAGATGTGAACAATTTTGCAATTTCAGAACATGTCATGAATCTGACAGACGTTTTGTTCAGACCTTTCTCAAATACAAATTTAAGAGAAAGGTTAGGAAGCTGTTGGCGACTAAGGCCCATTGTCTTTCTTTGGTTTCACCGAGTTAAACTAGCCATCTTCAGTTTATTACAGTCAGGAAAGAGCTTCCAGTGTGGACTGCCAGCTAAAAAATCAAGAAGCAAACTAACATTATTAAAATAAAATTACTTCACCTGACTTCCTGCCATAAAGAATGAGAAAAGAAAGAATAAACAAAATCAGAGCACTCTCTACATCTGGGAAAATTACAAGTATACACTATTATATACTGTTAATCAATGGTCTTTAGCCAACAATCAAGCAACAGCCATGAGCCGTCTAGCCAACAGAAGAATTGATGTAATTGATGGTAGGCAGATAGTAAACAGGTGCAAATCAGAGTAGACACTTGGGCTTTCAGTTGGGCTTAGAAGTCAAATTAGACTTTCACCCGTTTGTTTGTCAAATATTCCAATATATTGAAATGTTAATACATCATTTTCAAGCTGCAAACAACATAAATAGGACACAAGACTGCATGACTACATTTTATGTTCTAAGTCCACAAGACCAATTAGCATGAGTAGGCAGCATCCCTGATAGTTCACAGTGTTATAAACAATAATTATAACTAAAATGTTAAAAAAGAAGTCCAAAAGCATTTTCTTACCTCTCACCACCAGTAATGAAAACATGCTGGTGGTGATTCTGAAGCAGCAGGAAGGTCAGTACATGGACAAAGCTGAAGCTTCTTACAGGTGCCAGAATGTTACTGCTGCACTATTTTAGGTGGAATAGAAAATCTGAATAAGAAGCTGGCGAATACAGGAAACCAATGAGGCCTAGTAGTAAAGGTATCTTTCCTTCCATGCTGGTGTTCTGACAGACCGAACTTCTCCCTGAGGATGTGCAGTTCACACTGTAAGTGATCTGTCAGAATGAGCTATCATGACCCTTACAAACATCACTAAAGCTCATTATGTTACCTTTCTAACATTAGTTACTGGAATATTCTAAGCTGTATCAGTTTCTGTTCATCAGAAATATTAACAGCTACTCCAAATGAATATTGATCATTCAGCAGCTCAACCTGTCTCAGTATTGGCTAGCTAACTACACACAACTGGTTTATTAGCTAGTTAATTAAAATACAACTTATTTTGTAAACAGTTTTTACATGACACAAATGCCATCTACTCATCTTGGAAACTTATTTACATGTAGATTCATTAATGAACTAACATGTTAAAATGTTGCCTCAAGACCTATAAAATTATTCCAAATAAACCCAACTAAACTGCAGTACCCTTCACTATAAGGCATCCACTCACCATGGGCATGTTTGCCTAATGAAGACGACATAACTGACTTAAAATCAAACAGATGAGATGTATGTAGATGAGGAAAAAACACAGCAAACTTAAAGATCTAAACCTATTCATCCTAGGCTAAAGCATACTGCCACAGCAGGCAGACCCAAAGAAGACAATATGACATAAAAAATATGACATAAAAAGAAAAACAAAACCTATACCTAATCATCCTAAGCTAAAGCATACTGTTTGTGGTCCATTTATGTTTTACGTGTGTTACACCACTGTGATGTGTGTATACTGAAGAACAGAATTAACAAGTGAAGCTAACAGTGTCATTTCCTCCTCTGCATTGCACAGTGTTGTCTCCAGAGCGTTCGTTTTTTACTGGGAGAGTTTTCTGAACGCTACAGATACTCCTGAATTACAGGAAAAGTATGAAGTCATTGAGAGGTGAGTTGAGCCTTAAAAGCACTTAAAAGCATGAGCAACAAAAAAATAATTTTGTGTTTTTGTAAATTGCATTGGTTTTCTGGCATTGTCTGAAGCAAACTGGATATTCTAGTAGTATTGGCGCACAATAAAACAACAAAAAAAATTGAATAGGCACATTACAAAATATTATAATGTCTTTAAAAACATTCACCAAAAAGTTTGCAGGATGGGAAAAACGTGTCAGGTTATAGCTTAGCTGTCTAATGTTTTGGCTAATGTCATAAATGTAAAAGGTTGGTGAATAATAACATAAACCTATATATACTTAAAATAGTAACATATACCTACATATACCTTTCAAGGCTCCCTGAAAATAAACTTATTTTGAAGTTAGGCTGTTCCTTGGGGAAAAAAAAATGCTCACATACAAATTCAGGGAAAGGGCATTGTTTAGTCTTCTTCACCTAATATCGACGAGCTTCTGTACTAACTAAAAATACAGCACTGGTCTGCCTCAGGGTGGAGCTGTAGCAAATCCATTCACCCTGATGGCCTAGCAACTGTAATTATGCCTGGAAAACCTCAAAATGCTGCAGCATACTTGCCCAGTTTCACAAGAGATTGGTGTGAAGAGTGAATTGTTACTCATTTCTTAAACCAAAGACAAAATAGGAGATGTGTAAGGTCTCAGTCAATGTGTGGAAGACCATATTACCAAATTAACAAAGAGCATTGCCAAAAAGTAGCTTTTGTTAAACCAAACATTTTCTTGCTATTGAAGCTTGCATTAGCACCACTACAGTGAATAAGTTAGCAACTAGCCAACCAAAAGGGGGCCCCAAATACAAGTGGATAGTTCACAAACTGAGAAAAATCAATGGTTTATAGAACCATGAACACTTAAAGAACCATTTGAACGCATAAATAATTTCTTACATGGTTAAGTCGTTCCTTTTTATGGATGTACATTTACCAGATGTAGTCCATCAGCTGAGACAGGTTTGGTGTTGGTGTCTTTAGTTTTAAACTGGAGCTTTGAGGCAAATTCTGCTAAAAACACTAGAATAGTCACCCAAATCTTTTCTGTAAATTACATCACCCGAACTTGTCTCAATTGCCCAACCTGTGTCCACGTCTTCATTACGATGGTGCAGACTTGTCAATATGCTTAGCCTGCTGTATAACTTAATGTGAACTATAAAGTATAATATTGACTCTTAGTGTTTGTTAGCAATGTTAACTTCTTTCCAGTTTAAAACTAAGGAAGCAAAATTTGAGAACTAAACATGTAGTTGATCAACTACATCAAGGGTGAGTGGAAAAATGTGCAAGTTTAATTTTTAACCAAACCTTTCCTTTAATGGAGGGGTGAGGAATTCTAGTCCTGAAGGGCCAGACTCCTGCACAGTTTTGTGATTTTCTGCTCATGCACATATGATACAACTGATCAGTTAAAAGCCAGGTTTAGGTGATGTGCCAGAGCAGAGAAATCACCAAATTGTGCCATATTCCGGCCCTCAGTTCCCCACCTCTGCTTTAACCCCGTAATATCCCAGGCTTATTACATGCTAAAGTTTAATATTCAGTAACTACAGGGACTTTAATGCAAATTAGTTGAACTGTTAGGTTACAGAAGCATGTAATAAAACTGTGGGCCTGCTGGTGGGCCCATGGCCATGTAAGACGTTAATACCTAATATTCCAGAAGTAGTTACTGTGGTTAAACTACAACAATTGCATACAGTGCATGTTTGTTGTACTTGAATAGCTGTATTTTACATTCACAGAAAACTGAAGGAGCAGAATTTTGAGGAAGAACTAAAAGAAGTACTAAAACCTATAATGGAATCAGAAACAGTGAATGATGTTTTAAGGTATGTAATTCATCAGTATTTTGATGGGCTTCCAGACTTTTCTCCCAGGTTTTCCCTTCTAGCTACAGATGAATGAATCCACTGATTCCCAGTCCTGATTGATAGAGAGTCCAAAGGCTGAACTTTTTTGTGTTTAACCTGAACTTACATAACTGCCTCAGCATATGAAGCTTTTACTGTTTACCTGAGTTCAATCAGGTGTTAATGCATTTTTAAATTCTTATCTAAAGAAATCAAAAAAATCACAAAAAATAATTTAGGGCTAGAGCAAACGAAAACACTACTGTTCAAAAGTTTGGAATCCCTTGTTAAATTAACCATATTTTAAATATGTTAGATTTTAGATATATTAGATGTTTAAAAATATTTATGCATTTTAGATGAATTTAGAGAACATATTCTCAATTAATTTTTTGTCAAGATATCTTTCTCTCATTTGATCATCGTATCTGAAATATGAGACATTTTGAATATGAATTTCATTATGGATGTTATGCAGATTTCTCAGTCATCGCCGAATCATCTACAGCTCAGTTCGTCATTTTGGATTTAGCGTTGAATACATATTTTTTCTAGTTCTAATAGTTGTTTGAAATCTGTTTACACAGATTAGCCTGTCAGAAATATATATACATGTATCTACAACTGAACATGTTTAATACAATTAATATCAATGATTTAAAATTTCTGAACAGTGATTCAAAACCTTTGAACGGTAATGCATCTGTCAGCTTTCTGGTTTATTTTTATTCTGAGCTCATTTTCATGGCTTTAAAATTGACCACATGAAGAATGACCCCACTGTTAGCCCACTAGTGAGTAATGGGAACAGTGGAAGACTCCCTCTAGTGGCACGTTTTATAGTAATCAAACTTCAAGACTGGTGAAAGACTTGGTATATGATGACAGCTGTCTCAATTGATTTTATCAGTATCAAACCATCTACAGATTATTTTGACAAGAAATAGCTTTTACCGAACAATAAAAATGGAACTTAACTAAACAATAACAATAACCATGTAGTACACCCTTTACACCAAAAACCCCACAATACTTCATTGGAATGGACAAGGATGTTTTAATGTGTGTGTGTGTATGTTTCATACATCAACTAATGATTGATAATTCACAAATGTGCTATTAATTTAGACACTTTTCAAATATATGTGTATTTTCCCAGTTTCTGCTTTACTGTCTGGCCGCTGTCTGAACTGATGATTTATCAGTTATAAATGTCTGAAAGTTCATGCTTTTTGCTGACATCTGCTAATTATTTAAATGTAATATCATGTTTGTTTATTTGTATTTCTAGTCTTCACTTTGACTTTACCCGTGAGTTTTATGAAATCGGCATTAGTCCACTGATTGCGTTGTACTTCACTGGTCCACAGAGGTTCGAGAGGACTGTAAGGTAAAACCTGGTTATTTTATTGTATTGCTCTTACTAATATATCACAATAGTGTTGCGGAGAAGTGAACACATCATCAGATTAACACATTATTTGCTTTCAATAAATAGTGAATGGCGACAGTAACCTGTTACAACAAAGATTGAGATCAAGATTCTAATCTCTCTTCCTTTAAGTTTAATTTAAAGTAAGTAAAATTTAGTAAAATTTATATTTTTTACACAGTTTAGGTCCTTTAGTTATAGAGTTGATAGAGAAGTGACAAGTGTTCACAGTGTGTGGACAGTATCATAAGTAGAGCTGGGTATTGTTTGAAAATGTTCAATACCGATAAGATACTTTCAAACAAAAAAATACAAAAAAGGAATAATTATTATTATGATTTTCTTTTTCTGCTGCATACCAGGCAGGTATTAGTGTGTTTGACAGCATATCTCTGGATGGTGGCTGATACTTGGGATTTAATGCTTTTGTCATCTCTCTGAATAAATGAAAACACAAAGAAAAACGTATCCACAAAGCACAAACACGTTATTGTAACCACTGTTATAGTATTGTCTAGGGCTGGGTACCGAAATTCAATACCAAAAAGGCACCGACCAAAGCATCTCGGTACTATCGAGTACAGAAAAGTCTAAAATCAGTGCCTGTTTTCGATACTTTGCATGAAACGCAAATCATGAGGGATTATTGGAGTTAATCTCTGCTACCGAGAAAAGAAAGGAAAAAAGAGCACATAGCTAGCTAAATTCTTCCCTCCTCTTAACTGATATCCTTAGCTTTTCCGCTTAAAGTGAAAGGGGTTGTTTCTCCGTGGGCAACCGCGTTAGCGCGAGTAGAGCTGGTCCAACTGGCCCTAGCACTGTCAAAGCCCTCACCAACAACATGCAGGTAGTTAACAGGGCTCATTTATGAAACCTACGGAACATGAATTATAAAAAACATTACAGATATTTTCATACGGCAGCTGATTTGTAGCCAGCTAGCTAGCTAATACGTTCTAGTTTTATGCTAACGTTTGCTGAATCCTAACTGGCTTTCAGGGCTGACAAACAGCACAGTAACGAGTGTTAGTCTTCTCTGGCTAAGCGAGAAAGGCACAGTAAACTGATACCGTACCTGATGCTATTTTATCACTGGAAACACTGGGGTCTATATATTTAGGATATATTTAGCCCAGATTCTCCTGTCCCCCGCGCCGACGTAGTGCTGTTCTTCATGCGGTCGAAAATTCTGCAGTTTTCTTGATGGAGATTAATGCCATGTGTAATCAAGTATTTCATCAGAATTGACGTATCACCCATTTTGGAAGCCATTATCTTAAGGCACTTGTTGCACCTGGATCTGTTCTCAGCAGCGTTTTCGAAGTACAGCCAAACTTTCGACATCTTCCACATGTTTAGCTAACTGTGTACTCTTTGCGTTTCTGCGCGTCACGTTTTTTTCTTTTCTTTTTGTTTTTTTTGCATTAGTGGTAAGGGTGAGGGGAATCCCTCGTGATTTGCGTTTCATGCAAAGTGTCAAAAATAGGCACTGATTTTTTTTTTTAGACTTTTCGGTACTCTGTAGTATCGAGATGCTTCGGTCGGTGCCTTTTTGGTATCGAATTTCAGTACCCAATCCTAGTCATAAGAAGCCACAGTATACTCACCCATCTAGACACAGTACACTGTGAATACACGCACACTGAACTCCACAGTAGGATATGTTAGTAATATAATAAATATCAGTTTCAGTGCAGCAGCAAACTAAGCAAAATATCGGTAGATACTTATTCATGTCATGAGTAATGTCAGGGCTAAAAAGTACGCTTACAACACAAAATGCCACATTATTATGTGATGAAGTGTTGTGCAGAAGTTTTAGAAAATCTGATTTAAAAGGCTATTTATTTATTTTATTGTGTTTTTATTTGTATGTCAATATTATGTGATATTCAAAACAATTTATCTTTTTAGTAAATGTGTTTTTGTCTGTTTTGCCTGTAAAAGCAAGAGCAGAGAGAAAACACATTCTTTAAAGTATTATTTTTTAAAGTCTGAAGTACATATTAATTTTTTTCCTCTTGTCATGTGACAGGACTGTGGGCATGAGTGCTGTTGTTCATTCGTACACCATTTATGAACAGCTGTCAGAAAGAGGGCTGTTTTCTGAGATGAAAAGACTGTATTTCAGAGGTGTGGACATAGGAACTGCCCTGGCAGGCAATGAAGAAATTCAGTATTTTAGGTAAGCCCTCATTGTCCTAATACAGAATCATAGAGGACTGTGTTCAAGGCTACTGTTACGACTTATATGCAGTTGTCTGTTATGTAAAATAAATCTTTCCCTTTTGTCATTTTTACTCTATATAGTTGCACTTTATTGATATTCTATCATGTATAGTTTACACCGATTGGCCACTTCATTAAGCAGACGCTCCTTGTGTCTACGCTCAGTGTTCATTGTTTCAGCTCTATGTACGCTATAGGTGCCCTCTGTAGATCTATGATTCCAGATCTTTTTCTCTGCAACATTTGTTAGCCCCCTTTTACCTTGACCTACACTGGTCAGGACCCCGACAGGACCAGGAGCAGGTATTATTTGGGTGGTGGAACATTCTCAGCACTGCAGTGACAATGACATGGTGGTGGTGTGTTAGAGTGTGTTGCGCTGGTACGAGTGGATCAGACACAGCAGTGCTGGAGTTTTTGAATACCCTGTCCACTCACTGTCCACTCTTTTAGAAACATCTACCTTGTTGGTCCATCACATAGATGTGAAATCAGAGACAGTAGCTCATCTGTTGCTGCACAGTTTGTGTAAGTCATCATCAGTGGTCACAGGATGCTCTTGGCTGGATATTTTTGGTTGATGGACTATTCTTAGTCCAGCAGTGACACTGAGGTGTTTAAAAACTCCAGCAGCAATGCTGTGTCTGATCCACTCAGACCAGCACAACACACACTAACACCACCACCACATCAGTGTTACTGCAGTGCTGAGAATGATCCACCACCCAAATAGTACCTGCTCTGTGGTGGTCCAGTTTAAAATGGGGCGAACAAAGTATGCAGAGAAACAGATGGACTTGGAGTCTGTAATTGTAGAACTACAAAGCGCACCTATATGGTAAGTGATGGACAACAAGTGTAAATACAAGGAGGTGAACTTAATGAAGTGGCCAATGAGTGTATATATTGATGTTATGTTTCTGTTTCCTGTTGACTTACAGAGAGACGTACTTTGAGAAATGGAAGTCTTTCAGAGAAGAACTCAACACTCTTGTAAATGAAGAGAGAGGCAAATCACATATCCTACTTCCACAAGTGCGGTAAGCTCTACTTGCTAAAAGTTTTGTAGTTACTATAAAAATAAATGTTGTTTATTCACTCCACTTTTTTCTCCTCAGGGCTGTTGCAAGAATGTTAATTGCCAAATTTGAGGAGCTCGTCGACAAAGTCAATGCAGATATTGATGATGACACAGTACAACAGATGTCAACGTAAGAGATTTACTAAAACATAAGTGCACATAAAGAAAACCAGGGCCCATTTGGGCTAAAGAGCACAACTGAACAATTTCAGCAACCATTTTTCATAGTTTCACCATGAAACTGTTAATATTGTCAAAACTACTTATTAAAACCTAAGTGGACTACACTGTTGTAAAGAAATACCCTGTCATCTTACATCTATTTACTAGAGGTACTATAGGAACTATAATAATATTATAAGAAGCTATGAAGCTTTTATAATACTGTGTTATACTTTTAATAATAATCTATATTTTCACCGCATATGATATGATATCTTAGTCATCTATAATACCTGAGTAGTGTACTGCAGTAATCTACAGTAATTGGTTGCTGGTGTATGTTTTGCACAAACTGTGTCAGATTCTCAGTTCACAACATCTGTTGAAATTTTTCATGTTCTGCATCTCTCAGTCAAAAGCCACAACGGTTTGAAATGTATTACTTTTATTGAAATTGAAATCATATATCATTGCTGATGGAACAAACTTCGAAGCTGCTCTTTACATTGTGTGAAAATTATAGGATTAATAGACCAGTAAAAATGCTGCGAAATTAAATGGCAATAAATCTCATTAAATTAACTTTCTTTAAAAGTTGTGAATGTTTTGTCTTTCTCCTGAAAACTTACCATTTTGGAGATAGGAGATTTTGTTCCAACAGTGACAATGTGTTTGCACAAACGTATTTGTAGCACGTCTTGCAAAGCAAAGATTAATTCGATTAACTTGTTGGAATTTTGTTTGTGTAGGAAGTGGAGTAATATAAAAGAAAAATGCATTAAAAAACTACTGACCAGTGGAGCACTTACTCAGGATCAACTGGATGAAGCTCAGAGGTCAGTGATATATAGTGCTGCTCGCTCACCAATCTGATGAATTAAACTGTTCTGAAACAAATTTGCCACTAAAAAAATCTTTTGTGTAGTAAAAATAAACTATGCTAACACAATATGATTTACTTGTTTGGTTTAATTCTACACATTCAATATAATAACATTTAAACTGCATCTTCATTTGTATCTTTTTAATTTATTATAAACTGCAACTGTTCACTCATTCTATATTATTATGATAACGGCTTTCCAATGACACTAATAATTTGTGACTACTTTCTCTTGTAACCTATATTCCACTTCATTGCACCAAAAATAGTTGCTTAAATCCTTTCACTTATTAAATAAATAATGTACCGAACTTATGTTCTGTAAATTTGCATCTAAAAATCATGCAGGCTATTTGTGGGTCTTTTAAACTAGGTTTTAGATGTTAAAATTAGAAAAACAAAAAATGTCTTGACAAAGGGATTTGAAGTATGTGAATATTTATGTAATTATTTCTTTATTGTGTTTTGCAGCATCTTTCTGAATGATATAATTGGGTTTTATGATAAATATCTGGAGTTTACAAAAACGATGGATCCACAGAGAGTTGAAGATACGTCTAAGTAAGATGTGCTTTTTTTTCTTCTTATGTGAGAATGTAGTAGGGGGTGCACAGCATTAGTCAACTAAGAAATCCACTAGTCGGGCTGTGGGCAGCAGTTAACTAGTCAAGGAACATGCCTGAAGTACAGTCGCATTAAAAACTGCAGTGAAAAGTCAGAAGAAGAGAACAGAAGTAAGTTTTTGCTAAACACAAAGTACTTTTTTTGTATAGAAATAATGTACAACCCCATTTCCAAAAAAGTTGGGACGCTATGCAAAATGTAAATAAAAACAAAATGCAATGATATGCAAATCATGTGAACCATATTTTTTAAAGGAAAATACTACAAAGACAACATATCAAATGTTGAAACTGAGAAATGTTATTGTTTTTTGAAAAATATATGCCCATTTGGAATTTGATGCCAGCAACACAGCAAAAGTTGGGACGGGGGCATGTTTACCACAGTGTTTAATCACCTCTTCTTTTAACAACACTCTTTAACAACAAGCATTTGGGAACTGATTAGACCAATTGCTGTAGTTTTGAAAGTGAAATGTTTTCCTGTTTTTGTTTGATACAGGATTTCAGCTGCTCAACAGTTCAGGGTCTCCTTTGTTGTATTTTTCATTTCATAATGTGGCAAATGTTATCAGTGGTGACAGGTCTGGACTGCAGGCAGGCCAGTTTAGCACCCGGACTCTTTTAATACAGAGCAATGCTGTAATAATACATGCAGACTGTCGTTTGGCCTGCAGTGCCGCCTGAGGGCCCAAAGATCACGGCCACCATATATTGTTTTTTGGCCTTGTCCCTTACATACAGAGATTTCTCCAGATTCTCTGAATCTTTTAATGTTATTATGTACCGTAGATGATGAAAAGAAAGAGTTTTTTTGCTATTTTACATTGAGAAACATTATTCTTGAATTGTTGCACTATTTGCTCGTGCAGTCTTTCACAGAGTGGTGAACCCCTCCTCATCTTTACTTCTGAAAGCCTTTCTGAGATTCTTTTTTATACCCAATCATGTTACTGACCTGTTGCCAATCAACCACCAGGTATTTTTTTAGCATAACACAACTTTACCAGCCTTTTGTTGCCCCCCTCCCAACTTTTTTGGGACATGTTGTTGGCATCAAATTCAAAATGGGCACATATTTTCATAAAACAATAAAATTTCTCAGTTTCAACATTTGATATGTTGTCTTTGTACTATTTTCAATTAAATATAGGGTTTAAATGATTTGCACATCATTGCATTTTGTGTTTATTTACATTTTGCACAGCGTCCCAACTTTTTTGGAAATGGGGTTGTACTCCATGAGATTAAACCGATATGAGGGCTGCTAAAGTCTCACAAACCAGACTGGGCAGGTTTTAAGATCCACCATCTCTAAGGAAATGCCATTTGACTGACATGCAAAATGACCACACAGACCACACGGTTTACTGCGACATGTTTCTAAAAAATAAACAGACTTAAATAAAGCGGAGCAGTGTTGGAAATTGTTTGAGGATATTTCATTTATTTGCAACTTTTGTTTTTAATGACTAATCGACTAGTCGACTACTTTTCTGAATGAGTTCCAATTAAGTCGTGCCACTGATAGGACGCAGTGACTGTTTTAAAAACATCTATGATTTTTGTTGTGCTAAGCCATTCCAAGCCAATTAATGACATTATGTGTTTTTAGAACTTTTTGTGGAACTTGCTTACTAAATACTAAATGAATCCAGGCAGGCACAGTACTGTGCAAAAATTAGAGACTACTCGTCTTTTATTTAATTTCCTGGTTCCGTTCCAAATTTCTCCTCATCACCCCAAGTCATCTTGTTGATTTCCAGTTCATTTTACCACCAGCACCCCTGATTTCATTTAATGCAGGATTAATTAGCCAAACCAGGTACTGGATGATATCTACAAATAGTACTAGGCTGCCAGGAGGAGAGAATAAATGAACACACTGACATATATAAACTCACTACTAACTGTTTTAATGTTATTTGACTTTATTGTAGTAAAATTTTAAGCTCAAAAGCTCAGTATGCTGTTTATGTCCATAGGACAATTTAGATAGCAAACACCAACTAATTACGTGGTTTACTTAACAGTGAGTTTAACAGACTGTTTATAGTGCCTAAGCAGAACCAATAGGGTTTAATATAGTTTTTAATGCTAAAGCCTTTAAATGCCCCAGTCCTGCCAGTAGGTTTATGTTTCCATTCCTCACTCCTATAACAATAACTCCAGTTTCCAGTTTCTAGATAATAAGACTTAAGAAGTAATAAGCTTAGAGATGTTAAAGGTTTTAAAGAAGATAACAAAGCATGAAAGAAACACATTGTTCATTATTTTGATGTGTTCGTTTCAGGGCTCTGGTCAAAATGCTGGTGGTGGGACTTAATTTCATATATTCTCCACTGGCTCAAGCTCTGGACTTCTTACTCGCCTGACCACTTCAGACACAATGAGGCCGTTTTCATTAAATAACAATCTGAAACATTGTAACCTCACTGTAATCTGACATATCACTATTCTCAATACTTTACTTTATTGAAATAAAAGGTTTATATAGCATCAAAAATGGTTCATTCTCCATCATTCTGAAGAACCATTCCACAATGCAAAGAACAGTATGAAGCAATAAATGGTTCTTTGAGTCTCCATGGTTCTATATAGAACCACTGTCTTTACTAAAGAACTTTTGAAGAACCATCTTTTTGAGAGTGTTTAATGCAGGTATATGAGGCAGTCGGTAAGTTTTAAACATGTCTGTTGCGAAGGTACAAGGTACATAAGACGCATTCTCTAGGTAAAATAAATGACAATGTGTTATTAGAACTTTTTTGTGGAACTTGCTTATTAAATATTTAATAGGTTCAGTTCAGCACAGTACTGACTACTCAGAGACTCAGAGACTACTTGTCTTTTATTTAATTTCCAGGTTTGGTTCCAAATTTCTCCTCATCGCCCCGAGCCATCCTGATGATTTCCAATGAATTCTACCACCAGCTCCCCTCATTTCATTTATGCTTGTGGGTGTACGTGATAGTTTCTTGAAAAAAGAAAACTGATAAGTAGCTCTGTGTTGTTTTACCTTGCATTTAAAAAAATAATAATAATAATGCATTTTGACACATTTTATTTATTTATATAGTTATCTGTGAGTTCTCTAATAAAGACATATTGATCTGTATTAAGGCTGTAGTCAATACCACCTTTGTAGAGCCCAAGACAAGACCAAGACCATGACTAGTCAAGACTGAGTCAAGAACGATTCTAACTGAGTCTGAGTCCAGGTCAAAACTAACTCTACATAAAAGCAACATCAAGTCCAAAAGAAAGCAAAACAAGGTCAAGACCAGAAAGTACCCATCTTCACTGTCCGATGGTGCTGGTGGTGTCTTTCAGTGGGCTTGGGCTCTTGCTCTTGGTCTGGAAGTTCCACTTGGTCCAGGCTCTTGGGAGTCATCATCCTTGTGGATGTATTCTTCTTGTTGTACTGGTGGTTGTTCACTCACTGGTCTCAGTGCAGGCGTTGCTCTGGAACAATGGTTTAGATGGACCCAGACCTTTTGTCCTTCCACTTTAACTGCAGTTGGAGTTGCTAGGACCACCTTGGAAGGACCCTCACGTCTTGGTTCAGTCCAGCCTCTTTTGAAGACCCTTATGTAGACATAGTCTCCAGGCAGCACTTGTTTGAGCTGATCTCTAATATCTAACTTTCTTCCCTCAGTGGCACCTTTCACATCATTGAAGATTTCTCTATGGATTTTAGTCAAACATTTTACATATTCATGTAATTATTTGAGCTGAGGGCCTTTAGTAGGCCGTGAGAGATATGTTACAGGCATGTGGCACCTTGTGAGCATTTCATAAGGGGTCAAATGAGTGATTTTACGATTGGTAATCACTCTCAAACTCATTAAAGCTAATGGTAGAGCAATTAGCAAATTAATTTTCAGTTCGCTTGCTGCACATGTCTTAGTAATTTTAGCTTTAAGAATTCCATTTTGACATTCAACTATGCCCTGCGATTATGGATCTACATTTAATCATTAATTAATAATTAATGTCTGTGTAATTATGTCAATAACTTTATTAACAAAGTGTTGGCCATTGTCAGAACTAATTTTATGCCATATGCAAATCTAAACATGATCCATCCACAAACAAAATTAACTCACTATTTGATAGTGGTTCACTATATAAATCTTCTCCAGATTTTAAGAAGGTTGTGGTTAACTATTCACAATGATGTGGTATACCTTCTTCAGGCGTAGCTAACCTCTCTGCTGGATTCACTCTGGAGCATCTTTGTATTGTCAAATCAGGGCCGAAAGAATGACGTCATATCCTGTTTGTCTAACATTAGTCAACACAAAAGAGTAAGATGTTAATAAGATGTGTATCACATTGTTATGGATGTTGCTTTCTCATATGTGAATGATGCCGCTTCTAAGCCTTGATACAATACCTTTAGCTAACAAACTCAAAGTTGTTACTTTTTTTCTTTTGTTATAACTTGGGTAGTGTGTTTCCCATAATATATCTACTTTCCTTTAATTAGTAAAATAATCTGTACTGTAGCCTCTCTGTGCAGACTGGGAGCAGTCTGTGTGTGTGTGGTGCTCCAACTGTACTAGATTAATTGCTGTCCTTGAAGTGCTTGTGTGTATGTAATCTCATGGTCCGCTGCTAAGAGCCCCCCCTTTCTTGCTTCTCTCTCTCTCTCTCTGCTGCTTTTTACCTGCCAAGACGACAGGTTAATACCCATACATTGATAATTTCCCTTATTTTCCAAAAAAATCCTCCTTTTTCATTTTTTTTCTTTTACTTTTACGTCACTCACTATCTTAGAGTCGAATTCATCAGCTATGCTTCACACACATCAATCTTTTTTTTCGAAAGGGAAATCTTCAAAGTAATCTCCTTTAAACAGCTCATCTCTTGAACTTCTAAATACATGTTGCACTCGCGTTGAGTTAGGCCATAAACTCTTATGCAAGGGGTCAGTTTCTTGTAATTTAATCTAGTGTCAAGGAGCGTACCATCCTAAAGTAGCTGCCTTTTCTCTCTCCCACAATTTTGGTGTATCTCAAGCTCTCTGCACCGCTCAAATTTAATTTCAGCCACTAAAGGGGTTTGACTATTTAATATTGTATTTAACAATGGAGCTAGATGTTTTTTGTTCCAAATCAGTTTAATTCTCCCTTTCAACCTATGGTGAGGAACATGGTTTGCACTTCATCCCAGTTGAGCCATTTGGGTGAGCTGCCATAATTTTTCACTAATCAACACTGATGATTTCCAACTCTCTCTGCCTTCTGCATCATTGTAAGTTTTACAACTTTTTGTAAGTTTTACAACTTTTTGTATGGCCACACTTTCAGACAAAACACACAGACAAACATTTAACATTTATCTCTTAGCGCTTTTTTCTCTATAGCATGCTTTTTTTCTCTCTCTTTACATGGTATCATTTATCGCATTGTGTCAAAGCGCCAAGGGAAGAGGCGCCACGTTTACAGAGTCGAGATGTTGAAGGCTCAAGTGGGCCAGAAGAAAGTGAAGAAGAAGGCAGGAAGAAGCTGAAACAGGAAGGAAAAAAGAAAGGAAGATAGTGAGAGCAAGACTAAAGGAGGGAAGGACGAGGACTAGGGTTGAAGTGAGGGAATTCTACTCTTTTAGCATTGAAGGTTACTGAAGGTATGAATGTGTCACATTTAATTATGTTGGCGCCTCAGATGATTTCGACGACATCAACTCCTTTGAAGATGGTCATCAGAGCTAAGTTAGGAAGAGCGGTTCATCTCCCCTGTCGATGTGGAAGGTTTAATGTTGGTGGTAATAATCCTCCTAAGTCGTGGTGAAGATGTGTTGTTAACAGGACCTGAAGTTGATACTGTGCCTCGTGATCAGAGGAAGAATCTTTTGTTTAATGACTGGAGGTGGTTGAAAGTTGGGGACGATTGTTCACTTGTGCATAATGTTACATGGGAAGACCAAGGGGAATACATATGTACTTATTTAGAGCCAGAGTTTAAATTTGTTCCATTTCAAAGTGTGTGGAGAGAGGGTTATATAACTCGGAAGGTAGTAGTTATGATAGAAGATTTGAGTTCTACTGGAGTTTTCATGGTTGCTAAAAGGGTTCAGGAACAATTCACCACAGCAACCACTCCCAGGGTGAATATTGCATCGATGAAGCTTACTACTTTAGCTCCAGAAACAACTAAGAGCGTTTATACATCAATGAGGCTATTACTTTAGCTACGACTTTGAAGGGGATGCAGGCTACTACAGGGATGGTGACAATTTCTACCTTTGTCACTTCTGGAAATATTACAAGTGAGGCTGGGCCAAGGGCAACCTTTGCCAATAAAACAGTGACGACATTTTTGTCACCTACGAAATTTGTAAATGTGACACAGACACCTGATATGACATCTTTGAACTTTAAAGAAGTAGTAAATATAACCCAGAAACCTATGTTAAAGATAGAGCTTAGTGTGAATAGTAGTAATGAGATTTTTGAACCTAGAGAACAGATGGTGGAAGAGAATGATGCAGATTCATCTGTGACAGCTCAGAGGACTATTTTAGATGTGGAAGATGAGTTTTTTGACTTTGACTGGACACCAGAAGACATGACTGACCATTATCATGTATTACAGAAGAGAGAAACTAAGTGGAAGGCATATGGATTTGATTCCTCGGTGTTACAAATCGCAGACCCATGGGCAGGTAGGAACTTATGGTTCCAGCAGTTAACTCATTCTGTAAGATCGGTTAGGAAACTGAATTGTCCATGTGTGGTGAAAGTTCCAACACCAGGCACATGGCCTTCAATTTTAGAGATGGTACCAGAACCATTAAGTGCTAAATGTCAGTCTTATGCATTATGTTACCTCATGCTGTTATATCAGCAGCAATCGGCGAAAGATAAGGTGATGGCTCTGTCAGTGCATCTATTTAGACCTAAACATAATTGTTCTTGGTTGAGGGAGTTACCATATGTGAATTTACTTGATCAGCATGAAAATATGATAACAGCGATCCCTGATGCGTTGGAAGTGAAATCTGTGGGGGCAAAGACGTTTTGCGATGAGAAATGGGCTGACTATAGGGAATTCTTTAAGGATATTTAGGCTGGTTTGTGGTGATAAGGCATATATATTTCTACCGTATGGGTGGATAGGGATGCTGTTATATGGCAACATTGAAGCTTCCATATGAGGTTTTTACTGTCCAGAAGGGAAAAGTATCTGATGAGGTTCAATCTGATGCTATTTCTGGAAGTAGGAAGAAAAGGGAACTGGCACAATTTCATAATCTGGAGTCCTATCATTGGAGGATAAGTCTAGGAGAGAAGTAGGGTATAGGATTATTTCCATGGTATGGTGTGACATTTTTGGCAGATCACATTGATAATATTACCTACACCCTACAGGGTTTTGCAAATGAGACTATAAGAGGTTTTGAATACTTGTCAAATACTCAAGAGTCATAGACTGACGTTGCTGAAACATGACATGGCTCTTGATTATCTTTTAGCCAAACAAGGCGGCCTATGTGTAGCTTTGAACTTAACTGGTGATGCCTGTTATACTTTGATTCCTGATAGTTCTGACAATATGACTAGTGTCATAGATGCATTGAAGCATATAAGGGATGCGTTTGGCCCATCGGAAGGAGCTGGATGGTCTGTGAATGCTTGGTTGCAGGAGAAATTAGGACCGTTGGGAGCAGTGTTGGTTCAGATTATGGTAGCAGTTCTTATATCATTGAGTGTGATGTTTGTTTCTGTACGTTGTTGTTAACCTTTGCGAAGGCTATGATATTGAGATGGGTTGGAGTTGTGATGCCTGGAGATCAAGTTCAGATGCCATTACTACATAGGACTGACACAGACGATGACGAGGAAGTGGTGATAGAAGGCGAACTGATGGAGAAATATCCATTTTGAATATCTACTCTTATTATAGTCTTAACATTTATTTCTGTTACTATTTTGGTATTTAGTGGTCTCTTACTATAGAGTGGGATGATTGCAGGGGGAAATGGAAAAATGTGACTTATAACTTGGAATAATGTGAAAGTATGATACTGTGAGTTTCACATTTACTTATAAGGTGTTCATTCATATTTGATGTTTCAATTTGCATCTGTTGTTTTTGCAAAAGATACTGGTTGGTGGTTTTCTTTTCTTTCCTTCAAGAACGATGTTGGTGGAAGACCACTGTAAGGGTTGTTGGATCTTCGGGGACCCCGATGTGCATGGACAATAAGAATGGACTGGAGGACTTTGAATAAGGACACTGTGATACAATGCCCAGAGTCAACACATCATCGACACTACACTGAGAGTCGACGCTGCTGAGGAGCTGCAGTGTGATACATTTTTATGTCTTCTCATATATATATTTGCATAGTATTGGATTTTGTTCTATTATATTGTAATGTGTGATATTGATAGAGGACATTTATAAGGTAGCGATAATCTTAGCAAGACATAATAGTTGGATTGAGTGTTTGAGTTGTTTACTGCATGAGTAGTACTTAAATTTATAACACTTTCTTTGTTTTAGTTGCTTGAAGATTGATGTTTTCTGTTATTGGGTACGTACATTGGGACCTCAGATGTTTTTTTTCTTTTTTCGGTGCTAGGGATATTGGTGCTAGGCAGGGAAAGGTCCATTGGAAGGTCCGATGGGTCGACCAGCCTGAAGGTGGACATTGTTTTGATTTTATTTTCTGAGGTTTCGGTATGTATTTGCTTAAGTCATATCCCTACATGACTTGTCAAAATTCCTTCTTTTTTAAATTGGTCTGGAGTATGTGGTTGCCTAAGGTAGAGGGATCATGAGATAATTTTTCCTGTCTAGATTGTTTGATGGACATTTCAGGAATGATAGCTGCCTGACAGGTTTTTTCGCTCTCACACTCCATAAAGTTGTTGTATTGCTAAGGTTACGCTGTAGGAAGCATGTGTAGGAGGAACTGTTATTTTGTTACAACTGCACACATGTATGTGTTACTTTTTTGTTTTTCGAGACTCTGTGTAAGTCTCGAAGGGGGGAATATGTGGTATCTAGAGTTCCATGTGTTATCTGTTTTTGCAGGTTTGGAATGTTTAAGTTAGGGGGCCCCTGGTGTAAAGGTCTAAGGGTCAAGGCCCCATAGGGAATGGGCCCCTTTCTCTTCCTTTCCCTTCCTCTCTTAGTTCCAGATAGATGAGATCATTTTAAAAAGGACCATATGTTCTGTTTCCTTTTACGAAAACAACCACCCTATATAAGCAGTTGGGTATACTGTTCTGCAGGGGACACTTCAGAATTGGCACGGATCCCCTCTCAGGTACTTTATGGTGCTTGATACGATACTGTTTTACTTTGTAATAAACATCTTATAGCAAGACGGTGTCAGCAGAGACTTCTTCATCATCTTCACATCATCACTATTTAATAAACAACAGCAGCACTGCCATATCTGTGCTAGAGGTGGACCAGATCTGTTTTGGAACATGTGGGTCATATGAATTTTTTTGTATGTGAGCTACGTTTGGCTCACATGCTGTTTGCCGGTAGGCAGTACTGCCATATCTGTGCCAGAAGTGGACAAGATTTGTTTTAGGACATGTGGGTCCATTCGAATTTTCTTATATGTGGTCCACTTCTGGCTCACATGCTGTTTGCCAATGGGCAGCACTGCCATATCTGTGCCAGAAGCAGACCAGATCTGTTTTGAGGCATGTGGGCCAAATCTTCATTTTTGTGCTTCATTAGGTGCTCTAATACAACTGCCTGATTAAAAAAAATACTTGAATAAATAGAGAGATAAAAGAAATAAAGAGCCTGTTTTGAAAACGTAGCGAGTGAAAAGTACAGATTTTTCTTTTGAAATGTAGTAAAAGTAAAAAGTATTAAGTGACAGAAATACTCAAGTAAGGTACAGATACCTAAAGAAATGACTTAAGTACAATAATGAAGTAGTTGTATGTCATTACTTACCACCTCTGGTTCTTGGATTATCTGCCTCTTATTTTAGGAGAGTAAAATACAGTTTATCTGTGTAACGGGTTTTGCAATTTTAATATTATTATTGCTAGAACCTTAGATAAGGGTGTGGAGTAACCCGAATTTATTTGAAGTCTACAGACTAGGGCAAGAGAGAGAAACGCTCGCACCAAGGATGCTTCAGTAAAAGGGAATTTATTGGCTGAATATCAAACTACTTTTGGACTACATTCAATAATAAACAATAGAAAATAAAAAACAAAAATGATAATAATGAAAGTCAAAAGGACAAAATAGCTCGAGTAAAGTGATTCGCAGCTAAATGGTATGAGGCAGTGTGGTTCTTGGGAAGTCGCTTGAAAGAGCCTCTAGAGAATTAACCTAAGTATGGACAGGAATAACAATATGGCTGGATGTACCTATTAAAAGTTCTCTTATTAAATAAATTGGCGAAAGTTATGGATATATTCTCCCTGGCCAGACAAGAAATATCCACCTTCCTTCTCTGAGGGTGGTTTAAACTTAAGGTGTGTAGACGAACAGGCAAGTTACAAAACAAACAAAGGTTTCAGATCTGAAAATTTAGCGTTCTAATACTTCTGACCTGTCTTTCTGACCAAGGCCGGCACAAACTTATTTAGCTATCTTCTTGTTGAGAATGCAGAACTCCGAACTGTCGAAATTTGCGGTGCACTCTGGTTTTGCTCGGCTGGAGGCCCTACCCTTTGGACGTGGAGCCAGAGTGCTGATAGGTTCTCCTCATCTAAGGTTAACTAGCTACTCATTGTTTCCAACTCTGATTGGTTGTGCATAATTTTAGGAATGCCTTCCCCAGAATCACTGCCTTCTTTGTTTCAGCTAGTTTTAAACAAAGAAAAAGAAACATTCCTATATCATCAAATCGATTTAACTTTCAAAAGGAATGAACAACTAGGATATTCAGGTACACAGGTAATATTTGCCTGTAATATCTGAATATGACCCAATGCATGAAGAAATAAAATTGACAACAAAAGAAAAGGAACAAGGGAAGAAAAGAAAAGAAAACCACATTCAGAATACATATTGGTCAATGGTCTAAACTCATAGCAATTAAATGGTTGGGTCTGTCTGTTATCAAAGTTATACACTATGTATTTCTAGTGCTTAATAGTAGAAAAAGGTACAAGTAATATTTAGGTAATACACAACAATAAGATTAATAAAACAAGTAGTATTGCTTACAGATTATATAAATATTGATAATCAAGCAGACAAAGCAAGAAGTTTCTTGGGTTCTTTATAAGCACATGTCCTTACGGTGGTGATGTGGTAATTCTCGTTTCCACCCCTTGGGTGTGCTGTGGGTCCATGCTTGAGATCCTCAGGGACTTTAGCAAGTTTAAATTCGCAGTCCAGATTGTCATATCAGTTCCGTTCTTGGTATGTCTAGTTTAGTTAAAAAGAGGTCTAACGAATGGTTGCAGTTTGGAGTGGACATATACCTTAGAAATGTACTTTCTGTTACTTAAAGATAAAGTTGTCCACAGGACGTTGGAGAGCCATGTGGCCAAATTCCAGGGAGGTGTTCTGTTGCCCCCTGGGTCGAGGGAGAGGGGTGCTGGTTCTTGATTCAGCCGTAAGTCGACAGATTTACATTTTCAACTCCATACTCGCCGGAGCCAAAAGGCCCTTAACTTTTGAGTTGTTGATAAATTAGGTGAACGCTTGAAGTAAAGTTTCAGCCAGTGTTCGCTACATCTGTAAACTCTATACCTGTATTACAGGTAAATACATGTCCCAAAACATATGTGGGCCACTTCTGGCAATAACATGGCACCACCCTCCAGCACTTGCAAACTGTAAGTGAGCTAAAAGTGGCCCTCATATTAAAAATGATAATAGCTCACATTCTAAAGTCTTCAAGAATGTATTAATGTGCAAATAAATAAAATAAAAATGTCTAAATAATTTGCAATAAAAATTAATAATACTAGTGTAACTAAATATAACATTATCCAGATAATAATAATATTAATATAGTAACAATAGTAATAATAATAATAGAAATAATAATAACAATAATGATAATAATAATAATAATACGCAAATATGTGTGATATTTTGTCATTGAAATATATTTTTAAAATTATCTCAATGTAATAATAGCAACATCAGATTGCCATATTATCCATTCAATTCCTGAGTTTAGAATTTTAGAATAGTCTGTATGAGGCAATAGTTTATGGAACATTTGTTGTCCTGTTTATCATTTTATTTGCACTGCAGTTCCACCTTACTGCCTGAAATATAATTAAAAAGGAGCTACACTTTCACTGGACGTACAGCGCAGATAGGCTAAAATTTCTTTACAACCGCGCTGATTGGCTGAGAGGACTTTCACTCATCAGTGAGGCTCCGCCTACACACTGTTTATATAAGGTTAACTAATGACCAACGCTGAAGAAAGACTGTCAGGAACACTTCAGAACACACACTTGTGGTAAGTAAAGATAAATTTTAAAACATTGGGAAGGAATGTGACCTCTGACATTAGAGATTGTTAGCTAACAAAATCTGTTGCGATTGGCTGACAGTAGGCAGAAGTAACTTGGCTGTGTAACGTCAGCTACTTTGGCTATCCAAAGCTAGCTAATGGTTATAAAATAACTGATTAATTGATAAGGCATGCGATGAATTAAAATACAAACGTTTATTTAATCAATTCCAGAAATTAATAAATGAATTCTCATTTTCCTTTCAATGTAACGATGTCATGACGTTTCCCTGCACAAGAGCTGACATTAGTTAGCTGGCTGTTAGCTGGCTGTCAGTTAACGTTAGCTAGCTAGCTTCCACATGCGGAAGAAATTAAATGGGTAGCCTGGCTAGTTCACTTACTTAGTTGGCTAGGTTACTTTAACCACAATAAAAGAACATAATACGATTTATCTGGTGAGCATTAATTAAACCTGGTACATTTTAAGCCACGGTAGGTTAAAACTGTGCTTTTATGTCGGATGAGGAGATGAGAGACGGAGGGCATAAGCTAACGCTAACACTAGAACTACCATGAACTGGCTACTGCAGAGATGGACGGTGACGCGGAAGCAGCCACATGTGTTGAGGGGGGACTTGACGTGTTTAATTAAGTCTGTGAGCAAAACTCACTGATAGTGGGAAAAGCTGCGATTCAATCGTGTGGCTACGTCTGTTCGCACGTACTTGCATTGCCTTAATAAAACGTTAACAAATGTTGATTTAATGTCCGTTTGTAAGTTTGTAAGCGTCCCTGTAAAAGTTACATTTCCTCAACCAAGTCTGTATGTTGTGATACATGTTGCCGTCAGCAGGCATCTTGCTTACGTCATGTACCATAGTTATTACAGGAGCTGTATTTTGCTTACTCATAATTGACTGATATGAAAATAGGAAATTTGCTGTCGTTTTATTTAGCTAAAGTAACTTTTGACTGCAACATGTCTGGGAGTCGGGCCAGCAAGGGTTCGACTCTTGACCAGTGACTCTGAGAGTCGAAATGCTCAGAACTCTGTTTTTTCATGCTCGAGGGACATGCAATGCAGGAAAGAGTCTGAGTTTGTGAGTTTATTTAATTACCAGCTTTAATCAGAGCTAACGCTGCTCACTAGCTGCCGTTTCTATTTGTCCTGCACAGCAGCTCTTGATGTTCTTTAGACTTTGGGTCGTAATAAACAATGATTAGAAACGGTACACAAAACGGAAACAAAAAAACAATATTTTTCAGTGTTGTGGAAAAGAGGATTTGTTCCTTATTTGCCAGCTTCTTATTCAAATTTTCTGCTCCACCTTAAATGGCGCTGCAGTGACAACCTGGCGGCGGCGCACCATTAAGGTAAATGCCAAACATTTAAGGTGGAACGGAAAAGTCAAATAAGAAGCTGGCGAATCCGAAGCCAAGATCAGCCTCATAAAAAGAAGATAACATCAGGCTGGTTCCTTTCAACTTTTTCAAGCATAATTACGTTTTCCACTGATTTGGTTCTATTTTTGCTCAGGTAAGTCGGTCTGTAAGCAGTTAAACTGTGTATTTAAGCTTTAGAACCTAACAGGGAAACTGCAAAAAATCATAAATAAAACCAAATGAGTACAGCTTTCAAATTTAGCTGAAATTTGTTGCATGAGTTAAGTTTTTTGCTTCAATTTTAATTCATGGAAATCCATAGACAATGAGTTAATGACTCCAGTGTGCTCTCACTGGCCCAGTTTAATGAACAAAAAGCCAGTAATCAGCTGGTTAGTCATAAAGTTGTACATATTTTACACATAAAAGTAAACTAAAGGAACTGCTAACCATATTACAATCCAAATGAATTGTTGCTTTCTTATCTCAGAAGTGCCTTTTCCATCTTGGAGAGGTTTGTGTGCATGTACAATAGTGATATCACTTATGTAGCCTATTTTGTGATTAAAACAGGGGGTGTGCTATACCAGACATAGGGGTGGATATGTACGGTTTGTAATAGAACAAGGAAGATCTGTGTGTTTTTGAAGATGATTCTTTCATTTGGTTTAATGAGAACTACTTTCTGTTTGTATTCACAGATCACAACTTTAGGACTCCTGGGCGGTTTTGATGTGAAAGACACAGTTTGGAGAGTCATGAGATGCACAATGACCAACTCATTAGCAAAACAACTTAACTGGAGGGGCACAAGTGGTAAGGCAGAGTTTCAAAACCTGCTTCTAAAAGAAGTAACCATGGGTATATTGCTTTTTTATCTCATTATGTGGCTCATATGCATATTTGATTGAAAATATACATATTACTTTCTTTGCAGCAGTTATAAGCACAAAGTGAAAATGTTCAGTTCTGTTATCTAATATTTTTTTCCTGTAGCCAATTGCTTGACATTTCAATCCATAATCTAATGTTATCTGAAAATTAAAGGCCTTAGTAATGCATGGTAATAGCCCAGTCGTTTTACATGTAGTCAAGTTGTGCATTATTTCTGGCAGTGGAGGTTTAAAGCTGGCTGAGATGCGGCTCTCATGACTATACACTGGCAGAGTACTGGCAGCTGTGTCTGGCCCTCTTCTGTGCCATCATTCTATGCAGTGTAAATCCCAGATGTCACATCTACACCACTTTACCAGCACTCATATATGTTAATTAGGCTATGCCAGTTACAACAGTTTCTACATGAATGTTCCAGTTGTAAAGCTGTCGAAGAACTAGGGTAGTGTATTTGAGATGTGTAACAGTTGGATTGTTATTTTTAGGTGCTGTAAGCCACAGCTCAAGAAATTGAGATGTGGATAGAGAATTGGCTACACCTGTCCATGGACTGTGAGGGAGGAATGCGAGAAAGACAGGAGCGAAGAAGAGCTACTGAAGAACCACTGCTTCATCATTTGGACAATTTTTAGTTGTTCCCCACTAAAAGCCTTTACACATTGGACACGTTAGGCTGACACTGCAGTTTGTACAGTTTTTGTTTGGACAAACTAGTTCTTGTTTTCATAATGACAGAATGCACGAAAAGGGTGATTTTAATTTGACTGATTCATTCATGTTCACATGTTAAAGGGAAATTCCACCAATATTTAAAAGTTTTTGGAAATAAAAAAAACATCTCCTTAAGGACGGTAGATGAGACTGTAGAGCTGCGGCTGTGTCTGCACCACAGCACTGAGTGCCTGCCTGCTCTTTATCAGCATTATTACCTAACACTTACATCACCAGTAATGTTAATCTGAGTTTCAGAGATTAAATATCATCAATAATATAAATGTGTTTTGCCTGATGATAATTCATTATATGTAACACCAACAATAAAAGATTCATGCAAACTGCAATTTTTTTGTGATGAATGTTATTTTGCTCAAAAATAAGATGTTTAAAAAATGCTTTTTGGTTGGTTGGCTTTCATAGTAAAGTGCCACAAAACATGCTGTATAAACTGACTTTAAAGGAGAGGGATGCAGACAATGTATATACACATCCTAGACATGTTCTTTTTGTCTTTTACATGCAAATGAGTGCTCTCTTTTCATTAATGCCTGCCTTATTTCAGCTCAGTATTTCAAGTTTTAAGTGCATCTCAGTGTTTTTCAGTGGAGCCTGTTTACCTTTTTCCACTGGTGCATTTTCACTGCAATCCTGACAGCTGTGTTCAAACTGACACACTACGTTTATGTATATGCTGCTGTCATCACAGAAACCATCTTGTCTTATTGAAGAAATTTCAGATGAATCAGTGACAATCTAAGTAGCATCAGTCATAAACATTAGTGTCCTCCTACAAGGAAGAAGCTGAAACATGCTTTAAAAGATAAAGCCTAAGCCAAGAATTACAAGAATAAGGTGAAGCTGTACTGTACTTTCTAGTTTAAATATTGGAAAAGTAGATATCAGAAAATCAAGACATACACCAGAACTTTACATCTACACAAAAATGAAACTTTTCAAGTTTTCTCTCGTAATAAAGACAGATGTAATAAAGACAGCGGACTTTGCAATTGTTTCATTTAACTGTTCATTTTTTTTTAACAAGCGTGTCTAAAAGGTGAAGAAACATCTCTCTGTGCCTCCAGTTCTCCTCTCTCTCACCTCCTGTTCATTTCTCTTTTTGCCTATCTTGCCTTTCCTCTTCTTTCCTCCCTCTCCTCCCTCTCCTCCCACTGACTCCCATGAAATAATTTCATTCCTGTGATTAATAATCGTCACTGAGTCATGTTTTAAATCAACAAAGAAGCATTTAAAGGTCTTAACAATTAACCATTTCAAACAACAAGTGAAACAAACAGACTGTTTTCCATAAATAAACGTATAAAATCTAAAGGTATGAAGTTTTGGTTTGAACACAAACCAGTCCACTGTTCATTATGCACAGTACAATATAAAGTATACACAACTAACCTAAAGGGGTACCCCACCAACTTTTCAACATGTCAGCATGATTAAATGGTTGTGATGTAAACAAAGTCATTCAGAGTGGTTTGGCGTAAAATGCTTTGTTCTAGAGAACATTCTTTCTCACAGAAAGTTATTACATTAAATGGTTCAGAATATGATGAATGATTTCTGATACATTGTTTCAAGGTAGTTTGGTGATAAAGATTTTGGTCTAAAACGTGTTTTAATCTATTTATTTTAATCAGTTCATGGTGGAAAGATACAAGAAGAGTATTCTTATTGCCTTAGAGTTCTAAGGCAAAATATTCACCAAAGCATTATTTTATAACTTATTTTTCAGATTTATACTACTATACTACTATTTTACCATCATCAGCATTACATATAAAACTCAGAAGACACATGTAGGTTCACAGATGGTTTTGGATAGTAAATGAAATGGCTGTATTTGTGTTGTAGACATTGTGACCCTGGTTCCTATCACCACCACTGTAAAGTGATCTGAGTCAGTAATTTTCTCTGTAGTTAAATATTTCACATCAAACCACTGATCTTCTTCCTATTCATTCCTCTCTCATTTCATTCTTTTATATATACATATACATACATTATATATATATATACCGATCACCTTTAAAAACTCCAGCAGTACTGCTGTGTCTGATCCACTCATACCAGCACAACACACACGAGCACACCACCACCACATCAGTGTTACTGCAGTGCTGAGAATGATCCACCACCCAAATAGTACCTGCTCTGTGAGGGTCCATGGGGGACCTGACCACTGACGAACAGGGTAAAAGGGGGCTAAAAAAGTATGCAGAGAAACAGATGGACTACAGTCTGTAATTGTAGAACTACAAAGTGCACCTATATGGTAAGTGGAGCTGATAAAACGGACAATGAGCATAGAAACAAGGAGGTGTGTATATATATATATATATATATATATATATATATATATATATATATATATATATATATATATATATACACAAATATATGTAAGTGTAGGGTGTGAAAGGTGTGTAAGCTCGGCCAATCAAAAGACGGTGACATCACAATGCACCGAAAAAGAAAGACACTGACATCACTTATGATGTCACAATGGCCGAAGCCCATTAAAATCTTAAACCTGCAGCGCATTGTTTCATTTCAAGTTTGACACTTGAGCTGTGCACGTGTGCTTCACGAACTTCAACTGATCAAAAAACATGAATGAACAGAGGAAGAAGGAGAAGAAACAGAAGAAGAAGGGCAAAGTGGTGGTCAGCCTGCTGCGCATGGTTCTCCTCTTGAGCTGCTTCAGAGGTGGCGCTTCGGAACATAAGGAGGACCACAATAGAACCCTGCACAACCAGAAATGGACTTCACAAATGCTAAAACAGAAAAAGGAATCAAAGAAATCTTTCTTCAGGGGAGCCCTTGGACTGTTCAGCAAATCAGAAGCTGGAAAAAATGGACAAAATGAGAAAGGAGAGGACGTTACTGGACAAAATTATGACACAGGTGTGCAAACTTTGGCTACTGAATCCAGTTCTTTCTCATGCAGCCAGACGTCCACTAATGGCCACAAGAGGGTGGCCATAAGCTCTGTTAAAAAGGGGACAAAATGCAGGAAAGAAACTGTCACAGCTGACCTGTACCCATTTCCCACACCATCCAACCTCAGTGACCTTTATGGCATGGTCAGTTTGTTGGAATCATCTAGAAGCCTTGAGGAGAAACTGGACAGGACACCGATACTCCCCTTCAGTGGTGGAGGAGAACACAGCTGGAACAAAGGCAGGAACCCAGCCATCACTCCTGACCTGCAGGAACCGAGACCTGGACCGTCCCACCTAGAGATCTGCATGCCAACAGCATCACAGATACATATACTAAGACAGAAGCCTCTGGCAGTGAGAAGCAGACTAAAGAGTGTGAGGACCCCAGCGCTGACAGGAGGAAGACCACCAACCTTCTGCCAACTCCATCAAACTGGCATCATCAGTTCCTCAGGCTTTTTATTTTATTCTTTCTCTCAGGTTTTGTTTATCTTCTTCATTCGTCCTTTTTAAGCTGGCTTGGAAAAGCCACGTTAACATTCTTTGTAAGCTTCTTATTCTTATTCTACACTCAAAGGATAAAATGTTTCTCGTCCCACAGTTTTCAAGTTAGAAAAACATAACTTTGCAGGATTGTAGGACCTATAGCCGATTAGGCTGCTTTCTGAGAGATCCGACGAACATAGATTCATATAGCGTATATCGTTCAAAACTATATTTTTTCCCATAGGAAAAGTTTTCTGTTCTTCAGTCTTTTCAATTTATTATTTCTCTCAGTTTATTTAGTATTTTCTAACTTGAATCTTAAATAAAGAACACGCCTGTGAAATGAAAGAACTGTGATTACTTTTGCTAACTATTTATTCTTTCCTCCTTCCTTTCATTCTTTCCTCTCTCCATTTGGCTTTCAACCTTCAACTCTTTCATAATCTTCATCTTCTCTCTCTCTCTCTCTCTCTCTCTCTCTCTCTCTCTCTCTCTATATATATATATATATATATATATATATATGTATAGGAAGGAGATATAGGAGGAAGGAGAACTGTTACCTATGTAGTTGCTATTCCACCCATTTTATCCATGCAAGCAGTTGTTTCCAAATGATTTCTAGTGTTGTCGTTGAAATTCATGCATGCATACAGGTGAAAACAACCTTGAGTGTGAGAAAAGGGAATGCGCAATATAAATGCAATATAAATGAAACTTATTATTGTTACTACACTCCCAACCATTTCATTAGATTGTATTTCACAATTGTATTGTACAATATTCAATTTAATATGCCCAGCACTTTCCATTTGTGCCACGGGGGGGCAACGAAGCCCTGCTTACAATGATTAAACATTCAGGTAAAAAAAAAAAGAAATATCCTTAAACACACTGTAAAGTAATAATCCAAATCTGTTTACTCAAAGAGAATTACTAACTAGTAGCTTTATCACATAAAACCATTATTTGAATATAAATTTATTTGACCAAAGCTGAACAAGGACCAATGACTTGGAGAAAAGACATAGCCCTAGGAGAAACCAACCAAAACAACTTTGTAATTTTGTCATCTGTAATATATGAACTTAAGGTACTTCAGAAAAAAAGAACATCACTCACTTGTTTTGTAAGCATCTTTGTTTTTGCTTAGAAAAAGACTTGCATCACATTCTTTTATTTCCAAAGATACTCATCCTGAAGTGACAACTCTGACTGGAATGCTCAAGATCATCTGTGTTAAGTGGGTGACCTTCAGAAAGTTCTCCACATTTCTTTTCCACCATGTTAGTCAAATATTCCTTACACCAATGGATGTTTCCACCATTAACATAAATATTTCACACTCAGTGGGATTAGCCTGAGAGGTGATGTCTGGCCCTGACATTGGCAGGAGATTCAACACCTACTTTGTTTTGGTCATCTAGCTAGCTCTGGTCTTCCTGAATCTAAGTTATTCACAGAATGCTTTAAATCATAGAATTTCCTTAAAAGGTTTTAGGTTGATAGTCCACACAGACCAAACAGTACTCTTTAAATGTGATGCCAGAAGAGTTACGCTGCATGGATTATTAGTAAATAATTATTTGGCCCAGTATGAATTGTAAAGCAGATGAAAATAAATGTACTGTGATTGTAAAACTTTTTACTATTATAATATATATATATATATATATATATATATATATTTTCAGATTCAACACTGGAATGATATTCTGACCCTGCACACATTTGATGACATCATGTATACACACGACAACTCTGGTAGATTCATGTCTACCACAAGGCCTGAAAAAATCTAGAGAAAACACTGGTCATCGTTTATAGTAACTGCTGTTCTTGTGCTTCCTCCTCTATGTTTACATCTGCATGATATTACAGATCAAGCTGTTCTTGCAACCAGTGCTTTAATGGATTTTGCCTCGATTGTAAGAGAGTTAAGCTCTCTGAACGTTGGGTCAGTGTGATTAGAATCGGCATCAATGTTTCCTCAAGACTGTTCAGTTAATCTAACTTGAAATATCAGACAAGATTGTCAAGAAGACTTTGCCAAAATTCTCAGCTGCATTGCTCAATTCAACATCACCTTGGTCGCCCGTATTCTTAAGCCACTCTTCGGTCCCAGTTACAAAAGGCAATATGCAACTTCTTCTGAGCTAAGAAGCACATGATTCAATTCGAATGACTTCAACAGCTGAATAACATCAGTCATTCAGTTCCACTGCTCAGTTACCATCTCCTAAGTAGAAGCAGGTGATTCCTTTGTCACATCTGGATTCAATAACACTACAAACACTGTCCATCACACTTCAGTGAGTCACTCAGTCATGTAGTACACAGTGTTCCATCTAATAGGTAAATCCTGGATCGATGCCTGTGGGCTTTTTGTTCTGAAGTATACCAAATTCTCAGGAATGCAAAAGTCTGAAGAATCAACACAATTCATTTTCCTCTGAGCACGGAGGGTACGATTCATTTCATCTGCCTTTGGACAAACCATAACCATCTCTTGTCATTCTGTATCGGTCATGGGTGCTTCCTAAGGTTTAGGGATCCCACAGTTGTTAATAGCAGATAAGTGGACTCACCTGTGGAGTCAACCAGGTTATTTGAGAAGTCAACTGGGAGCAGGCTTGCAAAATCAAAGTCATTGCTATGTCTAAGCCCTGTCAATTCTTCTCCTATGTTTATACTTTTTCTTCACAAATACTGTCACACTCAGTTCATGTAGTGTGCAGTTATTGCATCTGTGTGTAGGGGAGAAACCACCATTGTGTACCATTCATTATATGATTTCAGGGTTTTGCACCACTCTACTGACCAGAACTCTTGAATGTAGCCCCACTTTGTTCCTCTTTTCTTCCTGTGGTACCTAGCATTTTGAGCAGCATATCTAAAGGAGCCCTTAATCATGGTAAAATCACTGTAATGCATGACTTCTTGTGACTCATTGCTTTAATAAGAAAACCCATATCTTCGCATTTTACACTAGTCATTCACACAGTGAAAGTGCTTTGGAAAGCAAATTCACTATAAATAGTAATATTATACTTAGTTGTTTCCAAATTTTTATTTATTTTAGAACAATTTGTCATTTTATTCAAAGAGTTTAAGGTTTTAGAAAAGTAATGTATAGATTTAACAAGAAACATCTTGTTTCTTTACTAGTTACCCAACTTTTTAAAGTAAATATAACACATTACAGTTTACTGTTGTTGATAGTTCTGTTCTTCCTTTCTCCATTTCTTCCTCTACTGTCATTGAATGTCGGACGCTGTTGAGAGTCAACAATCAAATGTTCTTTCTACATAATTTATTAGCTAGTGTAATAAGCCAACAAGTGCTTACTTGAATGATTTGGCATCATTGCCACCTGGCCACAGTACTATTGTTTAGCAAATGCTAACAGCATACATTAGTCATTGACACACTCATTGACATTGACACCACAGTTACCTGTGTCACTCCCAGATGAACATGACTCAACCTCTATAATCTGACATCTCATACACATTCAAGGGCCGTGTAGCATGCCTTGTCCTACCACAGGAGAAGAAAGGACACTGGAAGAAGGCGTATTCACGTTAACAATGGAAATTCTGTTTATTTTCAACAAACAAAACAAAACTCAAACAAGCTGCTTTTTAATATATGCAATTTTGGGCTCAAAATGAAAAAAATCTAATTGAGTGTTACCAATTTGATAACACTCAATTTGAGTCATAATACTGACATTTTGTTTACACAGAGCCCCAGCACTTGTTAACAGCCTATACTAAATATAAATCAGATCATCAAACACAGCAAGAATAAGTATTTGGAATATTGGCAAAATCGGTCCGTAAAAACAGAGAAAGATCCTGACCAAGTACAGGCTCAGTGGCCATAGTCTGGTCATAGAAAAGGGCAAATATAAAAAGTCCTGGCTACCCAAAGAGGAAAGATTGTGTTGTAACTGTATGACGGGGGCAAGAGTGCTGGTGCCTATCCCAGCGGTGTTTACAAGTGTTTACTTGTTCAAACTAAACAAAAATCTATACGTTTTCAGATTAGTTCGATAATGGTCTTTACATATCAAGTGCAACAACTGCTTTCAGAAATCACTTTAGTAAACGAGAAGAGCAGATGAATCAGCATAAATGACACAGTGTTGTTCAACCTTATGGGGAAATATTTACTGAACTACTGAATTTGCTCTGATAAGAAGTTAGTGCTATGAGACTTGGGTAGCTGCATTTCCTTCACACTGTAAAAAAATGGCTCATTAGATCAACCTAAAAAAGTACTTCTTGTAGTAACAAGCAATTGAACTTTTTTTTATTCAATTCAAAAAATTACATTGATTGAAAGAATCGTTCATTCAATATATTTGAATATATTTGATTCCAATATTTGAAGTTGAACAAAACTAGTTAATTTAATTAGTTAATTTCTTTCAGTGCAGTTTCTCTGCCCTCTCCTTAATATTTATTGTAATGTCAGTGCTTTGTTTCATGTCTCTTGATATTGAATTCATTACAGTCTTTTGAAATATGAGGCACACGCATTTGCTGTGGCTCTCAATGAAAAAGCATTTCAAATTCCATCTTGCCAAAGTCGTTGATTCTTAGTGTGAAGTTTGTGATTTATGTCTGTAGTCTTGATGTCATTCAGTGAAATAAGCTGTAGCTTTAGTCTGAAAAAAAAGGCTCTAAAACTTCATTAGCACAGTGCGGTGCATTCCACCAACTTTACAGTGCTGCTGCCACCATCAGGTGAAAGGAAAAACTGCAGGGTACTGGCTGGTGGGCCGCTTATAACTCACTCTTGATTAGAAGCATCGGGCCTAGTAAAATCCCTGTGCAGGCCTCATTTGGCCCTGGGGCCAGACTTTGGCCACTCCAGTCAATGATGTCCAGTCAAATGATGTTGTGTTGATTTTCTAAGTGAAAGTAAGTTAAAACAACCTCTACAGAGACACACACTTCTGCACATTTTAATACACAATTACTGTTTATTTGCTGAATTTAACATATGAGGGAAAATATATATATATATATATATATACATATATATATATATATATGTATATATATATATATGGCCAGTTCAAAAGTTATTTGTACAGGGATTAAATGACAAATGCTCCATTGTGCATTTTTGCATAGTTATGGGTTTTGTGGAGGTTTTTAGGCCTTTTTTCCCAATTTTCCAGATGCCTGCATTGCACTAGCATTGAGTGATGAGGGGAGTGTGGGAGGGGTATCCTACCCACCCAGAGAGAGCAGGGCCAAAATACTACAGATATATTATTATGGAATATATATTATATGGTATTATGTTATTATGATCATTTTTATTTAAGTTGATGTTATTATTATTTTTTATAATTATCTTATTTTAAAAATTAGCTTTTTTGTAAGGAACTCAGTTTGAGCTGAATAATAGGCATGGTGTAAAAGAGGATTAACTTTCTAACACTTTTTCCTTTTTACTTTCTAACATTTTCTAACAAACTTTTTATCAACTGTTTTTGTGTTTTGGATCTTGAGGATGTTTGTTGATGGCTGATATTCTTGATATCATACAGTGTCCTTTCCTGTCCTCCAGGCCTATATTCATGTATTCTGCTGAGCATTTTTTAAAATATTTGCCATATTTGTCTCAGTGGTTCTATCAAGCGTAAAAAGGTTTTTACATTTGAATGTGTTGAATAATGTGTCTTTTTTTATATATATGAAGTGAAATCTCACTAGTGAAACAAATGTCAGTAGTTTGTTTTGATCCTGACCATCCCTATTTTGTCTATTTTGATGGAACACGTCCCCTCAATATTTAAAGATTACCTGTGTAACCCCAAAGAATGGCCAGTAAAGATTGAATTAATATCTTTAATAGATGAAAATACTTCAATTAAGGAGGTCATGTTGCAAATGCATTTGGCAATGATTAATCTGGGTCGTGTGTTCCCTGACATTGTTTGACATTTCAAAACTTCCCCAGCCTTTGCCAACATACAGACGTAGCAGAGAATGTTGTGACTCAGTGAAACACACGTAAAACACGTAGCCTTTTCTAAAAAAAGATGAAAGAAGATAGTAGAATATATTTGGAGAAAACAATGTTGTCATATGTTGTCATATGTTTAATATGTTTTTTTTTTGTACTATTTTCAATTAAATATAGGATTTAAATGTCAATATATGTATTACGTATTAAGGCTGGACGCATAAAAGTAGGCATATCTGGAGGGTTAACATGATTTGCACATCACTGCATTCAGACAGACAGACAGAGGAGTCCAAAATTCTGAGATTATTATTGACTACTCTATTTTGCATTGCTTTCTTATTTAACCTTTTTATTACAAATTATCAGCATAACCCTTTGAATGAAAAGCAGAACCTCTAAAAGTTTAACATTAATTTCACTCAGGCTCATATGGACACCTGTGCAAAAGCCTCTGGTAAGTAGATCAAATACACTCGAGAGTCGTCTGAACGTGAGTTTCAATGGAAGGGAAACCACCAAAAAAAAAAACAAAACTGATAACTGACTTTTATACCCTGACCTTAACAAGGTCAATGTCCCCTGCTTTGAAAGTTGACCTAGATTTAGTGCAGGATAGTGTCGTAGTTTTTTCAAATTTGTCAAACCTGTAACTGTTTCTGTTTATGTTCAGGTTTAAAGGTTTAAATGAAAATTATTCCAGACTCTCTCTCTCTCTCTCTCTCTCTCTCTCTCTCTCTCCATATATATATATATATATCTTTGCATACAACTGTACCTGCCCTCAGTTTCTCCTAAACATGCAATGCAGAAAAGAAACCATCACTGACAGAGACCCAGGCTGAGAGGGAACGTACCCCACGGCTAAGGACTCCTAAGTCCAGGCTACAAGACTTCCTGGGCTGGCCGCTAGGCTACGCTACACTGCAGCTATTAGGCCTCCCAGCAGAGAGGGACCTTCACCCACTGCTAAGGGCTCTTTCTGTACTGGGCCAGCCAACACAGCCGTACTAATAGGCTGCCTGGGCTGGCTTCCTGCGTGTTGGTACACCGTAGCTATGAGGCCTCCTGGCCTGAGATGAACCTTACTCCATAGCTAACGACTCTTTCTGGGCTAGCTGTGAGTCTGCGCTGTGGTCTTGGGAATTTTTTCCTGTATGTGTGCGTGTTGTGTTGTTGTTCTCCAAGACAGCCTTCTATACAAATAATCATAAACAAAGAGCAAAATAACTAACAATTAGAGAAGGGATTTCCATGTGCTGGATGTTATCACTATCACAATCCCTCATCACTCAGGCATACATGTGTGAAAGACTACCCAGAAATGATGACATAACAAACTAACTCCAAAACTGGTCACTAGTTGCCGAAAGTGGATTTGCCCAGCGGTGTTGTAATTGTTGAATGACGTCAGCTTTGAATTCACTTTGTTATGTTTCATGATGTTCGTCAGCCAGAGCTCTCAGTGATTCAGCATGGTCTGTTTATTCTTGATAACAGACCAAGATCTCAGTGTGTGCATATAGGCAGTCAGTTTAAACTGAGTCCCTAGTGTTGTCAAAGCTAGTTTTTCATTACAAATATATTCTTAAAATTTTAAACAATGCTAATAGTAATGATGTAGCCCAGCATCACCAACATATTCTGGAGTATAATAAATACATAGTCAAACATCAATTTGAAATATTAGTCAAATCTAAACATCTGCATAAAAAAAAACATAGAACTGCCTCTTGTACATATTAAGAAATTAAGTTGATATTAATTAAATTGATCAATTTTCATATTTTCATTTTGCTAAATTTCCTTTGGGATCAATAAAGTATCTATCTGTCTGTCTGTCTGTCTGTCTGTCTGTCTGTCTATCTATCTATCTATCTATCTATCTATCTATCTATCATGTACTTAAGGTATTAGCATTGAAAGAACATAATTGTCCCAGCCAGAGTCAATGAAGTCAAATAAAAGACAATGATTTTTTCCCAAGTGTAATGGAATTTCCATCTGGTATCACGAGACGCAAACTCAGATAAACAGGATATATTCTACATTACTCAGTTATTTTGACTTAAGGACATTTTTTGATGATTTCATGTATTCAAATGGGATCTTTCAGTTGAATCAACTTATTGATATTTAGTTTAGTCTGTTGTCATTAGCAGTGGAAGAGATTGGCAGAGGAGACAAGATTTTATTGGCTGCTGGCTTCATCTTTTTGCATTTTGGGCATGTCTTGTTGACCTTGTTTTGCTTACCATTTCTGTGTTGTCATTCTGCCCAGGCTATCCTACCTTAAGTACGCACTTACATTTTATATTTTAGTTAATAGCCTCATTCATGTTAGATGTAGTACTGTGGATCTGGGTGGACAGTAGAATGACTGCTTTCAAACAAACTCCGCTAAGTTGGATGACCAGTAGTAAAACGAGCCCAACTATCCTTAAGTTGACTCATTAACAGCAGACTATGTTTAGCCAATGTTGTATTATGTTGGATCAACAAAATGTACTTATTTTTGATGAAAGCCATTTAACTGTGTGGAAATCCTTTTAATAATTCAAGTTAGTGTGGATAAAAATTGATTTTCTGAGGGTGTCCAGTGTGGATATTTTTTGTTTTAAGCAAATATGTGCTGATACTTATATGATTGTGACGTCATTGTGTATCGCTATACAAAACATTTCATCACAGTGGAATATATCAGTGGTAATGGAATTCACTAAGAGTACAGAAGTTAGTTAAAAGGTTTCTGTGTTAAACATTGCTATGTAACGAGTGTTTGGCACATGCTTATATTTTATGTCTGTATTTCTGAATGTATTTTGTGAACAAAATGAAAAAGATTATGTTTTTGGACGAACAGCTGTTTCTGATGCTCTAAATCAAGCTAACCTGAATTTTAATCGGGTTTTAAAACCTTGTTGCTCATGTGCGAGTTGTTGCTGTTTTTTGTATTAAATAATAACAAATAATGGGAAAAACCCAAAACACACTTCATTTCCTTTCTATTTCAAATGAGTGTACAGTAATTTGATCAAACTGTGCATTTAAATGTACATTTCCCTAAAAGAGGATGTAATATTGCACATTGATTTGGATTTTAATTGCATATCATTGACAGAATCATATTTAGAGAATCTTCTACAGTTCATTTACTTTTGCCCTCTGATTCAAGTTCTCGTCATGAAATCAGGTGAGTCAGATTGTAGGGAAATCTCACCAATGTTTGTCTGTTCTTATCAGACATTTGTTTATTTTGATTTTGTGGGGCAACATGCCCAGACCTGACTATAAGAGCCACTCTCTTCTGCTGACCACTATAGGACTGAGAAAGTGCAGCCTTTTGTGTTCAGTGTATTCACCAAAAAGAAGCTAAAGCAGAGTGTTATATGTTTTTCAAACCAGGTCTTTCAGTATGAATAAGCTTTTGGTCTTTATAGCACTTACAGGACTCCTGTCTTCTGGTAAGTTCACTTGTATTGAACTTGTATACATGTGTGCTTGTATATAGTTGGGTTAATTGTATGTAATCTAAATGTAAGGAGTTTCTTTTGTAACTTTTTATACGTCTTGCCTTTTTATACTTGATTTTTTTCTTACTCAAGGAGTGGAGAGTTTTAGAATATCAGAGAAAGAGTATGAGAACATTGACCGAATGTTGCAGTTTGGAGTTCAAGTATTTCTGAACTGTTTGGACAAAGTCAAAGAGGCCACTGAGAAACTGGTGAAAGAGGACATGCTGAGAACAAACAGGTAACAATCAGCAGATAAACTACTAATGAGTAACAGACATTAGATAGAGTAAAATCAACACCTGTAAAATGACACCTTTCATTCATTTCTTCTACAGAATTGCAATCCAAGAAAACTGGAATTCCTTCAGAGAGACAGCCAACAGAATCAGTGTAGAGGAAAGTGGTAAAGGAGTGCAGGATGATTTACTTGTTGCAGCACGGTGAGTCCAACCTGTTATACATATGCTGGTTATTTGTAGTTATTACAGCTGTAAAACACCACTAACATGCCCATTTAGAAATTTAATTGCTTCATTATGTCTATTATACAAAGTATAGCATATTTCAGATCAGCACAAAAAACAAATGAAATAGTGTCTTTGGAATTACTGCTGTAGCCAAGTCAAGACCAAGGCCTGGACACATAAAGTCCGAGTCAAAACTGAGACTTTGTTGTAGTCGAGCCCAAGTTAAGACCAAGACCAGGAGTGATGAGGCCGAGACAAGACCAAGAGCAGAATCCGGTTTTTCTTTAGAATAAAACAATAAAAAGAACAAAAGCTGAATTTATTTGTAGTTCATTGTACATTAATTAACATTCATTATGCATGATACTGTAATGGTAGTCAAAGGACGAAGCCATGATTCTGTCCTCTTTTAATGAAAAACCAGCAGAAATAGGCACATTCATAATGCTGGACCCATGGGGAGGTCACCACCAGTTTGATGATGACCAACCCCTCCCCACACCCCCCCCACACCCCCCCAACACACACACACAAACACCCCTAAATAACCCAATCCCCAACACAGAATAACACATAAAACACATACCACACATCTCAAGCTAACAGAACAACACAAACAACAATAAACAGTACCTTTTTAACTGGTGCTCACACCCTGTGGCCAATACCAGAATATATATAAACTTAAAAATAATTTGTGTATTATTTATAATAATGAAAACTATATCATAATTATCAAATATATCATATATCAAATATAAATAATATTTTGTACATATAACATTATTCAGTCATAGTATAAATAATATTTTATATTTCTAAAATTTATTAATAATTATTATAGTTTTAGTACAATTTTGCATCATAACACTGAAGCAAATGATGGCGAGGTCATTCTCTGTCTCTTATGCAGAATCATCACCTAAAGTCAAGTGAATATAAGCCAAACAACACACATCTATTTTTACCATTAAATAAAAACATCAGGGTTTGAATTTCAGAACCACTGAACATTAACAAATAAATAACACCCAGGTATTAGATTAGATATCAGATCCTCAACCGGCAACAACATTTTGTTTAAACATGTAGAGAAAGGACTGTTTTATTCTGTTTGAAGGTATTGTTGTTATTCAGTAAGTTACCTCAGACAGAGGCATGGTCTTTAGAACAGTTTCCGAGGCTCACTTTAACACAAGACAAAGACAAGACTGACTTTAAATGATGTCGAGACCGAGACGCAACCAAGACCATTAATTTACGCTCTTGAGACCAATCCTGAGACAGGAGTAGTGCAAGACTATTTGTCACTTTATTAAACTGAGCACTCTGTTAAATTGATTCACTGTCCAAATGATTAGTCTACTGTTTTATAGTGAGGAGAATGGCGGCCAAGGCTTGTTCAGACATCTAACAGGCCAAGATCAAACTTAGGAAACCAAGTAAACAACCCTGCATTTCCCTGCCAGGTCACATATATGTTACTTGTCACTGTATATTCCATTCGATAAATCATGAAATGTGAATATCTTTTCTGTTGTGGCATATTTTACTTTTAAAAAAGAATGAGTCTCTACAGTCTATTGAGATTTTGTTTTAATTTCTACACCACAGCGAATAAGCACTCCACTAAAATAACCACACTCACCAACCTCGCCTTCACATAGTCACCATTGCTCTTTCCAACATGATTTCACGGCGAATGTATAGGAGGGTTAATGTTAACCTGTGTGTGTGCACTGACTAAGCCAGCAAGACAGCCTTGTCCATAAACCACCATAAACTCACAAACAAAAATAAAAAAATAGGGCTAAAAACAAGAATGTAAACTCTTACCATTCTGAAACGTTCTGCTGCATCCTGATCAGTGGTTGGGCCTCCACAGGAGTCTCTCTGTGTTCTCAGAACGCTGTGGCCCACTGCAGCCATTTTTGAGCTACACATCAGCACAAATGACGACCCCACCCCTGACCCTGCACCTTCTCTGCCCAGTCACACCCCTTATAGAACTTTATAGAAATCATTGATCTGTAATCCACTGTGTAAGGGAAAATAGGATAAGGTGTAGTTCAAATCTGAATTGTTTACATAATTGATCTTTTATTCTGTATCTCACAGCACGGTTCGAAGGCTGGTCCTGCACTATAAGGATGATATAAAGAAAACGTTCCACTCACTGGCGACGGAGCAGAATGTTCGGCTGTATCTACCGTAAGCTCTGAATTCAATCCGTTTCTCACATATCTGCTATTGTGAACATTACTAAACTCACTATTTAACTGTCAGGTAATCATTAACTATCTGTGAAAGATCACTTTGGAGTGCACTTTGACATTATATAGAAAAGGATAACCCACTTCCAAATAAGGAGGACAGTATATCTTATGCTAATAAGAGCAGAAAGCAGTGATTAGTGAATTCTGTTTGACCTGCATTAAATTGAAAAGGATACAGAAACATATTTAATGTTTTACCTTATAAACTTCATTGATTTTGCACTCATTCTAAATTTGTTGCCTGCAACACATTCCACAAAAGTTTATCAGTGTGATACATCACCTTTCCTATTTAACAGCCACTAATAATTGTTTGGCCAGTGAAGCAGTTTTTAAAGTGTATTTTTTGTCATTCTTCTGCTATACAAGTCTTCAGCTGTGCAATCATACAGGACCTTTGTTATCGTATTTTGAGTGTAGTAAGACACATGTTTTCAGTGGGAAACAGTTCTGAACTGCAGGCAGGGCAGTCTAGCACCTACATTCTCTGGTTACTCACCAAAGTGGCTTGGTGTCGTCATGTTGAAATAAGCATCAACGTCCCTGAAAAAGACATTGCGTAGAAGACAGCACACATGACTCCAAAATGTGTTCGGCACTAATAGTGCCTTTACAGATGGGCAGGTTTCCCAGTAATACCCCCCATACCACGACAGACCCTGGATTTTGAACTTTATGCCGGTAACAACCTGGATGGTCCTTTTGTTCTGTGGCCCAGAGAACATGATATCCATTATATCTTTAAACAATCAGAAAGGTTGTGTTGTTAGATCACCATACACATTTCCATTGTGTATCAGTCCATTTCACATGTTCAAATTTCTGGATGTTGTAGACTTATGGCTTCCACTATGCATAGTATACATAGTAATTTTCACTTGCGTTTGTGGATGCAGCTGCAAGCTGTGTTTACTGACAACAGTTTGTGAAAATACCTCTGAGGCCATGTGATGATATCCATCACAAAGGCATACCAGTTGTAAATGCAGTGCCGTTTAAGGGCTTGAAGATCACAGGCATTAATTTGTGTTTTTTTGGCTATGAAACGTTATTTTTAAACTGTTGAATTTTTGCTGATGCATTTTTGGCAAAGTGGTGAGCCTCCACCCATTTCCTCCTCAGAAAGAACTATGCCTTTTGTGAATACTCCTTTTATATCCAAGCATTTTTGCATCACCTGTTTAAGATGTTTTTTGAACGTTTCACAATGCTGCTGGTGTTAAATTGCCCCAGTGCCAATTTTTTGGCACATGAGGCATCAGTTTCAGAATGAGCTCATATTTATAAGAAACAATGAAGCTGATAAGACAAAACATCACATACCTTGTGTCTTTGTACTGTTTTGTTCAAATACAGTGCTTTCCGTTTTTATTTGCATTAACTTACTGTCCCAGTTTTTTTTGGAATTTATTTAGAGAGAAAAACTGTATTCTTGGTTAAATTTATTATTGAATTATACATTTATACATTGCCATCCCTACACAGTCTCATGCAAAGGTTTGGGCACTCCTGGTTAAATTACGTTTTATTGGTTTTCTAAGTGAAAACAAGTTAACACATCTTCTAAAGAGAACACATTTTTGCACATCATAATGCACAATTACAGTTTATTTGCTGAATTTGTATTTTGGAAAAAGTAAAACATAAAATGTGGCCTGTGTAAAAGCTAGGTCACATTTACATTATGTCACACTACAATGTTTTAATGGTCTACAGCAGGGGTATTTAATTAAAATTCAATAAGGTCCAGTTAGAGAAAATTTCCTCAAGCAAAGGTCTGGAACATCATAATGTCTACCTGCATCGTGCCATATACTGTTTACTGAAGCAGCCTAGTAGGTATATCAACATCTTATGTAGTCAACAACTGAATGTCAAATCAAATGAAGTACAATTGATCAGTCATTGATGTTTAGTTGAATGTAAGTTAAAGACAGACTGAGTAACTACAAAGCATCTACAGTGGACCATCCAAATAAAGCGTTAGCCGATGTGGAAACAAGCAGAGGTTTAGGAGCAAATGAAGAATCAGCTTCGATTGCTGTGTGCACAAATTTGTTTTCTAGTTTTATTCTTACTATCAGTATTATAGATGATATGGATAATGGTTTTGGTTAATTTACTGCAAATCACACATTTATTTCAGGTTTTTAACTATTATGCACATATTTACACGCGCTTCTGCCAGACATAAGTTTAATGTTACAGGTACATCAAAGATTAAAATGATTAGCATGCGCTCATTTTACGGTTAAATTTAACCGTACACAACTTTAATGAGTGAGGGTCAACATCACATCTGTGGAAATATCAACACTAGGAAATATTCAGAAAATATTCAGCCAATAAATAAATCAATAAATAGATGGATAAATAAGCAAGTAAACCAGGCTTGGTTTACTTTTTACCTGCACACCATTTCACATATAGACCAAGGATTTAGGTCAAGTGTACCGTATTTATAAACCAATGGGTCTTAATATAAATATACCTCTTTCTTGCATAATTCACGCTAACCATTCTGCTATTGAACATCTACAGAGTTGTAAACATGTTCAAAGGGACCATTGAAAGAGCCAAAGTCAAAGAAATCTGGGGGTAAGTATGCTTTTCTTAGTTAACGGTTTAAGGCCAAATGTTTTACAGTAGGTTTTGAATGTATTTGTAACATCACGTTCGTTTATTTTGTGTTTTACAGCACTTTAGTTGCAAACTACCTTCCTGATGCTCCGTCAATCGAAAGTGAACCACTGGCGTTTCTCTGTTACTTGCTGTCCACTAAGTAAGAATGTTCTGTCCTTAGTATATTGTTCTGTTCCAGGACACATGCTGTTTTGCTCTGGGACACATTATGTATTGCTATTTGTAATACAAATAGGAACACAATGGTAGAAAGTTAGAAACTTTAAGGAAAAAGGGATAAAAGCTAAGAATTAGGCAAGGAACACTCCTAAAAAAAGTGGTGCTGAATGTATGTACAGTACAGACAGTAAAAAAGGACTTTATATACAAACAGAAACTGAAGGCCAACCATGACATAGATGTGTATTAATTAAACATTGTGTTGCTGTGTTTTAAGCCCTTTAAATCCCAGGCTTATTACATACCAAGGCTTATTATTCAGTAACTACAGGGACTTCGGCTGAGCTATTCTTAGGTTATAGAAGTGTGTAGTAAAACCATTTAAAGGGTTAAATAGTAAGCACTATTTAAAAAAGAGAGGAAGGGCAAGAAAGGGCTCTTTGAGGTCCCTAAGGAATCATGTTTGTGAATGAAATGTGTATGTAATTCCTTACAATAACAGGCCCCTATAAATAGCAATTTAATCATTATCTAATAGTGTCTAACAGCTACCATTTGGATTATTAAGCATTTCTGTAGCGACATAAAAATAATTAATGCACTGTAAATGCTTTTCCTTATTATTACCTTATTATTATTTTCCCTTAAGGTATTGATTTTGATGCTTATGAATGGTCCATTTTAAACTTTATCAGTGATTACAAACTTCCCTAAACTCTTCTATTGCAAAAACATGAGAAAATCAAATATTCCATGACATGGGCCCCTAGAATTATTTTGCTGATCAATTTTTTCATTATTCTTTGCATTATTATCAGCGTGCAGAGGGAATCACTGTATAAAAGTAATTTATACCAGTTTAGTGGTATTTCGTTATATGGAGTTTAGTGAAACTTTTTGTTTGTATTCAGTGTTTTAACTTAAAAAAAAGGAAGTAACCTGGTTGCCTTAAAATTTTGAGTTCATTGAACTTCTAATAGTAAGTTAGCGGAACAATATGTGATTTTATATTATTATTTGAAATTCAGTTTACTCAAAATTTAACACTGAATCATTATTTACAGTGTGGAGGTCAAATTGAGCCCAAGGATAAAAGATGCTAGTAAATGTGAGAATAACAGGAGGGTTAAAATAATGCATCTTTTCTCCCATGAGCTTTAGATTTGTAACAAAATGGGATGTTTTTGTGTTCCTCATCTGCTGTCACAAATAGAAACGGCAGTAGATTCAAAACTGACATTCTCTCCTTTTCTTTGCATTTAACAGCACTATGGAAACATTTATTGTGAATGCTCTGAAGTTTGGTGTGGATGCGATTTCACAACTGAAAAGCGTTGATTTTGATGAAATATCTGAATGGTAAGACATTCATATGTAGCATGTAACAGTTGTAATGTGAATAATAATATTTAATAATAATAATAATAATAATAATAATAATAATAATAATCATGTTTCCATTTACAGTAACACAGCAATTGCATTTCATGCTTGTTGTTTCAGTTGTATCAGTCTGGCGAGAGCCAAGCTCAGAACTGTATTGATGTTAGAGAATATCAGTGGAAATATAAGTGTAAATGTGTTTATAATGTCTGTTTACAATAATTCTGACAATAATATTATAACATGCTTTTTCTCTGTAAGCATTTCTGTCTCTGTGTGTTGTAGGGTGAGAAGCACCTCGTTGGAAATCCTCCGTAAGTTTTATGAAATCGAGCAAACTGAGCAAGAGATGGAAAGTGATAAGTTTCTTTTGACAGTTAGGTAAGCTCCTTTATCAAATGTGTCTGTCATTGTGACATGAATCCTTTCTCTCTGAAGGAACTGAAGAAATAAACTGTAGAAGGCTTTAGACTTTAGCCTTCTTAGACAGCACAGCTTATTACTGTATCATTACTGCATCCTTTTCTCTACACATTTTAACCCAGTGAACGACCAACACCACAAGCGCCTTAAGATGGTTTACTGTAAGATATGAGGATGTGACAGTTATTCAGCATGGCTGCTCAATTTCAAATTCAATGCTTTTTAGTATATAAGACCTCAGCATAGCAAAAATGACACTATTTCCACCACACAACGGTGCACAAAAATAAGATCAATGACCATTTTTTTCATAGATAATACAGCTACACAAGCTATGCTAGGCTGCAATGATTACTACAGTAAATTACTTCCTTTTTAAGTGTGTGCATAAGGTGACATTCTGGACTGTAGATTTTTGGCTTACTTTTTTTTCTTTCCCCCCTTAAAATCCCAGGCTTATTACATAGTAAGCCTTATTGTTCAGTAACTACAGGGACTTCAATGCAAAATGGTTGGGCTGTTCTTAGGTTATAGAAGTGTGTGACTTTGTCTGGTCATGTAAGGGGTTACTATGATCCAGTTTTATTGATCTCCCTGAAAGATCTATCTGTATATGTACACTATGTAGTTTGTCTGCACATTTCGTTACACCCTTTTTACCCTGTGTTTCAATGGTCAGGACACCCACAGAACCCTCACAAGACCACCACAGAGGAGGTATAATGCCTGCTCAGATTATACCTGCTCTGTGGTGGTCCTATGGGGGTCCTGACCACTGAAGAACAGGGTGAAAGGGGACTAACAAAGAACGCAGAAAATCGAGGCACTAAAGTCTGTAATTGCAAAGCTACAAAATAAACTTTTATGGTAAGTGGAGCTGATAAAATGGACAATCAGTGTAGAAACAAGGAGATGTACTTGTACATCTACACCTACCTTGTACTTGTATCCACTTACCATATTGGTCTTTGTTAGCCTCTTTTACCCTGTGTACATATGTATTCACTATTATGTGAAATTACTATTTTATGGTTATGTGCTGTTGCTGCTTCTTTGTTTTGCTTTTTAACACGCTATTTCTTCAGATTGATGGAAAATGTGTTCTATATAGAACCTTTTTGAAATAGTTTCTATATAGCACCAAGAATGGTTCTGCTATTGTTACACTGTCAAGCTTGTAACAATAGAATAATGCTTTTTGGTGCTTTATAGACCCTTTTCAAAAAGGTTCTACCGTATACAACACATTCTCCATCAATCTAAAGAACTATTTTACCATGCAAAGAACCGTTTAAGCATGCAAAAAAGAACCCTTGAAGAACCATCATGTTAGAGTGTATTTTTGACTGAACTAAGTTCAGAAAATTAAAAAAAAAAGGCATCAAGGCATGTAGTTTTCAAACATTATTAAATATCATAGCTAGTACTTATAGGCCAGTGTGTGCCCGGCAGGTCAGTTAAAGTGCTTATTGCAGTCTTTAAAGCTATATGCTGTAAATAGATGTTTGCAGATCAAAGCTGTCTGTTATTTCTCTCCTTGTGCTGACCAGTTCTTTGAAGTGATGAAGGTGTGTGTACTGAACAACAGACCAGTCAAGTGAAGATTATTGTTTCCTCCTGTCCATTCCACAGAGTTGCCTCCAGAGTGCTTGTTTTTTACTGGGACAGAGTTCTGAACGTTACAGACACTCCTGAATTGCGAAAACAGTTTGAAAGCATTTGGTGGTAAGTCATGCATTCAAATAACAATTCAAGGACAAACAGACTCAATTCCTTTGTTTGCCTTTTGTTACTCGTATGTTCTGCTGTCATGAAGCTGTCATCATGTGTTACTGCAGAAAGTCCTGCACAGTGTCCTAAACTAACACTCTGTATCGATGTGTGCTGGCGGTCAACATTACGTCATTACTGCAATAAATTAAAGCCACAGTAGATCATGTGGCTTTAAATTCACACAGAGAAAGGCAGCCAGTGTTTTAGATAAACAGACAAATGCTAATGGTAAGTTACCTTAGCTAACATTACTAGACTAGTCTTTTTTAGCTCGGATCTTTCAGCTTGAAAACAGCCAGTTTGTGAAGAGGTAGTTAACTGATTCCAAGCACGATACATGACGTTAAAAGTTTTATTTTAGTTTGAAAGTTTCAGATGTCAAAATATTGCAGAACTGCAGTCACTGAATAGTTCTATATAAATAAAACAATCTCAAAATATTTTTTCACTTTAATGATTGTATGAATTTTTAAATTTTGTATTTATTATTATTATTATTATTATTATTGTTGTTGTTGTTGTTGTTGTTGTTGTTGTTGCTGTTGTTGTTGTTGTTGATTGGATTTTTTGTATTATTGCTGAAATCTTTTAATTTATATTTATGCTTTTTAATGAAACGCTGATAAACAATTATTGTCATAGCAAGTCGCACAAAATGCTAATCCGGTGGACCTGGCAACCAGATTGTGGACCCTGAAACTGTTCATATATGTCAATGACGAGTGTTCTAGGACAGAAAAGAAAACCACTTTATGACCAAATTGAGGCAGAATTACTATGTTATAGTATACTATAATTTTGTGATGTCACAAACCTTGTTTGGCATAAAAAAGTGGGTGGGAATATTTAGTAAACAGGGATAATAACTCTTTAGCACCTGTAATAAGATGAAAGGGAGTAATCACTGCACTTCTGCACTTCTGTCTCATTGCATATTGCGTTTATTAAGGTTTATGTCTTTGACTATGCACTGTTTAACACATGACAACCTCATCTTATTTTTGGCTAACATGGTCGTAGTGGAGACACAGAGTTCATCACACACATTTTAGTTATTTTCAGCTTTGACAAAGATAATTGTTAAACCAAAATAATACTGTATTTTCACAGCCATGTGGAGGACCGGTATCTGATAGTACTCCATGACTTGCTGACACCATTGATGGAATGGGAAACAGTAAAGGAATTTTGGGAGTAAGTAATGTTTCAGAATTCTAATTGGCTTCCAAAGAGATCTTAGTAACGCTTGGTCACTTAATTAGTATCAGTTAGTTTGTTAGTGATTGTAAAGAATTCAATAATAGTTCTATATGCATTTCCATGCTACATATGCTACCATTTACATGATTAAATTTTACTTAGTGGCATGCAAATAATGGTAACATGTCATTTGAAGGCTGCCTTCACTGGGACTTCATAATACATGCTTATACGTTAAATTATATATTTATAAAGCAGTTTTTAATGTGAAAAATATGAATATTGTGTGCCATTAATTGCAAAACTACACAAGATGCTTTATGCAATAAAAGACATTGAGTGCGTATACATGCACTTAATAATCATAATCGCATTTCTGCAGTTATCCGACTATTCAAATGGTCATGTAAACACCATACTCTGATTTAGAAATCCAAAAAAGAGAGCTGGATTTTAGCTCAGCAATCAGATTTCTCAGTGCATGTAAACTCGTACTCCAATTTCTTTTGGATTTCTCAGTCTGCGCATGTGCGAGAACAGATGGCAGTACCGGAAATAAGCAAGCAGCGTTGCTAAGGTGATAGCAGCAATACAGTTTTGGAGTGGTGCCAAAACCAAACCAATATTCTTCATCTTCTAGATGATGTATGTTCATGTTTTCAGGTAAAGTGACTCGAAAACTGCTCGAAAATAAAACACAGCATGAAGTTTGAGTTTTACGTTATTTATGTCACGTCTTGTTCTGTGAGTTTATTGGCTGGTTGCAAAGCAGAAATCTGATTACTGCCTGACTCATGTAGACCCAGAGTTTCCCATTATCTGATTACTCAAGTACATGTAAATGCATTGATTGGATTACTGACAAAATCTGATTTTCTGCAGTTATCGGATTATTAAGTGCATGTAAATGCACTCGTTCTCTTGACTTACGAGGCCATAAACTGAGGTGACAAAAAATTGTTCCATTTATAACACCGTTACAGAGCGTAATTCCCAAGTAATGCAGCTTTTAAGGCAGAGACCAATTTAATTTTATTTTTTTCCCAATCTAGTTTTATTTATTTTTTTATTTCTTTTAAAGTGAAAATGAAATATTTATCATGAGTTTCGTTTTTTTTAAAAAAAAATGCTCTCCCACATTTTAATGTCACTACAGAAAGAGTTTTAGTCCTTAGGTGGAACTTATTTTAGCCACACCCCTGAATTAGGCTACTGACACAAAAACTTGTTTAATTACTTAAGTAATATGTTATTCAATGCTTATACATGTGTTACGAAGTCCTGATGAAGCTACTGAAAATTTTGATTAGTAGCTTGTAAATACTTCTTTAATTATTTGATACTCATTGTCAATAATTTGAAATATTACTGTATATGAAGCATTTACTTAGTAGCATACAAATTCACAATCACTGTAAATACATTGTAATTGTCTACATCTTGTTTTTGATGATTACTTAGTTAATTAATTAATTGCTACATTTTAATGTGAAATAACTAAACGGTTTATATTCATACTTGTCTGAACAACATTTGTACCTGTTTAATCACTAATTGGACCTCTATATATGATTTTTTAAAAATGTATTATCTATATATTTTTTGTAGGCTTCACTTTGATTTCGCTCGAGATTTTTACCTTATTGGCCTTGGAATAACGTCAAATGTCTTCTATTACGCTGGTCCAGAGAGGTGCTCAAGGACTGTCAGGTAAAAGACGGTTATGATTATTACCTGTTTCTGCCTCTAAACCTCTAGAAGTGAAATTAAAGAACCCTGTCCTACAGTACTCTGAATCTGGAGGAAACTGTACACATAGCACTAATTAAAAGCAGGTACTACAGTTATAGAGCAAAAACATCTTTAAAAAAATCAAATACAAATTTTTCATAGTATTTACGGTAAAATTCACTTAAAACAATGAGACAGCATTGTCTTCCCCCCAAAAAAAGAACGAAAATGTTTTATTTCCTTTGGTACGGTATTGGTGGCTGCTTTAAAGTGCCTTGAAAGAGCCTTTACAGCAAAGTTATAGGTAAGATTTTTGTTAACACTTCATTGTAGGTCAGGTAAACTAAAGCTACGTAATAATTTCTTAAGCTTCAAATGACAGCTGACATAAACATACATAAACATTTATCAAGGCCTCTTCCAAGAAGTGGCAGTTGTCATAAATGCGGCTTTTGTCAACTTCAGCATCAAGCTGACATAACACATCAAGAGACACTGGTTTTGCTGCCCTTAGGTTGTCCTAACACTTTCCGGGGTGAAATGACAGCACGTTATGACAGCTGACCTTGTAGTTCAGTGTAGTTTTGGTACGTCAAACACATTAATGGTGATTGTTACACACCCTGACAAGTGAGGCTGGTTGCAAAAGCTTTGATGCTTTGACACTGTGTAGTAAAACTGAAATGAAAATATTGTTGTTATATTGTGAAGGATATGATACTGATACTCTGATATGACAGAGTTCTGTATGTTTTCTCTGAGCATCATATTTATGGCTTTATAAGATTTTATGAAGGCCTATTGCAATGATATTACACTGTTCTGACAGAGTTGTGTATATTTCATCTGAGCCTTAAGTGAGTTTCATTTTGCTGTTCATAAGTTGTTATAAAGTCCTAAAAATAATGCCAAAACTCTGAAATGAGTTATGCATATTCTCTTTTATTTGACTCATAAGCAGTTTGTGCGGTTGTTTTTTGCTGAATGTTCTGCCACTCAAAGTGCTGCTTCATGGAGTCATGAAGTTTCTTAGCAGTGGTGCTATAAGAAATTGTTTTTTTGTATACAATATTCATTGAAAAACTGCTTTGATGGAGTTTTCATTTTCGTTCATCTTCAGAGATGAACTTGGGCTAGAAATATTATCAGGATTAAGAAAACAGTATAGTGTTTTAAGAATTGCATGTGAAATGGACACAAATAGAAGCAGGAGCCAAAGATGACACCTATGTTCGCCAGAAAGAAGAAACAGGAGCCAGAAAGTCTAATGGCAGAACCTAATGTCAGCAGAAACCTGCTACTTGATGCAGATGTTGTTTTGGAATTTGAAAATGAAGTTGGCAAAAATAAGCAAAAGACTGCTTATTGGAAGAAGCCTTTATAAATGTTTATGCAGCTTCATTAGCTTATGTAATTGTCATGTAGCCTTATAAACATGATCTACACTCTTAAAAATGGTTCTTCAGGGGCTCTTTAGTACATAAATGGTCCTATACAGAACCATGAACACTCCAAGAACGCTTTGCATGATTAAAGGGTTCTTTGCATCATGGTAGGGTTCTTCAGACTGATGGAGAACATGCTGTACATAGTTCTTTATACAACTTTTTTGAAAAAAGGTTCTATGTAGAACTCAAAAAGTTTCTTCTATTGTAAGAAGTTTGACCTTGTAACGATAGCAGAACCCTTAAGTGTGCATATGGAACCCTTTTCGAAAAGGTATTATATAGAACCATCTACAGCACATTCTCCATCAGTCTGATGAACCCTATCACGATGCAAAGGACCCTGTAATCATGCCAAGGGTTCTTGGAGTGTTCAAGGTTCTATGTAGAACCATTTTCTTTACTAAAGAACCCTTATAGAACCATCTTTTTTAAGAGTGTAAAGTTTTACCAGATATTTTTTTAAATATATACAATACTGTACAAAAGTCAGAGACTCCCCTTCATTTAATTAATTTCCAGTCAAAACGGCCATAAATTACAAGTTATTCTTTTTTTCAGCATCGGTAAGCATATCTTTAACAGGCAGTTACACAGAAGCCTCAACAACTGAACATAATATGAAATATTTCAGTATTTTGTGCGTGGATGTTTTGCCTTTATTACAGGTAAAAGCATGAAATGCTGTTTAACTGATGATAACAGTTAAAAGTAATAACCTAATAACCTAATAACAAGTACCAGCTTCAGTAGTCAGGACAACCGCGCTGGCCATCAAATTTATGTGGTAGCCAATGTCATCCCAAGCCTTACTATAAACATTTCTTTAACATTTGTATGATATACTTGTCTAACCATGTTTTTTCACTGTAATTGTTTCATAGTGTTGTGAGCAAGAGCGCTGTTCTCTTCATTTACCCCATTTTTAAAACGCTGTCTGAAGAGGGTGTGCTGTGTGCAATGGAAAAACTGTATTTAAAAGCTGTGAACACATCAACTGCCCTGATAGGCCATGAGGAGGTTCAGTATTTTAGGTAAGCACTCATCATACTAATACAGTAGAATATACTATTGAAGGCTACTAATACACATTTGTGATGTATGGTACATTTTTTCCAGCTGAATTTTTTATATAGATCCACTGAGTTTCAGTGGGAAACCATGACTAGTAGAGCTAGGCCTTCAATTTGAGCCATAAATATCAAAATGTGCTTTAAATATGAGGAAAAACCCAATAATGCTAACTTTAGCTAACGTTCTTGTAGGATTCTAGAAGTTTATTAGTGCACGCACTTCCCGACGAGACTGAAGTCATCCTTCTCCAATTTTACATTCCTCCTTAAATGATGCAGCCGTTACTTTCTGCTGCCTAAATGCTGCAGTGTAAATGCTGCAGTGTTTAAGGTGGGTCTGAAAATTCAAAAAAGGCAGTTCTAGATTAAACACAGACATCTGAAGTTTCTAAAAGACATTCCATGTTTTACTTGAAGCATTCATTTTATCTTGTAGCAGTTTCACAGTGACTCTTCCAGTAGTGAGCTGTGTTACAGAGCTGTCAACATTGTTTTCCATTCCTAACAACTCATTGATTAGACTGCCACTCCTATTCACAGTCAGTGATGTGATAAGGATTCCAGAAGGCCTAGAGTGATGCTTTTTCTTACGAAATTGGCCCCATCTAGTGAAAATCAAAATGTGATTGGTTGATTCCTTTGTCACTTCTTATTATGTTGATGTACAACCTAATGAATTATGATTTCCCTTCAGCTCTTGAAGTTCTATCCGTCTACATAGATATCACTGAGAAAAACAGCTCCTGATTGGCCAATGTTCCACTTAACAAAATTTAACCATTTTGTTTTTCAAAACTTAACAGTGAAACAAAAATAGTACAATAATACTTGCAGTTTAAATACAAGTACGAATTTATTGAATAAAAATGAACAGACACAGAAAATCACAGAAATCATTAGGCCTTTTCTGAAGGTTCCCCTCTGCTCCATTCATTTTTCATGTGTATTTTATATTTGGACACATTGTTTCTGTTTCTTGTTGACTTCACAGAGAGACAAGTTATAATAAATCGATGGAATTCATAAAAGAAATAAACAGACTCGTTAGAGAAGAGAGACAGAATCCACATTTCCTACTTCCCCAAGTGTGGTAAGCTAACATGTACTACATGCTAATTTTTTGTAGTTACTGTGAAATAAATGTTGCTTACAGTGTGTGCATGCTGATTACTTTTTTTCTACTCCTCAGGGCTATTGCACGAATGTCGTTTAACAAGTTTGGGGCATTGGCTGACAGAATCAACGCTGATATTGATGATCACACAATAAGAAGCCTGATAACGTAAGAGCTTTACTAAACACTACCACAGTAGAATTTCAGTTCTGACATGTCTATAAGTCGCTGACCTGTTCTAGCTGTTCTTCTTAAAGGGGAATTCCATTAGTTGTTAAAACTTTCAGCATAATCAAATCATTAAAGTGTAAAAGTAGTTTGGAGTGGTTTGACGTACGCTGCGCCATTCTAGAGAAACCACCTCATAGAACGCTGTTATGAATGGTTATTAATACTCTGCCTGATGTTTTACAAGAAGGTTTTGGCTTAAACCATATTTTTTTAACCCCATTCATGGCATAAAGGCACCTGCAGGGTGTAATAAGGAAAAATAGTAGCCCCCATATGTTTAAGATTTACCACCATTTCACTGGTTGTTTTGTATAGTAAATGAAATGGCTATATTTGCATCATAGACATAACAATCCCTGATTCCTATCAGCACCACTATAGAGTAATTAGAGGCAATACGTTTCTCTATAATGCACCATTTCACATCAAACCACTCTGAGGCTATGTTCACATTACCAGGTTGAAGTGGCACAAATCTGATTTTTTGCCCTAATGTGACTCAGATATGATGTTCTCAGGGCTGTGTGGACGCAAATCTGATCTTTTCAAATCCGACCTGAGCCACTTTCATATGTGGTTATAGAACGGATACGTATCGGATTAGTGCCCATGTGATCTTAATGTCAACGCTCAGATCAGAATTCATGTGCTTTTCTTCCACTGCGCATCTCACCTTTTTTCGCCTTCGTCTCGCTCTATTAATGTAGCTGGTTCATTCACATTAATGACAGATTTGAATCACTTACCTTAACGAGTGTGAACCATCCTGTCAAAAAAAAAATCGGATTTGAGCATTGAGGCTTGTAATGTGAATGCAGCCTCTTTGAACTGGTGGAATCCCCCTTTAATTGGTTTGCAGACACTTTCGTTGTTTCAGTATAACACAGCCTCGGGCCTAAGGTAACAGTCTCAGCATTCAGCCACCAAAAGCTACATCGATCAGAAATTTAATTGCATGTGAATTTAGCCAACACACTTGGCTCTAGGATTTAGATGCCCCTAAAGGCCTTCATTACCTGCATCAGGAGTGTTAGATTAGGGTTGGAGATAAACCCTACAGGGTGGTAGATCTCCAGGACCAGGACTGAGCACCCCTGCATTAGATGAACATGTCTCCATTATTTGTATCTACCAGGAATTGGGGTAATTTGAAAATCATCTGCGTTAAAAAACTACTGGCCAGTGGAGCGCTTACTCAAGATGAACTGGATGAAGCTGAAAGGTATGTGACGTGTAGGGTTACAAACAGTAAATGAATGTTTTATATGCAAGGTTTCATTCTGTAAATTCAAAACGAAAACATATAAAGTATAAAGGCATTTTCTTTAAGAAACTCTGAATCTTAATGTCTTATTTGAGTCTTTGCTTTGTAAACTGCTTGGTTCTCTGAGCTAAGATTGATACAACTTTTCCACTGTTGTAAGAGGTTGCCAATGGGAGTAACTACTTGTGACATTTTCTCTTGTAACTTGCGTTCCACTGCTTCTCTGATGTAAGGATGTGCACTTAGTGGGATGGTTTTCCAGATAGATTCTGGGATTGGGCCTAGTTCTGGACCACACAGCATGCTAAATGGAGATCCTCCATTGAAAAATGCAGTCCAGGACTAGGCCTAGTCCCTGTCCAGGAACCCAGCCCTTTGTGTTTATGTAATTACGCCTTTTTCTTGTTTTACAGAATGTTTGTGAACAAAATGTTTGGATTCCTCAGCAAATTCGATGACTTCACACAAGGAATGGATCAAAAGAGGGTTGAAGATATATTTAAGTAGGATATGTTTTTATTCTCTTGATGTGAGAATGTAAGAACAGTTTGAGCTGAAGTTTAATGCATTTACTACTGCCACCACAAATGACACATTTAAACCAATTAAATGTTTTATTTGCCAAAAGCTGCTGTATATATTTAGTTTATCTGACTAGCAGGTTCATAGAACTCTCTGTAAAACAGATACTTTTTAAGGACTGTTTAATGCATAAAAATAAAAATTCAAGACATTCATGAAAGAAATTCACTGTTAATCACTTTGTATTTGTTTCAGGGCTCTGGTCAAATTGGTGATGGTGGGACTTAACTTCATATATGCTCCACTGACTCAAGCTTTGGACACCGTAGTGATCTGATTGATCAGACACAGTGAAGCAATTATAATTTCATTATTATCAACTGTTATGTTATCTGCCATCAATATTTGTAGCACTTTATTAAATTAAAACAAAACTTTTTAAAATAGTCTCATCTTTTTCTTTGTCAAATTTGTTTTCATGAAACAATTCAAGAAAGAATACTTTAGGACAACAACTCCATTAGAGACAACACAAGCATGCATTTTTAATGCATTTTTCTACTAGTATTGGTATGTTGTTGGTTGCTGGGGTGGGAAACTGAAGGCCTTAGTCCTAAAGAAAACATGGACTGCGTTAAGCAAGCAGTCCTGATCTCAATCTGATTGAAACCCTTTGGAAGGACTTGAAATCTGCTATTGGTCAAAGAAATTCTGCAAACATTCAAGAGTTGAAATATATATATATATATATATATATATATATATATATATATATATATATATATATATATCAGGCATAAAATTATGACCAACCCCCTTTTACCCTGTTCTTCAGTGGTCAGGACCCCCATGGACCCTCACAGAGCAGGTAGTAATTGGGTGGTGGATCATTCTCAGCACTGCAGTAACACTGACGTGGTGGTGGTGTGTTGGTGTGTGTTGTGCTGGTACGAGTGGATCAGACACAGCAGTGCTGCTGGAGTTTTTAAACACTGTGTCCACTCATTGTCCACTCTATTTATATAATCTTTTTGACTTGTTTTGTGTTACAATCATTTTGATCATTTTGAAAGTGTAAAATTTTTTTAAATAAAATAAACATAATTAAGGTGTGGGGTCACTCAAAGCAAAAGGATTTTAGAATAAAGTCTAAGTCAGAAAATGTGTTTTGACTTTGAACCAGTTTGGTAGAATGATCCATTTACTCAGGCACAGCACTAAATAGATGCTAGGTGGTGCTGAAGCACCCTCTGGAAATCGCAAGCCAGTCCCCTGAACAGAATAGAAGTTGACTGAATAATACTGAGAATTTTAATATTATGTTTAGTTGTAGAGACCTCTGTGTAATTTGCCATCAGCTTTTTTCCTTATGCTGAAAAATGAATTATGTGTACTTTATTTACTGTATTGTATTGACTGTACACTATTTGTACTGTACTCTACTAAATAGTCTTTACACATCACGCTTCAGGCATAAATTCATGACACAAAGCTTTCCATATGTCTTAGAATTCCTTACATGCTCATTTACAAACTAACTGTTGAAGCTTTCCATTTATGTTATAATTCATTATAGCATCACTGTCAGTATCTGTCAAACTTCATGTGTATCAGAAAACCTTCAGAATTTGGTCAAGTCCCTAACATATTTTTAGTTAGATGTTAGAGTTTGTAATGTTTCTGGTTTGACTGGATGATTCTAAAAAATATATAATTAATATTTATTATTTTAATTCATAATCATGATGTGTGGTCAGACGTTTTGTGACTGATTATTTGAAACTGATTTATCACATTAGTTTATTATGAGCCCTGCTACCAAGAAAACACAGTTGTTCTGCATGGTCAGTCACATTTGCATATGAGACTTCAGGTCAGCAGAGGGTGCTGTGTATCAGCTTATCTGCACAGACCTACTTTAAATAACTTCCTGTGCCACCATGACAGTTGTGAATAAAATGTTTAATGCTGAACATTTACCGGCAAGAGAATTACACAAGACAAGATTATTGCCACAATAAAAACTGTACTAGTATATAACAATATAAAAAATGTTCAGTTGTGTACATAACACATAACACAGGGGTGCCCAAGTCTATTTCCAGTCATCCACTGCCCAGTATACCTGGTTCTAATATTTAGATACTTCTGAAGGCCTTGACTGACTGGATAACCTGTTAGACCAGAACTGAAATTAAACTCAGGGCAGTAGATCACCAGGACCAGACTTAGGCGCTCCTGTTGTAACTTGTAGTATATTGCTGGCACATAGTGGTTCTACAGGGATTATATTAACAGCAAATGCCAAGTAAGGAGTGAGGCGACCCTTGCTTTCAAACCATTTCCATCCTTCTTGCAGTACAAGTCCTGGGCTTTGTGTAGTAGTATATTTAACTGTTATTCAGAAAGTAAGAGTACACAGTAAAGAAACAGAACAGGGCAGAAGTTGGTTTAAAGTGTTTATAAGATTTGCACTAATGAAAATTTGCTTTTGTTCATCTGACGTATTATTTTAATCATATTTGTTTTAATAGAAGTATTTATTTGACTTGAATAAAACCAGTTAAACTGCTTGTTACTACTGCTTGATAGCTACATGAACCTGATGGACCTGGTACTAGACCCCAAAAAAAGACTGCTATTTTAAATCTGCAGTTAGTGAAGTTACATTGCATGCATGTTGCCTTTGGCAACAGTAAAATCACTTTTATCGCTTATTTATATCCAGCATGTAAATCAGATTTTTTTCATATCAAATAAATGCAATAATAGTTTTCAAAAATCATAGTATAATAGAAAATAAAAGATAAAACAGCAGCAATAACCACATTTTGTTTCAGCCTTAAAGGTTTAAGGAATTCTTTTTGTTATTTTTTTCACATTGTACTTTGTATGTGTATCTGTAAGTTCCTGTAGTTTCCTATATGCAGGTCTGGATCATCAAGTTGTTTGCCCCTGGCCACAAATATTTGGTGGGCCCCTACCTGGCTACCTTTTTTTGGGTGGTCAGTGATTTTGTTATGATATCGCAGCGAGTTAAATAAGGCACTATGGAGCACTGATGAGAGCAGTGATGGGATGAGAAAAATAAACTGACATTTAGGAAAGATGTGGACAGTGTCAGGATTATGATCGGCCATAACTCAAAATTACACTGTGTCCTAACAGCAAGCTGGCATTCAAATGTAGTATTGCATAGTGTCACAAGGCCTGCAGGATGTCTACAGGTGTAACATCAAGTGCACGTCTGGTCAAAACATAAACAAACCACAGACCTCTCAAAAGAGAGCTGCTTTACTGACGGAGCTCCAGCTGTGGTTGGGGGCATGTATTTAAAAGAGTTTGTAAGGGGTTACGCTTTATCCCCACATTTAACATCAGTAGTCTAAATAACACAGTTTAAATAGTATTATACCTGGTGTTTTACAGCTCGGTTATGATAACTTGTATCTACCTAGCTAACCAAACTAGTTATCTAACACAAAACAAACAGTATTCACCCCTAACATCTAGCGCTCTGGCTGTTTCTTTCCAAATTGTTTACTGGAAGGGTTGTTGAAATCCTATCTTTTCCCCTTCATGCAATATTTTCTTCTCATACATTTTAAGGTAGAATTGCAGAATGACGCCACGTGTCAAGAACAGAAAAAGGGTGTCCGTCAAAAACGGCGCTTCGCATCATACTGCACTCTGCTGCTCGCTGCTGGTGTAGACAGCTTTATTGATTAGAATGGAAGCGTTTTGGTTTTGTTGTTGTTGCTTGCTATTAGGACACAGTTAATTTTCCCACTGTTTTAGTAAAGTTCCCAACCACGAATCAAAACAGCTGTTTAGATTTTCTCATAATTGTGGCTTGGGCCCCTGGGCACGCACCCATAAAACCCATTGGATGATCCAAGCCTGTCTATAAGGTGATAATGTCATAGAAGGCATTTGACTTTAGTATGAGTTCTCAATAAAATCACCTTTGAGGGGACAGTTATACTGGAAAATGGAAACATGACGAAGCAGTGTTTGCAAGATAAAGTATATTTGGTCCTTATACTACAAATAATCAACAAAGCAATCATCAGACCTAATGAGAAGATGACCGCCAACAAGATGACTGCAGATACCATTATGGATCTACCATCATCTTTAACAGCCGCCAACGTACATTTTAAGTTTCAAGGCTTGCTACAAATGTAAAAATATCCAGATTTGGAAGAAAGACTAAATTGTTTTGGAGGTTTGTGTTTCTTACACCATATTGTGCGTCTTTTGTGATGACCTTAGATAAAACTGTCTCATATTAAGTCAGAGTAACTGCTTAAAGTTGAAGACATAACAAATAGCAGCCGCAATTGCCATCATAATACTACACCCTACAATGCTATCATGACATTTTTCCCTAAGCAGTTGCACTCCAAATCACACTTCCAAAGAAGTTTAATGACATCATAGGTATGAACATCCAATGACTCTTTTAAATTTGCCCTCAGATGCATGGCAGAGTTTCAAGACTATACGAAAAAATATGTGCCTCTAAATGCTTTTTTTTTCTGTTACATTTTATAACAATGCTAGTACAGGTGCCACCACCTAAAAATGTAAGCCAATATACTTGTTTATAGTCTCCATTGTATCAGTATTGCTACTGTTATTACTTCTCATATACACTACATGGCCAAAATATATGGTCACACTGCTAATTAGTGGGTTTGCCTATTTCAGCCGCATCTATTATTAACAGGTGCATAAAACCAAACATGTAGCCATGCAGTCTAGATAGACAAACACTGGCAGTAGGATCACTTATACTGAAATGCTCAGTGACAATGTGGTGCTTTCACCTGTCCAACAAGTCAACCATTAGAACACTAAAGCAATCCCAGTCAGCTGTAAGTGTTGTTATTGTGAACTGCTTATTGGGAGCTTAATGAGTTCATGGCTGAGAAACTGCATAAAACTCTAAGATCATATACACCATATCAAGCATCTGCCAGGAAATTCTGGGTAATGCCAGGAGAACATGACCTGTCCAAATACATAATGCCAACAGTAAAGTCTGATGGAGGAGGGATAATGGTCTGGGCTATTCTTCATGATTTGAGCAGAGCCCCTTAGTTGTTCCAGGGCAGAAAATCTTGATGCTACAGCATGCTATGACATTCTAGAGAACTGTGCGATTTGGGGGCAATAGTTTGGGAAAGGAATAACATTGCCTTTCAGCATGACAATGGCCCCATGCATAAAGTAAGGTCCATAAAGAAATGGTTTGTAAAGTTTGGTATGGAAAAACTTAACTGGTCTGTGCAGAGCCCTGACCTCAACCCCACTATACACCTTTAGGAGTCGGAACTCCAACTACAAAATAATTTGGTATCATAATGAAGATGTAAGACATGCGTGTCATCTGAATTATCTTTCATGAATGTCATTATTGTTGTAATAGTTTCCCTACTTTGACAACTTCATTTGTATAGAATCCCAATTCCATATGTCTGATAAAAATCTGAAAATAATGTATTAACATCATATATCTTATGGAGGTATGGTTTTTGACCTGTAGTTGCCTGGATCTAGATCATTTGGATATCTTTTTAAATAAGATATACCTGCTCACAAATCTATCCTTATAATCCCATGCCTTCAACTACATCCCTTACCCACAAGGTCCATTCCATTCACAGGGTCCCCTCCTGGTCCCCCACTGCCTGAAAACCTACCTCAAGCTGTCCTGTGCCTCCATCACCATCAAAAGTCCATCAGACTACCTCCTGCTCAACATTTCTAATACTTTTTGGGATCTGCCAAGACCCCCATAGCAGATACCTGGACCAGGTAGTAGTACATTCAGGAGGAAACAAAAGGTACACCACATAGACAAAAGATTGGGGCACACCTCCCAATTATTGATTACAGGTGTTTCAGCCACACCCATTGCAAACAAGGGGGATATAATTAAGCACATAGCCTTGCAGTCTCAATAGAGAAACACTGGCAGTAGAATGGGTCGTGCTGATGAGCTCAGTGACTTTAAACATGGCACTGACATGGGCCACCTTTGCCGCAAGTCAGTTTGTGAAATTTCTGTCCTGCTAGATCTGCCGCAGTCAACTGTAAGTGCTATTATTGTGAAATAGAAGCACCTAGAAACAACAACAGCTTAGCCACAATGCAGTAGACCACGCAAACTCACAGAGTGGGGCTGCTAAGTGCTGAAGGACACAGTGCTTCTGTTGAATCACTCACTAACGGGTTCCAAATTGCCTCTGGAAGCAACATCAGCAAAAGAACTGCACATCAGGAGCTTCACGAAATGGGTTTCCATGGCCGAGCATCCACACACAAGCCCAAGATCAAAATGCACAATGCCAAATGGGGAAGGGGAATGGTGTAAAGACACTGGACTCTGGAGCAGAGGAAACATCTGCTGTGGAGTTATGAATCATGCTTCCCTGATGGATGAGTCTGGGTTTGGCTAATGCCAGGAGAACGTTGCCTGCCTGACTGTATTGTACCAACTCTAGAGTTTGGAGGAGGAGGGATAATTCCATGACGTTGTTTTTCAGGGATTGCCCTAAGGCCTTAGTTCCAGTGAAGGGAAATCTTCTTGCTTCAGCATACCAATACATTTTGGACAACTGTATGCTTCCCGCTTTGTGGGAACAGTTTGGGGAAGGCCCTTTTCAGTTCCAGTATGACTGTGCCTCAGTGCACAAAGCAAGGTCCATAGCATGGCTGGGTGAGTTTGGTGTGGAATAACTTGACTGGCATGCACAGAGCCCTGACCTCAACCTCATCAAACACCTTTGAGATGAACTAGACCAGAGATTGTGAGCCAGGCTTTCTCATCCAACATCAGTGTCTGACCTTACAAATGCTCTTCTGGATGAATGGGTGAAAATTCCCATAAACACACTCCAAATTCTTGTAGAAAGCTTCCCAGAAGAGGGGAAGTTGTTAAAGCTGCAAAGGTGGACCAACTCCATATTAATGCCTATGGACTTAGAATGGGATGTCATTAAAGCTTCTGTGAGTGGGATGTGTAGGTGCCCCAACACTTTTGTCCATATAATGTATTTTATTAAACCATTGGCGTTTGCTGTTGCAAAGGGGTTCTTTTGCAGAAAAGAGGCTTGTATGCAGTGCCTATATTGCTGTTCATGCCTTCCTGTGCATCCTATTAAAGCAACCTGACCTGGTTCAACAGATTGTGGTGGAAGGGGATGCGTTTGATATGGGTGTGGGGCTCTCTGTGATTTTTTTCCCCCAACATTTACCCCAGTCAAGTGGGAACATGCCTTGCCAGCAACAGGTGGTAATTGTCACTGGAGGCATAGATACACTGGCTGAAGGGAGCACTTGACATTGTACTGACAGATCACAATAAATTGGAATAAGTCTAAGCAGTGAAAAGGCTAAACTGTAGAAAGATCATGTGGACCCTTTCTTTACAGAATTTGATTTTGATATTAAATATTGCCCATGTTCATGGAAGAAAGATATTGGGCATAGAACTTGGTATATCAAGCTCCCTTGTTCTTGAGTGGAATCTAAACCAGATGAATGGTCTGACTTTCCACTATAAACTTCCGCCCCTGCCTGCCCTGTGGTGAATTCAGCCCCCAGTTTGTCCTCTGGAGAGACAATCAGGAAGAACTGAAGAGCAGAAGATCTTCTCAAAACCTGTGTCCAAGGTTACTGAACATCATCTTTGGTAAAGGTCACCTTTATTAAAGGTCATCTTTATCTCCTTTTCTGTCCTTTGTATGTCGCACCAACTTCACCCTTCTGAAGCTGGTGGTCCATGGTACTTTGACACATGTTATGGCCTGCAATTCCCATACTGCTTTGCAAACATCAGTGGTTCCCTTGTGCATTTTGTACACTTTGACCTGGAAGTATCTTGGGGGCCTATTGAATACCTGGAGGACTTTGAAGGGTAAGGATCTCTTTCTGAAAGTGAAGGTCATCTCCACCTTAACAGACTGTGACCTGTAGGAACTAGAGGGTAACGTCTAGGAATTAAAGTGTAGATATTTTATTGGGACAGTTGCCTCTCCTTACCTGGAAATGAACACTATGCCAACTATCCTTGCTGTTTAGTATTCATGTGGATGCACCTCATGAGACAGTGGTGGTTAGCGCAGTAGAGCTAATTTACCGAGACCTGATGTTCTGTGCTGTGGGAGAGACAGCTGCAGTTGTGTACCTTGTATTTGAGTATCTCGGGTAACATTTTTGTTTTCTACTCAGAAACTTCAGAACTTTTTTACTTAACCATGTTAAAGCTTATTTGAATCTGACTTCAAATATTGTTTAAAGTCCCCTATGTGAAGAGCTCTCTCTGCCTTTCACTTTCTCTCTCTCATATATACACATGCACACACTCTCTGCATACAGTCTGCTCCTACAAACCTCTTCCCCTCCCCCCCTCACCATCTCTCTCCCCTTTTTGTCCCCCTTGTCCTCTCTCCTCTCCCCTCCCTCTCGCTCCTCTCACTTACAGCCTGCAAGCAGTATTCAAGCCTCTATCTGAGAGAGAGATATAGGGGGGAAAGGAAGGGAAGAGAGAGATGAGAGAGGGGGAGGGGCTGCCAGACAGGATTTAGAGTTCAAGTGCATGTGCAGCGAATGATCTCAAAGAAAGAAAGCGAGAGAGAAAGTAAGAAAAGCAACGCAAAGCTGTGAGAAGAACACAGTCTCCCTCATTCTTTCTCATTCCATTTCTCTTTTCCTCATTCCTTCTTTCTCTCCCTCTTTCTCTCTCACTCTCTCTCTCTATCTCTCAATCCAAAGGCAGAGTTATTTGTCCAGGAATGAAGGTTGGCTGGGGGGTTGGAGGGCAGTTGAGGGAGTGAAAGAAAATCGAAGTCAAGAGAAGAGGCGAGGAAAAGAAAATGTATTCCAGCCCCCCCTCCCTTTAACTCTTCCCTCCGTCACACTCCTCCTTCTTCCCTCCCTTCTGTGAACCCCAGCCTCTTTTTTTCATTCTCTATCAATCGCTCCCTCTCTCTCTTTCTCTCTCTCTCTCTCCCCTCCCACCTCTTCATGCACTCGCATTTGATCACACACATGCATGCACCCCTTACTGTCTCCCTCTCTTACGCACGACTGTCTCTAGCCAGCTCTTTCTCTCTCTCCTACTCTCTCCTATTATCTCTCACTCTCTGGTGACCACAGTCAGAGCAGTCCGCTGGGCTTTTTGCCGCTTTTCTTCTCTCTCTCTCTCTCCCTCTCCGCGCCTTGCGTTTCTTCCTGCCGGACGGAGAAACACAGGCAGCCTCTCAATGGTTCCCCCTCGCGCCTCCCTGAAAAAACCAGGCCCCACAACCAGACCAGCTTTTTCCCTTTGACCCGACTGACTTCTCTCTTCTGTTTGTCCACTGCTGCTCAAGCTTTTCCCCACACTAAATTTGCAGTTTGTTCCCCCTTCTCTCGTGATTTTTCTCCTCCCATCAGAATCGCGCCTTTACAGAAATCTTGATGACCCAAGTGAGTATCTTCGGCAGACACGAGGGGGGAAAAAAGACTGCTGAATGGACAGATGAAGGAGACAGCGGGCTGAAAGGATGGGTCCGAAAGGAGAGAGGCGTGAGAGAGGGAGAAATGAGGTTACTACTTAGCGGAGTGTGAGAGCAGAGAGGAACTGAGAAGAGAACGAGGGATCTGGAGAAGCAACTGAAGATGACCAAAGGATGGATGCTTCGAGGAGCAGCAAAATGTGCAGGAAAAAGAGGGGTGAAGAAAAAAGAGCTGACATCCCCCTTCCAACCTGGCCTGGTACTTTATCTTCTTGTTGTTCTTTTTTGTGCTGTGTTTCTTTCATTCTCATTCATTATCCCTCCCCTCTCCTTTTCTGCCTTGCATGAGTTGATTATTTCTGTCTTTCTGTCTGTTTTTTACTTTCTTTAGATGCCTTGATTTCTTTCTACACACAATGAGTCAGAATTTTTCGTTCGGTTTTTGGAAAACGAAGGTGATCCTGTCCTTATCATTCTTTTCTGTACTTTCGGCTATGCTGTCCATTCTCTCTGTTGCTGTTACCACTCATATTCATAAATATCTCCTGTTTTGCCTTCTTTCCTAGGATTACCCTGTATCACATGTTGGGGATCCAGAATGGGCATGTGCGGTACATAGGGCCTAGAGGTAGGCAAGCCAGACTGTGTGTTTGGTATGTGTGTGGACATTATTTTTCCATCATTCCTTCACTTCCATGTGCGCAGTGCTATGAGGACTGTTTGGTCTAACTGTGTCTGAGACCAAATGTGTTTCAGTTATCATATGCAATGCCAGTCATCTCTGCTAGCATGTCACAGTTGGTGATTGATGCACGTGTGTGCGGGCGCATCCATGCGTGTTCACGCATGTATGTGGACCTAAGCACTGGGGGGATGCCTCTCTTACCTCTTGCCATCTCACAATTGTTCCAGACAATACAATCGCAAATATTTCATCACACAATCATTACCTCTGCCCACCAGTTCCACTCGGATTACACACCTCAGGCCTGAGCACAGATTCGAACAATAGGCAATAGTAGCACTTATTGATATCAAAAGCATTTCTAACTATTTTAGGTGCAATATCGTTTAGTTGACGTTTACATTTTTGCATGGACATTTGGTGTTTTACAGTCGTCCCAGCGATCGATTGTTCATGATATTTCCAGATATTTTCCCAAGAAAATGGTACGAATAAAACTACACAGAGTGCATCAGATCCTTGCATGTCATAGAAGCATTTGATTACAAACGAATATGGGTGCCCTGAGCTTATCAGATTGCCATAAATCAGTCTTTCCACCTCTTGTCCTATTATGTTTTTATTCTCGGTATATTTCTATGCATTTGTATTTTTTGCTGCATTTCTTAAGACAGACTACATATATATGCTCGAGATCATACTGTCTACATGTCTGAAGCAGCGCATGCATATTTGCCAACCTGCACTTGGTAGTTGGTTTGTGTCTCTACGAGCTGGTCTGAGTGCGTGCCTGAGTGTGCTCTTCATGTGCTTTATAAACATATCATTTGTAATGTTATCAATGACTGAATAAGACTACATCTTATCTACATTTCTGTGATAAAGAATGAATGCATTAATCATATTACTCTGCATATTATGCAGTAATAAAGGTGCTAAATACATTTAACAGAACACACCAAAGTGAGTTATATAGCTTTATGCTGGAGCTTCATAATATGCTGCAGAAACTGAATGGAATGAACAAGCCATCGAAATAACATTTGATTTCCCTTGCCTTTGATTTAGTTCAGTAAAATGAGATATAGTAGTACGGTGGACTTTGTTGGTTAATGTCTATTTGATTTGACGATGCTCAACAATATGTTACTGCAGGGCCATTTTAAGTGTAACACTTTTATAAGCCTGTCTGTCTTAGAGTTATATAATCATAAGCTCTCAGATATATTTACCTTCGGTTCATAAGCCCGCGACCACAAACCAGCATTAATAATGTATTAAGACAGTCATGTGTGGCATTATTTGTGAGCTTGGTTGATGTTCATAAGGAATATTATATGATGATCTGTAATGATGGGAAGATGTATGTCGTAGGCTGTAGTTGTTAATCAGTAAATATCACTGCTGATACATAGTATGCTGTAAAGGCTTAGCTCTAGTGTCTCATCCAGCAAGAGAGATGATGTTAATGCATCATTCAGCTACACTGATATAAAATTGATAATCTTCACAAAGGCATTTCACCACTGCGTTCTAGCTCTCCTGCATGTGATTGGCTGCTTGGCTATTGCTGGGATGGTGTGCGTCTGTGCCGTGACCCCACCCTGACCCTTTTTGTGCCTGGGGGGGGTCACGTTGAGAGGAATCAGGAGAAGTTTTGTGGGCGTGGTGGTCAATTTGACAACTCTTTTTGATATCAAAGTTTGCGTGAGGTGAGTGTCTGGGTCTGTGAGTGCCAGACAGCAGGGAGGAGGGGAAGAAGCTCTTCTGCTCGGCGGCACCATGCCCCGTTTGATATTGAGCCATCCGGAGCGATCTCAGGGACTTTCCGGAACAAACTGCCTTTGATTCTGACATAAGAGAAAGAGAGAGAGGGAGAGTCAAAGAGAGAGAGAGACAGTGAGAGAGAGAGAAAGAGAGAGAGAGAGAGAGAGAGAAGGAATGCAAAAACAAAAGAGACAGAGAGGAGAGATGATGCCAGTGTGTCAGGGTCCCCGGTGTTATGAAATATTACTCACACCGCCTGTTTACGTAATCTTATGTAACCCTGGCAACTGCAGAGGCTCTGCATTTTGGCTACAGACTCATGATAAGGGGCAAAAGTTGAAAGCTTTACTTGAGAATTGGACTCTTTTACACTGTAAAAAATTAGTGCACCACCTGATTTCAACATCATTTCCAGATCAATAAAATATTTTACACACAACTCAAATTATGCTTTATTAACATTTTAGTAACCCCTCTATTTTACATACAGGGCATCAAACAATGCCAAATCATACAAGAATGTCAGGTATACTGTTTTTTTGTTGCAAGGGCTCAACTGTCATTCCATTTATTGCTTTTTTGGAATTAATTGAGTTGTTTTAATATACTTCGTTCAACTGGAAATTATCCACTTGTTTGATTCAAGTACATTCAAAGCACTGTTTTTTTGCAATTTAGTATGTTTGGGTAAATCATCCCTCTTTACTGGTTCCCTTTAAAGCAGGGGTGTCAAACTCCCAAAAATCCCATGGGACAGCTGTGTTTTTATTTCATTTTTACTTAGCATTTTGCCATGAGCCAAACTGGCCATTGTTTATTCAAAATATGCCAAAACTGCAACAGCAATATAGGCATTGACTTAATACTTAAACTATTGAAAAATAATTTTAAATAAAAAATAAATTGTTTTATATAACACAATAGGCTACATTAGCTACAGACAACTGTTAAACCTATTTAAAAGTCCCCAGGAGGTAGTTGCTATTTGCTTAAACTAGACACCAGATATCTTTTCTTTTTGTGTAACTGCTGGCCCATAGATTGTTGATGGAGGAAGGTGGCTGGAGCGCACATTGTGTTGCAGTGCACGCTGAGGAGTGTAGTGCAGCTCAGAGTGAAGCAGGCTAATATTAACAGAAAATTAAAATATTTTCGCGGGCCGAATATCATTGTGCCACGGGCCTGACTTGGTCTGCGGGCCTTGTGTTTGACACATAGGCTTTAAAAAGACCCAAATGTCATAGTGGCCCTGAAAAATGTTTGGACACTGCCCCTTACTTACAAATGTAAGTCATTGTGTTTCATTTGATTTATTTTAAACAAGCCATTCCAGGACCTTTCAAGCAGATGGCTGATGTGCATAGATCATTATTGTTTCAGCAGTTTCTTTCAAGATTTTAGCAAAATGTCTTTGTACACTTCTGAGCTCACAATCGTTAATTAATTAATGAATACAAACTTACCAACATCAATGTAAGAAAAACATCTCCAGATTTTGATGTTTCCATCTCTGTGCTTTGCAGCAGACTTACTGCAGTCTGGTGCAGATTTAACCATTTTATTAAGTATCATAAAGAACGATATTACAAGTTTGTCTGTCAAAATACCTTTTGGGGCCGCTGTAGTACATTACTTTCTTTAAAATATTGATTACATCACTGAAACTGTGCAAAAATATAAAGTTTATAGATTATCATCTTCGCAAGGTGAGGCTTTGGGAAGAGCTAACCCCTCACATGACTAGGACCCACCTTCAAGTTCAACTTTCTATTTTAGGATTATACCAATAATCTACATTGTAGTCCACATAGTTATTGATTAATATGCCTTAGAATGTAATAAGGCTGGGATTTTGAGGGGGTTAATGGGTTAAAATAGGGGTTTAATAGAAAAAGAAAACTCCAAAATGTGTTCACTAATCTGTTAAAAGAACGAGAATGTCATATCATTTGGAACCCCAGGTCATTGACATTGCTGAATGTCTGAAAAAAATGAAAATAAGTTTATGCATTCTCTACAGAGAACACACTTCTGCATATTTTAATACATAATTACTGTTTATTTACTGAACTTAATATATTTTGGGAAAAAAAAAAAAAAATGTGGCCTGTGAAAAAATTATGGCACATTTTATGTTTTATTTGTTCCAATGAATGAATAAATTTGTTCATATGAATAGAAAATGTGCAATAAAATTTACAAAAAATGTTTAATTTTGTTCCCTGTAGAGGATGTGTGAACTTATTTTCACCTAAAAAAATTAACAAAACGTAATTTGACCAGGAGTGTTCAAGCCTGCATATGACTGCATTATGTTATGTGCACTTTTGCTGCTGTAGCACATATACTTTTCTTCATATTATTAATCTGTCTGTCTGTCTATCTTTCTAGCGGGTAAATAAATACTAATCTGATTCAAAACCAAGGAAGGCTGTGTGCTGCACTCATTAACTTTTAAATTATACTTATACATTACAAAAAGATGAAAAAGGGGTTAAAGAAAAGATTCTAGATTTATTTGAACTTTTATTGACCAAATAGATTTTATGTCTTGTATATTAACTTCCCATTTTGCTCCCCTTGCTAGAGACAGCAGAACACTGAGTCAGGATCATTAGTATTAGTCAGATGTCATTGAGAAGCAGTCCTCTGTTCTGCAGTTGCAGAGTGTGTAAATTAGGGATAATGGCCTTGGTCCAGATTTTCAAGGTCAGAGACTGAATCAATTCTGCCTATGTTTGTTTATGTCAGAGCCCAGTAGATACTACACAACTCTCTACTGCTTACTCACAGATCCATAAATGATTAAGGACTGACGGGCTCTTTGGCTTGAATGCAATATAATCTAAATGTTGCCTTCAGTCTGTTTGTTTAGCATCCAGGTACATATTTTCTTAAAAGTCTTTAGAGTTGAAAAGCAACTGAGTGAAATTATTTAGTTTCTGTACCAATTAGCCAGGTTTCCATCATGCATTTTTATGCATATTTGGGCATAACAAATAAAAAAGACCATAACAATAATCACACTTTATTTTGATAGTCCACTGGAGATGAGCTACGTATGCTTACATTGTTAATAGTGGTGAAACTCATTACAATGATTATACATTGTAAATGATATTAGTATTTAATCACAAATTGTAAGTTTACTTATTTTAGAAGTCTTATTTTACTCAAATTACTGAAACTTTCAGAAGAGACATTTGCAGACTTAACCTGAAATTAATTTGTTTATTTACTAAGTTATAGTGAGTCAACAGTGAGTTTCCCAACTCAACATGTTACACTTTAAAGTCTATTATGTAGGTTGGGTATAGGCTGAGGTTTTGGGTTGAAGGTAAGGTTAGGATCAGGTTTAAGATTAGGCTTAAGTTTTGTGAAGTTAAGAGTTAAGTTATTAGGGTCTGGTTTGAGATTAGGTTTAGGTTTTATGTTCAAGTTAAGGTAAGGGTCAAGTTTAAGATTAGGCTTAAGTTTTGTGAAGTTAAGGTTAGGGTCAGGTTTAAGATTAAGGTTAGGTTTTGTAAAGTTAAAGAAAGAGTCAGGTTTAAGATTAGACTTAGGTTTTGTTAAGTAAAGGTTAGGGTAAGGTTTAAGATTAAGGTTAGGTTTTGTGAAGTTAAAGAAAGAGTCAGGTTTAAGATTAGATTTAGGTTTTGTGAAGTAAAAGTTAGGGTCAGGTTTAAGATTAAGTTTAGGTTTTGTGAAGTTAAGGTTTGGGTCATGTTTAAGATTAGTCTTAAATTTTCGAAAGTTAACGTTAGGGTAAGGTTTAAGACTAGGTTTAGGTTTTGTGAAGTTACGGTTAGGGTCATGTTTAAGATTAGGTTTGAGTTTTGTGTTAAAGTTAAGGTTAGTGTCAGGTTTTAGGTTGATTTTAAAGTTAGGGTCATGTTTAAAACCAGGTTTAGATTTTGTGTTGATGTTAAAGTAAGGGTCAGGTTTAGGATTAGGCTTAGGTTTTGTGAAGTTAAAGTTAGGGTCATGTTTAAGATTAGGTTTAGGTTTTGTGAAGGTTTAGGGTTAGATTTCTCTATCTAGGATTAGATAGAGAATCTATTGTTTTTTTAAGGTTAGTTGATAGATATTTAGGTGAAAAACCAGGTTACAAAGCCTTTCAAAAACAAGGCTTGATGGAAATGGAAAAAAATCCATTTTAAAATGAAATCACATTTCTTATTTCATTATCTATCACTTCATATCATTGCTGCACTTTGAGCGTTATTTGTATTGCTGTAATATATATGTTCTATATTTTTTAAGTGATCATATTTCTACCAAAATTTAGTTCCCATTGTAGTAAATGCAGTTGAAAATGTCAACTGAATGGGGCATTCTCCCCATCTCTTGAGTTTCTCATTCATAATGAATGAATTCCAACCACAGCATCCCATAATGGATTGTGTACACCTCAGGATACCCCTTGTCAGAGTGTGCCAGATTTTTCCAGTGAGAATAAGACAGATGAACAGAGAGGAAAATGTTTAACCCTGGGCTCCTTTTAATGCTTAGTCTTGCTGGTGAAAATCTCAATGTGAAATCAAACCGTAACAAATTCTCAACTTATTGTAAAGCTCCTAAACATCCCACCTACTGTATTATAGTGAGAAAGTGTAATTAGTCATAATTAGTGCAACTGAGATAAAATAAATTGAATTTAAATGAATTCTATGAAAAGCAAACAAAGCAGAAGCACATATTAACTTACTTGGCTTTATTTCTGTTCTGTAATTGATGTTATTAACTGGTACTTCATAATGACTCATCCTAGCAGCTGATGTATCATAGTGTGATGACAATTCTGTGTATACGGGATTTCAGATGAAACAGAATAACAAAGCAGTAGTTGTTTGTTCATTCTCTACATAATGATTTCACTTTGGAAGAGGAACAATAGAATTCATAACAGACTGTTTACTTGTCCCCATCCAGACAGGAGATACTGAGGGGTAGCCTTGGGGTGGGCTGTCTTAGCTTGCCTTGATGATATGCTGGATTTAGGGTGACTTTCAAGAAGATATAATATTTAATTGGTGTAATGAGGATTTGTTGACCCCAGGATGCAACCAACTTTTGGATTGCCCTATTTTGAGGAAGTTTTACCTCTTACTGTGCATGGGGGCATAATAAACTTGTGTCCTCTTAACAGGGAGGTTAATAACAGCTCCAGTCATTTGAGACTTTTCAGTTACTGTTCTAATACTGGAGGTGAATATGTTCAGATGTGATTCTATCCATCGCCTGAGGGTTAACAGCCTTTCGTCTTATTTCATTAATGTTTTCTCTGATTTAACTAAGGGTGTTTGGCCTCCATGTCAATTTATGTCTACCCCAGTGAAACAGAAAGCCGCATAAGAGCGCTCGAGAGTTACTGAAGACTCACATGTACTTAAAAAAAAAGATTTGAGCAAATAGTTGTATGTTAATCAATGCTGGTCAAATTACATGCTTTGTTTATTGTATAATAATACAAATCCTTTAGAGGGAACTAATTTAAACACACAAATTCTTCTGCACATTTTTGTGTACAATTTCTATTTATTTGCTGAGATTAACATATTGAAATAAATACAAAAAAATATAAAATAGTGTGATGTTGGCAAACAGCAAGACCATAATCTGCATAGAAACAACATAGTAAGTCCCTTTGTTGTAGAGCACATGCATACATGAGCCTTTGCATGTGGCAATCTGCATAGCTACGCCTCCAGAGTTTCTAAGAGGCAGCGCCTGCAGGACGCTACAATATAAAACATAAAATCTGCTATTACTTTTGCACCGACCACATTTTACTTGTTTTTTTCAATATGTTATGTTCAGCAAATAAACAGTAATTGTGCATTAAAATGTGTAAAGTTGTATTCCCTGTAAAGGATTTGTTAACTTATTCGCTCTTAGAAAATCAACAAAACATGCGATTTGATCGGGTGAACTGTGTATCTCCTTACCTCAATGAAAGAATTGATTTCTTCGTTGATTGATTGTAGGATCAAGCTGGTAAAACTGAAGACTAACAAATTATGTTTCCACATAAGCAGAGATACAAAATAAATGAGGAGTATTTGGAAGTTGGTTGTTTATTGTAAATATATAGTTGTGTGTGATGGTGTTCAAAATTTTTCGACAATGAACTTGTGATATATTCAATACATGTTCAATATATACTATATAATTTACAGATTTTTTTCTCTCAACAGAGTAAGGACAAATGTTGACCATTTACATGATGATACCAAGACTGGTAAAGGTAAGCAATTGTACAGTTTTCTTATTCTGAAGAACTAAGTTGACATTGTATTTTAACACTGCTGGCACCAGACTATTGGCTGCACCAGTGACTAGTTGTGAAAGCTTCATGAGTCTTTTGTTGATGGTTAATTTGGTTGGTTAGGTGATATTTAGTCTCAGCGTGATGTCCTCCAGCACACTTTTATTTTTGATTTATCTTTATTTTTCTGTTTTTTTTTTCCTTGGTCTGCAGTTGGTCTGGTCTGTGATGCTGACCAAAGATCAGTAAGAGAAATTTCAGTGTAAAGACATAACAGAGGGATCCACATTTTCATACACCACAAAAATGAAATGTCTTTCGAGGATGTGAATTATCTACTATTGTTATCATATCTTCATCTGTGTAATGTTGATTTTGCGTTTGAGACCTAAACATTAAGCCAGATCTTCTTTTTTGTATCTGTGTGTGTGACATTAATATGTAAAGACATATGACATGGTCCAAAAACTCCCACAAAAGTCTACCTGATTTCAGGCTTTACAGAGGGACTTGCACACCATATTTTAGCAAGTTTTATCTCTTCTGACTTAGTAATGCTATTTCTTTGCATTTTAACAAAAAAATTCTTAAGTAGAAGTCCAGTGTTTACAGTTACCACCCAATACTTGCTTTGGCTAATCAATCCTTCGTTAAATGAAATCAGGCATTTCTGATGGAATTTAACAAGCCCATGCAATTGCTGGAGAGCACTGTGAGGTCAGAAACCAAACCTGTGTTTTTCTAACTAAATTCTTCTTACTAACATATTTAACATTCTTGGTCTGTTTTACTGTATTATGTTTATGTTACTGGTGTCAAAGTTAATGCGTTAATGAGAAAGATTATTAACGTCACTAATTTTTTTACATTATTAGCACAACCAAAAAATATACAGTGTGCAAGCAGACTGGTTTCAGGGTAGGACTAGTCAAGTCTAGTGGTCTTTGTTGTCATTCCTCAGTAAAACTTGTATACATGTGACAGGCGGCAGATAACACTGGACAGAGCTCACGGGAGAAAAACTAACAAGACGGGGCTCAATACAACATTTAACATGTTACAAAACAAGTCCCTCCTAATGCGGACACGGTGCTTCCTAAGAGCCTCCTCGCACCGCTTCTCTGCATGGCCACGCCTCCTACGCTTCCATTCTACAGTATTTTTACTGGCAAAAACACACATACTGCTAAGATAAACATTTTAAAGAAATTTCTTGCCTCTCTAAAACTTTTACACAATAATGTACAACTCCATTTCCAAAAAAAAGGTTGGGGACACAAAATCTAAATAAAAATAAAATGCAATGATGCGCAAATCATGTAAAGCATATTTTTAAAGGAAAATACAATAAAGAAAACATATTGAATGTTGAAACTTAGAAATTTTATTGTTTGATATAGGATTTCAGCTGCTCAACAGTTCAGGGTCTCCTTTGTCATATTTTTCATTTCATAATGCACCAAATGTTTTCAGTGGTGACAGGTCTGGACTGCAGTGTCCATGATTTCCAAAAAGAATTTCAAATGTTGATTCGTCGGACCACAGGACACTTTTCGACTTCCCCTCAGTCCATTTTAAATGAGCTTGGGCCCAAAGAAGGTGGCAGCATTTATGAATCCTGTTTATATATGGTTTCTTCTTTGTGTTTTAGACTTTTAACTTGCATTTGTTGATGCAGTGATGAACTGTTTTCACCTACAGTGGTTTTCAGAAGTGTTCCTGAGCCCATGCAATGATTTTCACTACAAAATCATGTCTTTTTTTAATGCAGTGTCACCTGAGGGCCCAAAGATCGTGGTCAGCAAATACTGTTTTTGGGTCTTGTCCCTTGCATACAGAGGTTTCTCCAGATTCTCTGAATCTTTTAATGATATTATGAACTGTAGATGATGAAAAGCAAAAATTATTTGTTGTTTTACGTTGAAAAATGTTATTCTTGAATTGTTGCAATATTTGATCGTGCAGTCTTTCACAGAGTGGTGAACCTCTCCTCATCTTTACTTCTGAAAGCCTCTCTGGGATGCTTTTTTTATACCCAATCATATTACTGACCCGTTGCCAATCAACGACCTGGTGTTTTTAGCATTACACAAATTTACCAGCTTTTTGTTGCCCCCATCCCAACTTTATTGGAACGTGTTGTTGGCATCAAATTCAAAATGGGCATATATTTTTCAATCAACAATAAAATTTCTCAGTTTCAACATTTGATATGTTGTCTTTACTATTTTCACTGAAATATAGGGTTTAAATGATTTGCACATCATTGCATTTTGTTTTTATTTACATGTTGCAAAGCGTCCCAGCTTTTTTGGAAATGGGGTTGTACATTATCTAGTAGTTCTTAAAGTTGCTTTTCAAAAGTCATAGTAGGTCTATCCTGTATGTCATTCTCCAGGTGTGAAAATTAACAAATGTCACAAACAGGATTTAAGCTGTAAGTGCAGACCCTTAAAAGGAGTTATGCAATAGCTAAAGCTGGGGAGAAGGACTACGCTTGAAACTTACATTCTAGCTAATATATTCTCTGCTCACCAGTATTGTTCTCTGTGATTAGTTTTCACACAGATTGTACGGCACTTGTGTTGCTTTTCTGTTTCAACATAGAATTGGATCCTGTCACAACTTTTTTTCAGCTTTTATTTTTCTCCATTGTTCTCAACTTGATAAATCCTCCTGTCCGATAAGGCTTGTGAGGTCAGTTGTAACCATCCTAGCCACTTCAGTTTGCTACTCCATTACTTTTGCACTTCACACAATTGCTTTACACAATTGTTTTATTTTGCACTTGTCTACTCTTCCAAGTTGTTACTTCTTTACCAGATGCCTGGGGTTAAATATGTCAGATCTCTTCCGTGATAGCTCAGCCCCAAGCACTGCACTGGTAGTATATGAATGATATTCATTTAAAGCAATGCTAAGTAAGATTTTTTGTTACGATTGAAAGAAGCCGCAGGAGGAAGAAAACATGCTAAAACCATGCATACTGCAAGTCACACTGTAAAACCTGAAATAAGAACGTAAAAGTCAGAGGTGTCGGGCTGGATTTTACAGGAATTTTTAGGACCACGTCATACATCTTTATGGCTTAACGTCACATACGCAAAGTCTGAAAAAGAACGTCCTACTCAATATAGTAGGTATAGTAGATCATTCAATAAGACAGTAGTAGATAATTCACTTACATTCTCAGAAGACAGGTCGTTCACCAAGTTTTTGATTCTCTTTAAATACACTCACAATTATCAGATTAATCTGCTCGGGGAAAGGGTCTGAAGCATACCTGACAATACAGAATGTTCTTCTGCATATTGTGTACAACTACTCATTTACAGAGAGGTCCCCAAATCCTCAAATCTTTCTTTGTGTAGCTTTCACTAGCCTGGCTCTAGCCTGTTGTTTTTGCTTCTGCCTTACTTTCTTATCTCACTCTGTAATTTTTTCTCCCTTCTTACTCTCTCCCATGTCTAATTTTCTTGCCTAATTTTTTCTCAGGCTTTTCTCTGCAGTGGTCACCACATCTAATTTGGTCATGGCTAACTTAGTGATGCCCCCTTGGGCTTTTATCTCCTCAACTAACCCGATCTCTTCCTTACGCACTATACTTGTCTTTCTCCATCTCAAAGCCTTCCTCTTTCATCCCAACCCCTTCCATCCTTGTCCCAAACTCTCCCTTCTTCATTCCTTTCTTAATTCCTCTTGATCCATCCTCACATCATGATATCATCTTTCCTCTTCATCCCATTTACTCCTGACTTCATCATCATTTCTAGTTTTCCTACATTCCTGGCTCCAGCCTTGTTGCATCTACTTCTCACTGCTTCAAATTCATCTTTGTTACTGCTCCTGTTACCTGCCCTGGACCCTACCTCTTCAACCTATCTCTGTCCATTCTGCCCTGTGTTGACTAATACTCTTACTCCTGCCCCTAAGTTCTTCTCACAGTGCTCCCTCTGCCTCATACCTGAGCTCCACTGCACCTTTCATCAAAAGCCTCATGCCCATTCCTGATTTTTGCTGTTATTCTGTTGTCAGTCATGCCATTTCTCTGAACATACTGGTAGGGCATGTGCCTGGCTGGCAAAGGCCAATATTGTTTAGATCTTTACAAACTGTCTTCTTCCTCGTTTGTGGTATTTATCTGGCTCTTTCCCTTACCTTTGACTGCACAGGGGCCACAGCTACCCTGATACAATTGCTGGCCCTCCCTGGTGAGTCGCATGTGCATATGCTGCATACTATGCTTCCATCTGATATATTACATATAGTACAAGTACTGTACTAGGGCTGTAAAAATATTTTAAATTTATATATTTATAAATATATATAAAGATTATATATTCGAATTGTTAAAAAAAAAACAGGCATTTGATTGTGAAAATCAGTATTCGATTGTGAAAAAAAGCAGCATTACCGTGGCTGTCTGCCTCGCAAGTTCTTGCGTGAGCCTGGGATGCTGCACTGAATGCACTGCGTGATGAACAGGAGTCACACAACATCACTTTCATGATTTAAAATGAAATGTAGGCCCAGCTGAAACGAGTGAATAATTCAACAACAACCGTGTGGTAATGATCGCAGAGAGCTCACAACCCAACTTGGCTGCAGAAAGAGTGATCTGCACTCAGAGAAATGTATAAAGCCCTGTTTGGAAATGCCTCAGAGCTTACTTAAAGGTCAGTTAAACTGTGGAACCTTGAGATAAAGTTGTATGCAGTTCCTTCCGTTCCAGCACTAAAAACCTGAGGGCACATCTTGAAAATATGCACCCAAATGTATCCAGTTCAGTTCCTCCTTAAATTCATGGTTCCCCCCTGATAAATCATGGTTGCATGTGCACATACACGCAGCACTGAAACAATGTGCGAAATGAAAAGTCTTATACCTCAATCTCATAATTCAACTGGGGGCAAAGCAGAGATTTACACCATTCTTGAACCTTCTTTGCTTTTCATGGATGCAGTGCTGTTTGGTGCTGATGTCTTCTTAGTGAATGTGGCTACTGGGGGCTTGATTCGTGAAGGGGAACGTGAATATGAGGGGGAATTGAATCTCTTCTATCTAACACTCTAGTATTGGTTATGGACATAATAAATAGTTTTTAGAAGGAATAATCAAACAGTTTTTGGCCAATGAACATCATTTTGACCCTATCATCAGGAGATCACAAGTTCAATCCCTGGTGATGCTACAGCCATCCGTGGCCCGGAGTCCAAGAGAACACAACTGGCCTCGCTGTCTGGGTGAGCAGGATATCCGCCCCCCCCGCCATCCCCCCCCCTCGTCACTCAGCGTGATGCTAGTCAGTGTAGGCTGTTAGCTGACGTAACAGATCTGGCGGGTTGGTGCTTTCCTCCGAGCACGTTCAGCTGTGCAATGACGTTGCATTGGCGGCAGTTAGAAAAGATGTGGTGGCTGTTTACAGTTCTCGGAGGATGCCTGTGCTAGCCTTGCCATCCTAGCGCTGGCAGTGCTGTGTTATTGGTGGAGTCCTAACTAGTGGGTGCAATTGGATATGACTAAACTGGGGAGAAAATTGGGGGAAAAATCCCCCCCCAAAAAAACTGTGAAATAAGAAACCAAAGTATATCAGTATGCAATTCCTTTACTTTCGTATTGACATAGTTTTCAACTAGACTATATACTACAACAGCATAAGAGAATTCCTAAAATTTAGTTATGGCATTTGGTTTTGGTGTGCCACCCCAAGATTTTCAGTGGCCCCATCTGGCCACCCATAATTTCTGGGGGCACCACTAGATGGGCACCTTTTCATCCCCCACCTCCTAAACCTCTCACATTAGTCCCATCACCTGATGATGCCATGTGGTCTCTTCACATTCGGGTCCTCCTTCTACACTCCTTTCGAAGAGTTAGGAGTCAGCCCCAAAGAGCTTTTCACAAACACTTTCCCATTTATTGGTAGTTGATGGGGAGTCAATTATCATCTTGTTCCTGGTGATTATTGACTCCCTAGTCCTGAGGTAGTTATAGCTTTATGACATTAATTCTTTCACTCATTGTGACTGGTGCAGTTCCCGTGGCTTTCTCTTCAGTTGTGAATTAAACAATTCAATGTCTTGAGTGTTGGTCATCATTGGCATACCACAGTAATATAAGTTTTCAGGGTCCAGCTTTCTAGCACAAAGCAGACACCACCCAAAACATCATTCCAACATTCTTTTCTCTGTCTACAGCTCCTTATACCACAGCTGAATAATTGAAGGCCTGGTCTGCACTCACAAAATGGAGTCATGCAATAAGTGAACTTTGAGAGAAAGACCATGCCTGAAACTACTTCTAGCTGAAATACCCCCTACTGCTATCATTCTCTGTCTTCAGCTTTCACACCCTAAAACCTATCCATCTCCACCCTGTTCTCCATGACGCCTACATTCCAATCTTGGATCTTAAGCAAGAGGGGGGTCCAGCCTTCTAGTACTAAGTACAAAGCCCAAAGCCCAACTTCTGCAGTTTTTCATTCATTCATTTGCTTTCATTCGCATATATCAGCGCACCAGTATTGTGTTCAGTTTGGTTTTATCCCATATCTCCAGTGTCAGTGAATACTCTTCTACATGTGTGCTTTGCTTTAACTCACAGGAATATTTGACAGAGCTCTCACAGCTTTATGTGCTTTAAATGTGGTTTATGTACAGTTTGTACCTATTATGTATGATTATGGAGTGGGATAGTGTGGGAATGTTGACGACTTGAAAGGCAAAGTATATCATGTACAGCAACAGAGAAGACCGCAATGATGCACACTGTGGTTTTGTGAAGAGCTCTAGATGCATTTGTATGCAAGTTGTCTGGTGCGCAGGGATTGTGGATAGTTAGGTTTCAAGGTATATCTGATGAGACAGAATTGCAGAGTACATATATTCTGCATATGAGCAAGCTTATAATATTCTTTGTGAGTTAGAGAGTTAGAATGTGAGAGTGGGTGTAAAATACTGTACTATCTCTGTTTAGAACTTCAGACTTCTTAATGTCTTGTTCATAATTCCTCTGATTGTCGCAATCCATCTTCTTGCTGGCTGTACTCTTCCTCTTTTACCTTCAAATGCTCCAATTTTCCAATTAATTGGTTCTTCTCATAAGATGTCCAAAATAAGAGAACTTCAGTTTGGTTATACAGGCTTTGAGTGAAAGATGAGGCTTGATCTGGTCGAGAATCGATTTGTTTATTTTCTTTACCATCCAAGGTTCTCGCAAAAGTCTTTGCGTTCAAATGGATCAAAAATTTTCCTGACCGGCTTTTTTTTTTATTGTCCAGCTTTCACATCCATAAACAACCACCAAAAAGAACAAGGCCTGGACAACAGTAATCTTTTTAGGTAGAGACACATCATTACATTTTAAGATGTTTTCAAGCTCCTTCATTCTTGTTCTGCCCAGTGCCAATTTATTTATGCCAATTTACCGCAGCATCTTTTGTTGCTAACTTTTTCCAGATCACTGTTATTCACAGCAGTAACAATCATCTCATTTGCAACGTACACACAGAATGCTAATGCTAGCAAATCTGTTGCCACTATCCACAGAGGCATTACAACCCAACACATGAGGTCTTGATAATACAGCAAGAGTCAGAGATCAGTTTAGAGATCTGTTAGTCAGGCAGAGATAAACTCCTGAATTCTAGCCTCTGTTACTCTGTGTCAGTTATTCATTAAAATTCCTCATACTTGGGGAATAACTTACCCCCTTTCAAATGGGACCAAGTTCATGACTGTACCCTAAGTATGTGGGAACAGTACTCTTTTTTACTTTGGATATGCTGTTTTCAGGAAAAAATGGGACAACAGTTGATAATTGATCCAAGTTGGCAAAAGCTGTCCACCACTTTGATCCTCAGCATCAATATTAAAGTTAGCAATCTTTCCAGTTGTCATAAAATTAGTCTTCTTCATATTGAGATGAAGTCATACCTCTTGATTTTACTGTATTAGAACTTTTACATCTTGATTTTCTGGTACAAATTGGATTTGTTTTTCAAATCTTTTGGAACGACTGTTCACGTTATTTGCAAGTGATCAGATCAGATTTGTGTGTCCAGACATCACTAACCTATCTGTATGGGTTGCTGTGGTAACAACATAGGCATCAGTAACTATATAGCTATGCTGGTGATGTGGATTTCAAACACGGATGCAAGAGAGATGGTGGTGCATAAGCATGAATCTTCGCCACTGTTCTTTAATCCCGGTGCTTCAGTCACTTTGGATTTGACATTGTTGTTTTTTGTCCCATTGCAAGTGACGCAAAAGACACTTAAAAATCCAAAATTCAAGTGTCCTGAGCATCCAGACTGAGATGCATCTGTAAAAATTTGATAGGAATCACATTTCAAACCACTTCCAAATGTGGTTTGGATCCAATTAGCAAAAATTTGATCCAATTTCATGAGTTTTTTGCTGTTCAGACTGTTAAAAATCAATCTGGATATAGTCTGGATGTTACCATATACATTATTGTCATGACCGACATCATAATTTTTGATGTCACGATGGGTAACTAGACTACACAAGCAAAAATTAGGATATGACAAAAGCTGTCATGACATCAAAAGATTGTGACAACTGTTATGTCAGTTAATGGTAATGGTACCATAACACTGTCATGCTAAGGATCCAGTAAAAACATAGTAGAAAAAACTGCTTTCTTTTATAGAACAGATTCAGTTTCATTTATAGGTAATAAACAGGCATACCTATACTATGTAAGCCTCTTTGGTTTTTGTTCATGTACAACCTTTTTATGCCAATTACCCAGTATGTTTTACCTAAAATAATGGCACAGAACTGAGGAGTTTGTACCCCACGCTTACCTGGCTAACACCTAGAGTTTAAATTAGACTGTTCTTTTACCTAGACTGTAAAAGAAAGCGTTAACAGTTTTCTTTGGCATGGTTAATGCATTTTCTTTGTTTCTGAGCAATTTCAATGAACGCTGCTATATAATACTGACATAAACCTGCCATAAACATGTCATGGCAGATGTCATATCCTGTCATGACACATTTCGTTCAGTAATATAACATGTTAGACCATGTTATTATTATCAGTAATTGTGTGACATGATGTTGTGTGACATAAACTGGCATGACACCAAACAATATGGTGTCTGTCATGACTGTTATCAGAAATGATAACACTGTTATATTACTGAACAAAATCTGTCACAACAACTCATGAAACCATATGACATCTTCCATGACAATGTTGTGTGGCAGGATTCAAGTAAAGTAATTCTCATTATTGTTCATCTACATGGTAATTGACAAAAGATGAGAACTAGGAAAATAGACATTAGTCGGTATTGAACATTTATCACATTCAAATTTACGTGTTCATTTTGACAGCTCTTGTTTTTTTTACCTATAATACAACAAACAGCACAGAGATATAATATTATTAAAGGAGAAGAGCAGCTTGAAAAACAGGAGTAGCCACTTTTTTGCTCAGAATTAAGGGGCTTAGGAATGTCTTCCCTGCAGTAATTGTGCTTTACCAACCATCATCGTGGTCTTCAGTGGTACAGTACGCTATGCTTGTTTTAGTCTTGTGGTGTAAGGGTTAATGGTTTGTAGGAATGTGTCTGGGTTTGCTGTGTGTGTGTGTGTGTGTGTGTGTGTGTGTGTGTGTGCACGTGCATGCTCTTGTGCATGCATACATGTGCCTGTGTGTGTGAGCTCACATTTGTGTTTGTGTGTGTGTTGGAATATGTCTGGGTTGATGAGGTGAAGACCCTGGTTATGAGCGAGTGGATCAAGGCCTGCATCTCAATCTCTGTCTCACTCTCTCTCTCTCTCTCTCTCTCTCTCTCTCTCTCTCACTCTCTCCCTTTTCTTTTCTGTGAGTTCTCTTTTTTCGCCATTGTCCTCACGTGTCACCTCCCTGCCTCTCTCCTCCCCTCCCCCTTTTTCCTCTCTCCTCTTCTCACCAACCTCCTGCGTTGTCGCGCCATGTGTTCTCTATCTCTCTCGCTCTCTCTCTCTTTCTCTCTCTTGCACATGCTCTCTCTCTCACTCTTCCTTTCTTTATCTCGCACATGAATTTCAGAGCCTGAGGTGCTGGGGGTTGGGTGTTAGAGGAGAGCGAGACAAGGGGAGAGACTGTACGTGTGTGTGTGTGTGTGTGTGTTTATAAGTACACTGGAGAGTGCATATGCATATGATTCTGTGCCCATGCATTCATCTACATGCAAATGTGAGCTTTCACATGTGTGCCCCTACATACATGTGCATTTCTGGGTGCATGCATGTTCTTGTGGCTTATTTTTATTGCATAATGTGCCTGGTACTGTTGGTCATGTGTGGTTTATAGCATGTTCTCAGAGGGCAGCTGAGGGTTATTCATGTATTTGTCAGCCATACAACACATGACTAGTGGTGTCAAAGTTAACATATTAACAACACATCTATGCAATAAATGAATAACAGCAATAATTTACTGGTAATGCTTTCTATTACAGTCCCCAAAGTTCTTGGTATCAACCAGGTGTACTAGATAATTATTTGGGTAACATGATTCCACAGTGAGTTCCAAAACAGTTTAACTGCTTTTCACAGTAGCCTGTTTTCAAGGTCCCTCAGTTTTTGCATGGATGGAATATATTTTAATGAAAATCTACAAAACCAGAAACAAAGTGGATTTTCATCTTCTGAGCAAGCAAGTCACCATTTATAATTAAGAAAGCTGTAGTTGTGTTGTCCATTTTATCCTGCCTTTGTGGAAAGGTGTGAATTGCTTTAACCGCAGAGGTTTTTAATCCGTCTTCTTCCACCCCTCATTGCTCACTAGCTTTTCAATACACTGTCACAACTTTTCACACTCGGAGAGCCAATAGTGTCCTAGTTAATCCAATAATTTATGGGGAAAATATTTTATTTGATTATATTGATTAAAAATATTCAAGTCAAATTCCATTTACTGGCAGGATGGCCACTAGGGGACCTGCAGAAAGCCATTAACTAAATTACACTGAAATGCTGAAGAGGTTCTAGGTATTAAATCAGGAGAAACTCCACATTAGTGTGTGATCATTTTGGGTAAAATGAGGTTAACTACCAAAACAGTCTAACTAAACTACACTGAAACTCTTAACAGGTTCTAGCTGTTAAGCTGGAGATAGCAAAAGATCTCATAACTATTTGGCATCACCAGGTGATAAATATGAACATACACTAAATTTTAAGCAATTTTAAGCAGGAAAGTAAATCAAAACACCCGCAAGTACCAGGTAGTTCTATATGATGGCACAAAATGCAAAGTTAGTTCTCTGAAGTAAAGGCTCAGGATCCAGTAAAACCATAGTAAGAAAGATTGCTTTTATTGCATTTATAGCCCAGATTCAATTTAGTTTATAGGTAATAAACAGGTACATACTATGTAAGAATCTTTGTTCTACTTTGTTCTTGTACAATCTTTTTATGCCATCTACCTACAAATGCCACTAAGAAACTGTTGGGCATTTTAATGTAATTTAGCTAAATTGTCTTGGAACTCACAATCATTCCAAATTACAGATAATTACCTAGTACATTTGGGGTTTGTACCTCACGTTTACTTGGTTAATACCTAGAACTGAAGGGACTGTAAAAGAAATCGTTACCAATTTTCTTCAATGCTGTTAACACATTTTTCTAGTTTGACCCATGTCCAGTTCCAGGCTCAAGCCCAGCTGCTCACATGCTGAAAGGACTGCAGCCCTCTTCTTTAAATATAGCTTGTAAGTTCCATTAATGGCTTTCTTGATAAAACGTAAGTTGTTTCCAGCTTCCGCAATGCTGTGGATTGCAGTACATGCAGTCTGAAGCATTATTTGCAAGCAAAGCACATTGCTGATGCTGGCAACACCAGTAATATCAATAATATTAGCACTGGAGAACAACTGGAGAACAGCAGACAATGCTTGCATGACAACTATGGGTAAATCAACGAACAGCAATCTAACTAAAGCAGTAGCAAAGTGGAAAGCTTCAGTGGTATGAAAGCAAATGCAGACGAGTTGGAACAACTGGACATCAGTGATGAAAACTGGAAACTGCATGCACCCTGCATTCCTATGCCTTTCATGTTCAGTTTATGAAAGCATTGTTGAATTCTTGAAAGTAATAAATATGTTCTGATGAAACTTACTTTGCCCTCTCAAATGCATAAAACAAAATGCATTGCTTTTTGAATGGAGAAAATATTTCCTTAAGGTTGAATTTGAGCAAATATGACAAAAGATTTGTGATTAGCTACACCAAATAATGCGATTAATCGCGATTGATTATTTTAATCATTTTGGAGCCTTAGTATGAACTCAAAGCCTTCAGTTTGGCAGTGCATATTGCATCACTTTTCAATTACTGCAAGAACAAGGATGAGAATATTTCAGCTTGCAGCACTGGCAGTGCACTTTCATTATCAATAGAACAAGAGAGCAAAGGCAAAACAAAGCAAGCAGAAAGAGTTGTCAGAGTTCCCTGAAACAGCAGTGACAAGATGAAGGTGCACTCAGAGAGTGAGCAGGGCTTTGTGGATGATATATGGAGATGTACTATTTTGAGCATGTCAGACAATCCGTGCAGATCTGAACGCATTCAGCGTTCTTCAGATGTATATACACTGCTATATATATATAGATAAAAGGGGACTAATAGCTTCATGCTGGTACTGGACATGGGAAGCATTGTTTAATTAATGTCAAGAATTTAACTCTCTCTCTTTCTCATTTTCTTTCTTGCTCACTGCCTGTCCTGCTTACATTTTTTGAATAATTTGCAACGTGTTCAAATTCAAATCTAATGCAAACTTTCTGAATTCATTGTGTGCAATTCAGGTAACTATGGGCCTTTGTTAGAGAGAAGACAGTGTTAGACCTTGAGTCAGGTGCTGCTAATTGTCACTGTTGGAACAAAACCTTGAATCGTCAAAATGTTAACTGTACAGAGGAGGAAAATACATCTATGACTTTCAATAGAAGATAATTGAAAGAGATTTTATTCCACACGGTTTGGGACCATTTCTGTTGGTCTATTCATCATGAAATTTGATTCACACAATGCAAAGGGCAGCTGATGTTGTCAAATAATGTAAAGAAAAATGACAAAAATGAAGATACAAGGTTTTGTTCCAACAGCGACAATGTGTTTGTTTGCTTGTGCCTTTGGTCTACTTTTCTGGGCATTTAAGTTGACAAGCAGTGGCATTGGAGCGGGTACTCAATATTGGTTAAAAGGATATCATCAAAAGTGGTGGCAAAAGTGATCAAAAGTGATATCCCCAGCAGTGGGAGATTTCAGCAGACCACTACCATTAGCAGCTTAACTCTAGTGCCATTGAGAGAACTAACATTAGTGGTAGCAATAGTGATAGCACTGATATAAAATATGTAAATCAAGTGCAGAGAAACAGCTATTAAGGTAATCTTAAAAGTATCCATTTAATAATTTTACAGGAAGAAAAGATCCGCTGATAAAAAGAAAGCCTGGTTGGAATATTCAGTGAATTCTGATGACACAGTTTGACATTTGATTCATCTGAATCCAACTTTCACTACAAAATGTTTTAAGAACCAGATGCATTATGAACATTACCAAAGGATATTTGATGTGTATCAGTGTGAACAGATTAACTGCCTCTAAGAGAAGGTCAAGACACAATTTTCACACGACACTACTTATATGTACATATGGGAAAATATGTATTAAGAAGATCTTGGTAAAACTTTTTGTGAATGCCTTGTCTATGTGCAGCTATAAACACATTCTTAACATTTTATAATGCATTTAATAAGGCATTATAAACGTGGCTATAAGTATTTATAAAAATTATGCATTACAAATAGTTAACATATTGTAAGTAATGTTCATAACATATTGTCGGTGGCAAAGAAGTCAGCCCCAGCTTGCTGAGTGTGAAGTGAGACAAAGAAGTTTATTTACACAATGGCATTTCCAACATTTTATTTCTCACCATGAATGTTGTAAGGGATGGCCTTTTGGGCTTAAGTCATGAGCCAGCCCAAAACTAATTGTCCAGCCCAGAGCTTTATTACAATATGCTTTCCCTAACAAGCGGTCTCTCTTGAAAAAAATTACATCACAGTAATCTAAGTACCCATCAGCCCCCCCTTGAAACCCCCTCTGACATCACACTGAGTATGAAGTTACTGCAGAGTGAAGGTCTGGAGAGTGAGAGGCAAGTTAGTAGAGTGCTATCATTGTAATTTGCTCCCTCACTGTTTCTAACAATAACCACTAGAAACCTTTACTTTGTAACGTCACTACACTGCAGTAATGCTAATTTCTGCTAGCATTTTACTGGATATGCACTGTTAAGTTAGTGCCAAGCTAACAGTGGTGTACATTGACTTTTTGATCCAACATTGGGTTAGATACTACTGATAGCACCACTAGTTTAAAATCAGACATTTGAAGCTTGTAATGTGCTTTATTTGGTATGTTGCAATGTTTCAGTTAATCACTCTGTAAATACTTCAACTAGAAGCCTCACTCATAATACTGGAGGAGCATTAAATATAGTGTGGCTCATTTTACAATACAACTTACAAGTTCTTGCAACATTATAATGCATTATGTTAACAATTCATAATGCATAATAAGCATGGCTATAAAGTGTAATGCATTTTTAGAAGTATCTATAGCCATGTTTATGATGCTTCATGAATGCATTTTAATATGTTATGAATATGTTTGTAGATTCTTACAGACATGATATTCATAGAAAGTGTCAACAAAATCTCTTTAGTAAGAGGGCATGAAAATCTTCAATGAAACTGATAAAGGGTGTTTTTAACTAGGCCTCTATCTTATCAGTTCCAATACTTGGGAATAATGCTTTATTACAGTGTTACAAAAATCTGTCACTTTAGTTGGTAACACTTTACTGTAGGGTACTGTTCAAAAGGCTACATGACAGCTAATAAGCTTGTCATGACAACTGACATAACCCTACATGAATGTTTCTAAACGCATCTTCCAATAGGCATCACCTGTCATAAAGGCGACTTTAGCTAACTATGATCAAAATTGGCAAATGCAACCTTTATAGTGAAAGAAGCATCCAGCAGAGATTTGAGATTTGAGCACAAATAATGAATCAGTTTTGGTGCGTGAAATCAAGTGCCAGCCTTCCAGCACCTCATTTACATGTCATTTACATGAAGCATGCAGATGTTTGGATATTTAGCCAATAAAACAGCTGCATTCAGAGGCTTGTGACCCGAATTTCTGTGCTCGTAGGTGAAGTTTGAAGTCGAGCAGTGAGTGCACTGCTCCCCCTACTGACCAAACTTTACAGTGTTAAAATTATGATGACTGGAAAGAATACAATGTGAAATGAACAAAGGTCTTAGCTGTTTTGAGAAAGTAGAATGATGTGTGTGGTAATTTTACTAAAATAACATATTTAAATGCTGCATTATTGCAATGCTTCTGCACTTCTAGCTGTGTTGTTTATTTTTGGTTCATTTTTGCTTAAAGCACAGTGTAATATGTTTTTAAATGGAACATGGAACGATTGCAACGGTTGTTTATGCAAACGTTCATGTAAACTAAGTACATCCACTTTTGTACTGGATTGCTATGTGCACATATTATTCGTATTACTGCTACTTTCTATTTTAATTGTTATTATTGGTATTAAAGTTGATATTGATAATAGTTTTGGTTAGATAACTGCAAATCAAGCATTTGTTTCAAATTTACATGCACATTGATCAATGAAATGTGTGTGCACTTATTTTATGATCTGCACGCAACTTTGACGAATAAGGGACTTTCAGCGTATATACTGTACGAATTCATCAGAAAGGACATGATATCAGTGCATTACAAAACATTTCCTTGACCAGTGGTGGCCAGAGCACTTAGCCACTTTTTAGATGTCTTCATTGCTGATGGAAGTGAGCAGTAAATGTGCTCATGGAGCAGACGCTCACGTTGAACCAAATGCGGTTAATGTGATCAGTAGCAGAACCTAGTCTTAGCTTCATTGTGTGCATGTTGCATAAGGTATTCCAGCTTCTTGACCCACTTAAATAAAACGCTTCAAGCAGAGGACATCAATTTGCTCTCAGGCATGAAGCACATCAATAGTGTGTCTGAGTCTGTCAACAAACCACCCGTAGCAGGAATTTACAAAGCTTTGGAAGCGCTATGATCATGTCAAAATGGATCCTGAACCAAGCAAAAGAAGATGCACACTAAACAAAAATCTCCAACAATGTGCGCTTGAGGATATAATCTTAAATATTACAGCTGAAGTCTCCCATTATCCCACCAATCTTTCTCCTTCTATCTCTGTTTTCACTCTCTATGTCAGTAGGTTTGGAATTTATTTGTTCTTATTGATCTCTTACTGCAGCCTGTACCACTTTGCTGCATCGAGCAAACAGAGATACATCACATTCAGACTTACATGCATATGTCTCCTTAGAAATATCTCTGGAATGTATGTTCTCATTTCTGTAGCAAAACAACTTCATCGGTTGTACATGTAGCTAAAAAAATAGATGAGGAAGGCTTCAGACACACAAACACAAGCTTGTTGTTATAAAACGTCATGACCAAACATGTGTAGACACCCCTCCTAATTTTTGACTTCAGGTGTTTCAGCAATTCCCATTTCTAACAGGAGTATAAAATCAAGCAAATAGCCATGCAATCTCCATAGACAAACATTGGCAACTGAATGAGTCATGCTGAAGAGCTCAGTGACTTTAAATGTGGAGCTGTCATAGGATGCCACTTTTGCCACAAGTCAGTTTGTAAAATTTTTGCACTGCTAGATCTGCACTGGTCAACTGTAGGTGCTATTAATGTGAAATGGAAACATTTACAACCAACAACATCTCAGCCATGAAATGGTAGACCACGCACTCAGAGCATGTACCTGCCAAATGCTGAAGCATGTAGCATGAAAATATTCTGTTATATCACTTACAATAGAATTCCAAACTGCCTCTACAATCAAGATGAGCAGGTGAATTGTATGTCAGGAGCTTCATGAAATGAGTTTCCATTGCCAAGCAGCTGCACACGAGCCTAAGATCACTATGTGCAATGCAAATGCTTGGGGCTCTTTCCTGTTCCAGCATGACTGTGCCCCTGTGCACAAAGCGAGGTCCGTAAAGACATGGTTTGGCGAGTTTGATGTGGAGGAACTCCAGTGTCCTACACAGATCCCTGACCTCAACCCCACTGAACACCTTTGGGATGAATTGGAATGTTGATTACAGGCCAAGCTTTTCATCCAACATCAGTGTCTGACCCCAGAAATGCTCTTATGATTGAATGGGCATAAATTCCCACAGACACACTCTAAAATCTTGTGGAAAGCCTTTTCCGAAGAGTGGAAGCTGTTACAGCTGTAAAGGGGGGTTGGGGGTGGGAATACAAATCCCTATTAATGACCATGGTTTTGGAATAGGTGGTATGATGACCAGGTATCCACATGTTTGTGGCCATATATTTTATGTAATATATATATATATATATATATATATATATATATATATATATATATATATATATATACTTTATGTTATTCTCAGAACAGTGCACTGATCACCCTTAAGCCCAGACTTTAACATCATTGAATTTGTTCGATACTACTTAGATTGTGAGAAGAACAAAATTGAACCAACTTCTAAGACTGAACTTTGGAGGTGTGGAAAAAACATCCCTGCTGATCACTTTGAAAAACTGAAAGCAAGTCTACACAGTGTAATTAATATAAAAGGTGACCACACTAAATACTGACAAATTTGAAATCAGTTTAATTTTTAATTTTGTTAAATCTATATTGCCTCTTTATGGATAACTTAATGGCAGTTTTCACTGTAAATGAATCGAATGGTCATCTCTTTTTTTGCACAGTATTGTATGTAAGTATTTATATATAAGAATAATATACCTGATATTAATGTTATATATATATATATATATATATATATATATATATATATATATATATATATATATATAAAAGCTCAACCTGAAAGCTAATTATACATTAACTCCAGTTACCAAAAAGAAACAGAACATGTCGCTTTCGTAAAAAACACTTTACAAAGTCAGGAGCATTTTGTTTGTCATGACATTGTAGATTAACCCCTTAAAATCCCAGGCTTATTACAATCTAAGGCTCATTATTCAGTAACAACAGGGACTTTAATGCAAACTGGCTGAGCTATTCTTAGGTTACAGAAGTGTATAATAAAACTTTGGGCCCACTGGTGAATTCTGGCCATTTAAGGGGTTATTTACATTTTTTCTGTTTTTTTTTTTTCTAGACACCAGGAGAGGCTAGTTCTGAAAATGTACAAAAACAAACACACACACACACACACAAGGCTCACTCTATCAGGCTTTGTAATGTAGACGGGCAGTTCAGATGCTATATTGATCGCACTCCTAGAGGAATGAATTGAGGAGTCCCATGCAGGCCTGCCACATAACACAATTAGAGCTGCAGTTCATTTTTCTGAAGCCTCTGAAGAACCTCTTTAGACAGGAGAAGAGCAAACGCACTCGCACACATTTCTCCTTTCTTCCCTCTCTTTTGTATTTTTCATTCAGATAGTGTCATGTGTAGTGTGAGAAGAAGCCAGAGTAAATAAGAGAGAAGCAGGCATATGTCAGTAACTATAGCTGGGCTTTCTATATCACTTGCACAACAGAAATAACTTATTTTATAAATATACAAGAAACTGAAACTGTAAAAAAACAAAGTGTCTTCTTTGTGCTTTTGTGTAGGAGTCAAGGTAATGTAAGACACTTCTCTGGAATATAATTTACTGTAGCATAACTGCAACATGTAATAGTATTATTACTGATGTTGGAATCTAATTTCTGGTTCTACAAAAGCCAGTTACCTTGTGGTGGTATTTGCCAATTTAGAGAACAGTTGCAATGCTATACAGTTGCTATATAATACAGTTTGATGTGCTTATTCACTGTTAACTGAAACCGTTAACTGTTAATTTGCTGAAATGCTGTGAGTTTACTGCGGTTTTGTCTAATGTAGTGTTTTGCCAGGTGGTATGAACATTTGAGCATATCCAGTCGGGGTTTCGGATGTTAGACCTTGAATTGGTTCACATTTAAAATATTAAGCCAGTTGATGGTAAGTGTGCAGTGGTGAAGAGAGGCTTTTAGAATTAGGCCTTCAGTTTGGACCATAATTTTCAAAATTCTGTCAAAAAATGAGAAAAAGTCACCTCTGTAATGGATGTTGATAATGGAAAGAAGCTTTTTCTTAAAAAATTGGTCAAAGTGTGATTGATTGATTCTACTGTCACTTCATAATTATGTTGATAGTTAACCCTTTAGAACTGGCCGTCTCACCATCAAGATGAAGTACCATGAAGTACCAAGCATTGCTGCTCCTCAGTAGTGTCAGTGTGAGCTAGAGAGATACATTTTTTCCCCTAAAACTAGAGAAACAGCACAAAAATACAAGCCCAAGTTCATGGGCTGTTTGCTTCCTACATAAACCTACAGCATAAATTTATGGAAAACACGCATACCTTTCCATGCACTTGGCACGATGCTTGTTCAATTATTTTGTGTACATATCAGTTTCAATCCACCATTATTTGTGACATCATGTGATGTATAGTCCACATTCAAGCAAAAACGTCAAAAAAAAAATATATTTTATGATCAAAGGGTTTTATGCACTTTTGTGCCAAAATTGTCTTTCAATGTCATGGTTTAATTTTTTTCCAATAAAAACTGCAAACAAACTAGACACTTTTTGTGCTGCTGTGGTTTTATGGGTGAATTAAAAAATTAGTGTGTAAAAATATTTCGCTGTTGTCAGAAGAAAACCTCATATTTCCAAAATGGTAACTTTACAGAAAAAGGGAAAAAAAAATTTTTAAATGTAAGTCAGTGGAACCAGAATTTTTTCCAAGTCATTTTAGGCCATTTCTTTTGGTCCATTCATCATAAAATTTACACACAATGTAAAAGGCGACAGGCATTTGCACATTATGTCAAAAACTGAAAAACGACAAAAATGTGGGTACAAGGTTTTCTTCTGACAGCAGCGATTTATTGAATTACATTTTATTAGCCGTGGTTGTGCTGAATCTGGGGATAAATAAGACTTAATGGTTCTATAAGAAAAAAATTACAGCATGAAATGCAAACGTATGTGAAAGAGGTGTTGCAATAGGTTATGAAGGCCTAACCAGTTAAATGAGTATTACCACAATACTTTCAGATTTTAAAGGCACGATGAACACCTGCTCTTTGTTAGTCCTGGTTCTCAATACTATACAGCTTTCTTAGTTATTGTGGAATCGTCTAGAGCTCCATTCATCACTGAAAATGTCTTTTTGTACAGCTTGTTTACAAATTGTTTGATGCATAGAATTCAGTATCATATTAGAATATTTCATACATGTATCTGCAATAAATTTGGTTTTATATTATTGAAAACAGCAATTCCAAACTTTTAAACTGTGATTCCAATCTTTTTAATGGTTATGTGTATAAATTGATCAGATAGATAGATAGCATAAAAACGATGTGCTGAAAATGTTTGATTTGACTAGCTTTTCCAATATTTTATACCTATATTTCATAACACAATCCTAACTGTACATGTAAATGTAAACATTTTGTCTACATGATAAATTGACTGTAAAGCAGCTACTTTTGACAGTGTACGTAAGTAAATAAAAACCCTACATATATGATTTACCAACCCTGACCAAAAATGAGAAATGACACCACAATGAGAAAGCCACCAACAATTAGAACATTAAGACTGATATAAACAATTTACATAGTTTATTATGTTTCACAGGAGTGGTTCATTAGTTATCATAATTATGTTAATTCATTTTAAGTTTTTTTTATTTTTGTCAGCAAATTTTTAACTCTTTTTCATTGATTGTGCAGGGGATAAAATAAATAAGTAGAGCTCTCCCTCTCTGAGCGGTATGAATGTAGTTTCCATGACAGTAGACTGTGTGTTCTGTCCTTTGACCCCCAAGCTTGGATCGTGCTGAGCTCAATCAGACAGTCGCAGTGTTGGCCTTAACACCCCAGCACGATGAGACACACACACACATACACTCACACTCAGTCATTAGACAGTCTCCGTGGTAGCCTGAACCCAGGAGAGCAAACAGACCGATGCTCATCAGACCAAGCAGTGCAACTAATATGCTGGTAATGTGTAAACAAATACATTTAAACTTTATTGTGTAGACAGCAACTAGATGCGAAGGTCATTTGTTTAAGTACACTATAATGATAAGCATTTGTAATATTTATGTATGTTTATGAGGCTATGGCTTTAACTATTAGAGGTCTAGAGTTCTATACTATTTAAATATATGTAATAATATATTCAATTATAATGACTTGTGGAATGGATTGCATTTATTTTGATTTACATTCTGTACTGATGAGTTCAAGTCTGCACTTCCAACTTTTTTTCGATTGCTTTGATGCCAGTCAATGATAAAAATATGGCAAAAATGTAAAAAAGTCAAATTCAAATCAATCAAATCTATAGGAACACCATTCAACAAGGTGCTAGAAACATTCCTTAGAAATTCTGCAGATTTATCAGCTGCACCTTCATGCTGTGAATCTCCTTTTCTACCATGTCCCAAAGGTGCTTACTGGATTCAGATCTGGTGACTGACTCCATGGGGAGACCACTGAACTCATCATCCTGTTCATGGAATTAGTTTGAGATTTGTGCTTTGTGACAAGATGTATGGTCATGGTGAATGTAGCCATTCAAAGACTGGTAAACCATGGAGATAAAGGAATGGTCAGCAAGCTGTGGCATTCAAAGAATGCTTGACTAGTATTACATGGCCCAAAGTAAACCAAGAAAACATTCCCCACATCAGTAACTTGAACTGTTGATACAAGGCAGGTTGGGTCAGTGGATTCACACTGTTTACAAAAAATTCTGATCGTACCATCTGCATGCTGCAGCAGAAGTCAAGATTAATTACACCAGGTGGACTATTTCCAGTCTTCAAATGCCCAGTTTAAGGTGAGCCTGTGCCCACTGTAGCCTCAGATTCCTGTTCTTGGCTGACAGGAATGGAACCTGATGTGGTGTTCTGCTGTTGTAGCCCATCCACCACAAGGTTTACTGTGTTATGTGTTCAGAGACGCTCTTCTGATCACCACCTTTGTGAATACTGGAGGTTTGAGTTAATGTAGTCTTCCTGTCAGCTGAAAGAAGACCATTCTCCTCTGACCTCTGTCATTAACAAGGCATTCAGCAAGGACTGTTGCTCACTGGATGTATTTTGTTTTTTGCACCATACTGACAACCAAAGTCACTTAGATCACATTTGTCCCTATTCTGATGTTTGATGTAAACCTTAACTGAAGCTCTTGACCTGTGTCTGCATGATTTTACAATTGACTAATTGGACTGAACAGGTGTGAGTGTAGATATGTGGAGGATGGTACATTGAGTCTATGTTTACTGAGCTCACATATATTTGTAGTATATACACTTTCCTCTTTAGGACCACAGCACTGGTTGTGCACAAACCCTGAGATCATGCACATTTAACTGCAATTGTAAATTGAATGAGAGCCTAAGACAGAAAGACAAACAACTTTAACAGGGCACATGTAAAGAAAGGCTATGAAATCTCATTCATCAAAATCTACACCAAAAAAGTAATTGCAAATATATGTGTATTCTATCATTATTTCCTTCGTCTCTCTTCATCCTTTTAACTTCCGCATGCATTACGAACATCTTTCTTCCTTTCAATTCATAATTCATTACTTATGTGTCTTAGTGAAATGTAATGGGTCTCTCTGTGAAATGTAATGGTGTGCTTATCTCTTGTCGCTTCAGCAATATTCTGTTCTTTCTGTTCATCTTCATTGAGTTCTCATATTCTTTATTAAAGGTTAGAGAAAGGTGCATTAATAATGCTATTAATCTAACACTAATTTGTCAGTCTTTTCAGACTTCTAGTCTTCACTGGCAGTTCTTTGTTCTTTAACAGGAGGCAATGAAATGAAGGGCACAGTAAAAGCAGCAGCTTTGCTGCTCCAGTTGAAACCTTCAGCACAAACTCTTTAGATTTTGCTAAGTAGTTAATTACAGCATGACTCACACTCTCTCCATGTCAAATGTTTGTAATGAACTACTGAAAATAGCCTAATGTTTACCTATGCTAATGAAACCCATCCAGACCAACAGTTAAACAACTGTTACCAAGTAGAGATTAACCAAGGACTGCCATACTGAAATGATCAGTAGGTGGTGGTACATATGTTTCAGGCTCATCAAATCAGATTGCAAAATTTAAAGACCTATATTGAGACACTTCTGCCTTTGTATACTTTCAAGTTTTACACTTTTATTTTGTGTTATATGTCCCCAGATTCAGCACAACTATTTACCATTATATGATAATCAGATCAGGGATGCAGGGGGCGGGGTGAGAGGGCTGCAGCATCCCCAGATTGCAAATGCTATAAATAATGATAATAATAGATAAATCTGAACTTCATGATATTTTGAGCGTAGCAAAGACTCATGTGGTTACTTTAGAGTGGAGTTTAAATTTTCTCTTTTATTTAGCTGTAGGTTGTAAAAAGAGAAAATGTATGCAGAGTTATAGACCAATTCTGACCCCTAAAGGAGCCTGTTAAACTTAATATATGTAATAATGATGTTTAATCAACTGTTATATCTTCTGCTCGATGTGCATTCATGTTAAATCTCAGCGTGTGACTTGGACGTGATTGGTTGCCGCTAAATTCATTTGCATCAAGGTCGTCCAGAATGAGAGATGAGGTTGATGCAGTGGTTATATGTGTACAGCTGTTATCAGCTCTCTTCAAACAATTCAAATGAAAAACGGAAAAAGACAGTATTTAGTAGAATGATGTAAGTTGGAAGTATACCGCTGTTGTCAGAACAAAACCGCATATCTCCAAAATGGTGACTTTACAGGAGAAGGAAAAAACATACTTCACTTTTGATGTAAGTCAATGGAACCAGACATTTTTCCAAGTAATTTTAGGCCACACAATGTACAGGGCAACAGGCGTTTTCAAATGATGTCAAAAACTGAAAAACGGCAAAAAATAGAGATACAAGGTTTTGTTCCAAATGTAACTTTTATAGCAACTAATGCCTATTGGAATAAGTGTTTCTAATGTAGGGTTATGCCAGTTGTCATGACAAGCTTATGTGTCATGTAGCCTTATGAACAGTATCCTATAGTAAAGTGTTACCAAGAACCCTTGATTTATAACTGTGTAGTGGAGCTCTAGTTCTTGTGTCTATTTATTTATTTGTTTATTTGTTTATTAATTTATTTTTCAGGAATGCTGTCTTCCACCTCTGTCATCCTGCATTCCTTCCCAATGGAATTAAGGAAAGAATTCAGCTTATGCACTTGGGATGAAGGAGATCTTTCTCTACCCACCTCTAAGGGAATTCCACAGATAAGTGAAATACCTTGGAAATATCCAACTGAATTTGCCCCAAGTGTGTCATAACATACCTTTAACTGTCAAATAAGTTCAAAAAGAAAGGGCTATGAGTGTGTTTTGCCTCAGCTTAGCACTTTGAGCTTGATTAAAGGCACTCTGTGGGGGTCAGCAAGCATTAAAAGGAGGAACAGAAGTAGTGACTGTTTAAAAGAGAGGCGGAGAGGACTGACCTGTTCCGCTTCAGTGTTGTGGCTACAATATGGAAGATCGTTTTTAATGCAATACATAACAAAGCCCTCCATCACACACAGACACACAATCACACTCACACATCCAGACACAGCTGGCACAACGCTTGGTTGTCTCTGACAGCACTGCCCTGGCAACCGATGGGCATGTCGCCAAGCCAGCGAGGTTGCCAGGCACTGAGTTCCCATAGCAACCGGGTATTCGCTGGTCTTTGAATAAGGTATGGACAGAGGCAGCCGACCAGGGGGAGATGAAAAGGAAGAGGAGTTTTTAGAGGAGGGCTACAGAGGCAGATTGTTGGGAAGGTAATTGTGAGAAAGAGGAAAAGCCATAAATGCCTAAGATAACTGCAAAATTCTCCCCCTCTAAGTTTCTGTGGTCCAAAGTAAACTGTCCACTTCAAATCCTAAAGCCGCCAAAAAATCCCCCTTTGTTTTCAGATCAGATCATCTTAACGCCAAAGAAGTCCAGAGATATCAGTTTTCCTTTGAACGTGGTGTTTACTTCAGATATGAGATATATGTGACTTCTGTAAGGGTTACTATACATTCAGTTTGCATTATACAGTTCTTTATATGTAATCACACAAAAATTAAATCACATCATTATGTAACAAATTACATGTACATTCTGTATTGACAGGTTCAAATCCGCAACTCTGACTTTTTTCCGTTTGTTTCGATGTTTTGAAAATATATAATGAAAACTTTTAACAAAAATGACACACAACACTAACATTTAACCAAATTCAAACCATTAAAAAATATCTCCTACTTACAAATGCTGTAGTGTTGATTGAAAGTTTAGAATTTGTGCGTTTTTCTTAATTTCTCTGAGTCTAAGATGAGGATTTCATGCCATGGGGGAAAAGAGAGTTTCTAGTAAATTGTAAAATGCTTATAGATATACAGACATACAGACTATAAAAGTCTGTAAAAGTCCAAGTGAAAATGCTTCTATTTTTGCATTCTTTTCTAATTTCGTACAAAATCCTTAATGACAAATGATATCATCAGCATAACAATCTGAGTGAACAATAGAATCTGTGAAATATTTACATAAATACCAGTATTTCTTAGTGTTTGTCCCCCTTTTGCTTAAATAGCAGCATGCACATGAGCTTGCATGGACCTTTTTGTACAAAGACTTTAACATAGTGACACAAATTTGCTTATATTTCTTCAATTTAACCATTTAACCAATTTAACCACCATTTTAGGGTGATTTCTCAGTGTGTTTATTTTTAGAGCAGAAAAAAGGGTACTATTACTAAACTGTTACTATACTGGAAAAAAAAAAATAAATAAATAAATAAACCAGCAGCAGTGGTTCTAGACAAAACCTATGAAATAACAGTAAAAGTATGTTTTCTCAATTATGGTAAAAATCTGTAAAATTACAGTCATTTAATTTCTTAGAAAAACTCCCTTTTACTGTAATTCAGCAATTTCACTAGTTCAACTAGTTATTCTGACATACAGTATTTTATTGTGTCTGTGCAAATGTCTGTGAAATAAAGGTTTTTTGTGATTTTACATTTTTTTTCTGTAAATGAACAATAGCAGTGTTAAAATACAGTACATGTATGGACCAACAGTTAAACCTTAATCCTTTTTGTAGATAAGTCCATCATTCACCTTTGTGCTAGGGCTTAGACAGTAATCAGAGAATTTTTGGAGTTAAATTATCATGGTGGCAAATCCGCCACTGTCATTTTCCACTTGCCAACTTTTGATTAGCTGCATTCATCTTGGTAGCCTTTTCAACTGGAAGCTCAACGTTATATAGCAACTCTAAACAAACATTGTAGCAGTCCAATGCAATTTTACAATTTTAACAAAATTGAGTTGTGCACTACTATTTCATATTATGTTAAATTGCGAGCATTTTTGTCTTTTGAGAGCTGTAAAAACTATATGCAAGCTAATTTCAAACTCGGTTCTTCAGGTGTTTAAATGACGTTTAGTGTAGCATGAACCACAGGAGGCTGAATCGCTCTCAGTTTTTAGAAACCGTTGACTACCTTCGCTGTGTTCAATCAGCAGAGAGTTAGGACAGTGAGAAGAAAATGACCTCATATATTAGACTCCAGACAGGCTAACCATACTGGCACCAACCAGGCATGCTCACACACACACAATCAAGTTGGCAGAAAGCTGGCACTGGCACAACCATGCCGCATTCGTGCGTGATTGGACTGCGAATGAGCGGGGAATAGAGTGAAAGAGAGGGAGAGAGAGCAAGAGAAAGAAAGAGAGAGAGATAGACTCCAAGAGAGAAAAGGGGTGGAGCAGAGTCTGGAAGAAAAGACAAAAGTGTTGAAGGATTTAACAGTGAGTATGCGGGGAAATAAAATTGAAACAATAAGAAAACGGGCGTGTAGAGTGAGGTCACCACAAAGACAAACAAAACACGTTTTGAAATTACTGGCTAACTTCGTAATTGAACGTAAATGTCTATTTTTTATATATTTTTAAGCTTGCAACAGAACAGAATTGGGCAAATAAACAATATTTAAAACAAATTACATCAATTATACAGACCGGCGCAGGCCCTCAGACACAGTTTTATAGTCAAAAGTCATTAGATACATCAGTCATACCTCTCACAGAGTGGCACCTTAAAAGGGAATTTTACATGCGTACACTGTAAGACCCTGTTTATACGTGGTCATTTCATGTGTCTTGAGTATCGGACTATATCCATATAAAGATTATCCATGTAAAAATGAAACACATTTGACAACCAATATTCCTTCCATTACTGTGAATCCACCTCCCTCTGCTGTTCTGCTTATGGGAAAACATTAAACAGAGGCATCGCTGCTCTTTTAGCTCTTACTGTGAGTTTATCCCAGTGAGTAATCAGGAGAGTTGAGAGAATTCCTGGTTGGCTGGTAACATTTCTGCTGGTTACTGTGAGCTAAATGTATAAACTTGTACATATAAGCATAAGAACATTCAGGCAAACTATAATTGTTACATCCAGGTGTATACCTGTCGTAATTTAGGGGTTAAACCATTCAGTGCAACATTGTGAATCTGGTACTGGCTGACACAACAGGCTGTGCTCTGCAGAGTTCATTGTGTTTTTTTCAGTACCAATGTAGCTTTTTTGTACATGAATCATATGAATAGACAAAAGACAAGAATGGAAAAGCTACTAAAGGAGGATGAGGCCATATCCGAGCAGGTTGGCAGTGAGAAATACTGGCCTTAACTTACTTAACTAGCATTAGTTTGTAGCATGTTGACTGGCATTGTTATGATACATTTAAGATAAAATCTTCTGCGTGTGTGTGTGTGTGTGAAGAGTTTTAGGTGCATCATGTAACTCCCAGTCTCAAAACAAGTGCCACTCTGGCCCTGATTTCTCCTCTGAGTGTAATTCAGAGTGTAAATGGAAACCAAAGTATATTCAAATACAACCCGAACATGAAACACACATTAATGCAAGGTGTAAATGCCACGGAAAAGTGTTATTTTGAGGCATCAGCCATCTTTTGAATAGAACTGAAAAACAAGGCACAACACAGTTTGTTGAATATGAGCTAATTTGCATACAATGCACTACAAAGCAATCCGATTTCAATTTCACCATCCAGAGATGCATTTGATTAACAAGTATAAAAGCATATGGTTCAAATCTTATCAAGTTACAATCCAGATATAAATCACATGAAACCATAAGGAGTAAACAAGGTTTATCAGTTTGTCAGGTCAAACTAAAAAAAGACTTCATGTGGTAAAAAGTAATTTAACTGCAAATCAACTCAAATAAATGCTTTGAATGAAACAATGCAAATGCAAAATGAAGGTTAAATGAACAAAAGGAACAGTTTATATCAGTTCAAACTTAAAAAACTTCAAATCAATTTATTTTAACGGTGTAGAACATATAACCTACAACTTCTGTGTATGAGCTATACATAAAGGGTCACCATAGAGGTTATCAAAAAAAAATTTTGAAGGACACCTAAAGCAGAGCGAATTCAGATGCTACTGTCAGGAGTGAACAAGAGCAGCAGAGCTCATCATTCAGAGACATACTGTAGTAAACTAATTAACCATTTGGGGTCAATGCCATTTCAGTTTGGCTAGTTCAGAAGAATGCTCAAAATTCACTTCCTTGGAATTACTTACTGAAATCCATAAATGAATCTACGGAGTTTCATGAGTTGAAAAGAAATTCGCCATAACCATGTTGAATAACGTTATACAATCTTTTATCATGAATGTAAAAAGTAAAAGAAATAAAAAAGCTTGGAGTCAAAAGATTATGCAACTTTGAAGGCTACCCATCAGGGCCTGGTTTTATAACACTTCTAACATCCACTTGTGCTAATATGGGTGAGCTTACCAATTCTGCCTCACAAATGCACCGTCTTTGACATCATGTGGATATCTTTGTGGAATAATTCCAGCTTAAAAGCACAGTCATTCTCAGTTCAGTGACGCACTAACGGTTGAAGTACAAAAATTCGAAACATAAAGGTTCTATACCAATTGTACACCATAATTATACACCAAAGCCTAGAACCCCATAGTAATGAGGGTTCAGAGTAAAAGAGGAAATTGTGACAAATGACACATCCGCCTGAGCTTTTCATCAGGACATTTCAAGCTATTGTATTAAAATCCTGTTACTACTGCCAGAGCATCTCATATTCTGTAATTACTGAAGCGAATAGATTCATCAGTCATATATGTAGTTGGTTTATTAACACAAACCCCAAGATGACTGCCGATATTAGAAACAAGAGTAAGGGTAAGTGAGCTCATAGTTAACAGCAGAAGATCTATGTCAACAGGAGGTAAATAAAGCTATAGTAATACCACACAAAGAACACAAGATAACAGGACAAAATGCAAGGTTATAAACAAGACACGGGAGAAGGAAATGATGAGGAAGTGTGGCTAGAATATCCCAAACCTCTGTCTTCAGGAGCAATTCCATGGCAGTCCTATGTGTTGAGCAGGCTCTAAGATTCTCTTGAGCCAGAGATGATGTAGTCTTTACCCCCTTTGATTATTTAGAGCACCATAGAAGATTTTTTTTTTTAATTTCTTACTTATAGTTCATGAAAACAAGCAGAGAGATTCTAAAAATGGGTATTGTTAACTTTCAATCAATACCATATTTGTGTTTGTAAGTGGAAGAGGAGATTATAATAATAATAATTATTTCAGCTGAAAACGTTCTTGTTATGCAGAAAGGTCTTATTTTGCAGAAAAAAAAATCCATCCTTTACATTTTAGTGGTGTTTTTTCTTGCAGAATTGAACCTGTCAATGCAGATTATAAATCAAATAAATATGTGTGGACACAGCCTGACGCACAGCAAAATGTAACAAGTGTTCTTCATGAGGCAGGACAATATGATTATATATTTATATAGTTTTCATTAAAATTGTCACAGTACAATGCAATATGCTTTTCTAAACACACCAGGCATATTGACAGTAGTTGTAGATCACTGACTAACTGCTATTTAGAGCAAATCTAGTCCTGTTTAAGAGGATTTAGTGCAACACTCTGTGCCAAATATTGAATAAAAATCATTGTTTTCACAGGTTTTGATAGTATTATTAAAACTTAGCACTACTGTTTTTATCTCTGCTTCAATTGATCAGATGTCTGAAAGAATAAATAACATGACATTATGTATCATGAAAATTTCTTTGAGTATCATGAAATTAGATTTTTGCCATATCGTCCATGCCTAGTTCATCTTGTATGCTTCTCATATTCCCATAGCAATGCTATCTGTCAATTTATACAGCAATTGGACAAATACTCCTCACCCTGATGACTGTTTTTGTACCATAAAAGCAACTTTTTTCAAGTGTTTTTTAGTTACTGAGATGTATATATGGTGCATCTGCATCATAGCGCCATAACGAAGCATACAAACAACTCACAGTGAGTGCTAACCAGACTAAAGTACAGCCTCCATATGCTCCATATGCACTAACACAGGTGAAATGTAACACGATTTTTTTATGAAGTTAAAGAGTTTAAACAGGATATGCTTTAGGTCATCTTATTTTCCATTGAGTCATGTCTACAAAGCTGTAGTGGGTCAGCTTCTTTCATGCTTGCTTGTGTTCTCAATGACAAACATAACTCTGTACAACCTACTTTGTAATGGTTTTATTCAATTTGATGTTCTGAATATGGTCTTAATATGGCAAGGGTGGTTTCACTTATAGTGCTTCATCAACTTGGAATGAGCTGCAGCTTTGAAATTGGAGTAATTTATCTCCTTGACAGATTTTATGATCACTGTTAAACAAGAGCATCATTATGTTTACTCTTTTATTCTTTGACTTATAGTTATAGGGCTCGCTTGATTGCAAAATGAGCGCATGGAAATTTCACTGTCAGTTTTGTTATCCATCAGTTTCATGTTTGGTGAATCTATACGATCAAACTCACATCTGGCAGAAGTGCATGTAAATTTTAGCATAATGCTTAAAAAATCTGAAAAAATGCCTGATTTGAGGTTAGCTAACCAAAATTATTATCAATATCATCTACAATACCAATAATGAGAATAAAACTAGAAAATAACTAAATACTAATCATTTCTGCACATGGTAATCCAGTACAAAAGTGGATGTACTTATTTATATGCGCATTGGTATAAACAAATGCTGCAACTTTTCCATCTTCTATTTTATTATACTGTGCTTTTGTTTGACGCTACTGACACCACCCAAAAAATAAACGATACAAATCACAGCTAGTGCAGAACCAACGTATGCACTATAGTAATACAGAAAATAATCACACTAGTCACATCGTTGTGCCATCTTAAAAAAAAACATTTTGTTTATTTCGCATTTTATTTTTTCCAGTCATTGGAATTTTAACACTATAAAGTTTGGTCAGTAGGGGGAGATGTGCACTCACTGCTCCTCCTCAAACTTCACTTACGAGCACAGCCATTCGGCTCATGAGCCGCTGAATGCTGTGGTTTTATTGGCTCTCTATCAAAACATCTGCCTGAATTAGGGCATGCTTCATGTAAATGATATGTGAATGAGGTGCTGGTAGGCTGGCGCTTGATTTCACGCACTGAAGCTGATTCATTATTTGTGCTCAAATCTCCACATTGTTCAAATATTTCATTATTATTCAGGCACAGATTAGTTAATAGGTTATTAAAGCAGAGAACTGGTATTTATTGCTCTTGGGATCTGTTCCCCTCTAGTTTCAGAGTGTATTTCACTTTTACACCACTATCATAATTACCACTTCCACTCTAAGACTGCCTTTCATATACACATGCATTTGTTGATGAAAAAGAACCATTTAGACTTACATGGTTGAGTAATATTACAAGATTTTATTATAGGAGGTTGCAAACGTTCAAGTCTTGGCCTTAGATTGACAAAAACTGACCAAATGCCTTGACATGAGTTGAATTTATTTCTTTGCATGCTAACTTAGCCTGAAACATGGTTGAGGCTAGATGATTTTTGGCATGCGGAAAAACTACAAAACTCACTGAGACAGGGATGCGACCGATAAGGTTACAGCCCACATCCCAATCTTCATAAATAACATTGCTAGGAATGTACACTCTGTTGTTGGAATTTTGTTGCTTTCCCATTGGCCTTGAGACTGTTTTGCATCCTTTTATAGTTTTTAGCTATCAACAACGAGTAAGATAGAGTTAGCCAGATTTACTTTTACATTTTTTGGCATTTAGCAGACAAAACGTCCAAAAATTCCTCAGGTAATGTTGTCTTCTCTTCGCATCCTCTCCCGTGATGTCTGTACTGGGAATACCAAGCTACTTCTTAACATCTTAGCAAACTGAAGACCCATAGCTGTCGGTGCGTGATGTGGTGCCATAATGCATTACGCAGTTGTCTTCAGAGCTTTTGTGCGTACTCCCTTGAGGCTACATAGTGCTATGGCAGGCCTTCCAGGCCTGGAGTGGCAATGACAGAGACACCATTCTCCTTATTGTAAGTCAATGTACCATCGAAATGATGTTGAGGCTGTTATTTAAGGTAAAATATATAATTTTGCTTTAAAGGCTGTCAAAACTGTGCTCTTTTTTTACACAACTTTGATGAATAGGGGCCAGTGTGACTACCATGGTTAAACAAAGGTTACACAGCTGTACATTTTCAGAAAAATCTTATGAATATTTCTCCGTTTTTTTTGCCTTGATATTCATCACAAGTGCTTTTGCTTAATGTGTATAAGTCACAGAATTCGCATCTGTATTAATTTAATCAGTGAATCATACTCTTGGTGGCTGTAATATAGCAACATTTGGAAACATGTAGCCAACACACAGCCAGAGATAGCCAAGCTGAAGTATAGCCTCTATACATGGGGGTTAGTTTTGCTGTCGTGCTGTTAAGCCATAAAATAAACAATGAATGAAGTTAATACCCTTGCGTATAAATTCATTTGGCAAGCCAGGCTGAAGTACAGCCTCTCCACGATGGGGTTAGTTTTAACACACTGTATCCTCGCATATGAATTAATTTGGCACTTTTTATTCATAGATTCATCAAAAACACACTAGAGATGTCATTTAAATACATATATTTTCCCATTTTATCATCTTCTCAGTCATACATTGTGATCTAAACTAAGTTTTCCAGTATTTGACACAGCTTTTTTTCACTAATCAAACTTATTTTGATGCATCTACATTTTAGAATGAAAAGACTGATGTACATAAATTTACCAAACCAAATCTTTTCTACAACTTGCCCCTCAATCTGTTACAGTTAACCTCACCTCTGGGGTAAATTGTAATACCTGCCCCCAAGCCTCTTTCAGCTGCATTGTTCAAATGCTAGGACACTAAAGGAGAGACGGTTGCTTGTATAAAAATGATTAGTTAGGTTGCACTCTTCCCTATATTACATAACTGACTGTGTAGTTAATTATTTAATTATGTAATTCATATAAGTAATTATGTAAGGCAAATCACATGTATAGCAGCACCAACAATGTCAGTACTAACTGTAGACTTTTAATGATTAAAACTAGATCAGTTACATATGAAAGCAGCCTTTATCCAAGACTGTATACATCACATACATACAAGACAAGGAGTTCATGAGCTTCCTTTGTTCTCCTATGATGCAGTTTCCCTCTCGGAGTTATTTTAAACCCATAAAAGATCATTCTCTCTCACTTTCATACAGTATTTCTTTATCCAAGCTTACAGTATATGTACCCGCAATGAACTGAAATGACTATATTTTCTTTATACACACTAAATGCAGGAGTGTCATTGCAGCAGGAGGTAAAAAAGGGGATACTTGAGATCCTCTCTTTCTCTAGTTAGAGTTCATCACTGATACATGACAGGCATTCATCATTACACGTATTTGGACGAAGCGTATGCCAGATTTGAAGATGTCTGCGGCACTGAGGCGATGAGAACATGCCTGCGTTAGGACAAAGAAAGCATCTGCACACGAATCTCAGCGGTACTGAAGTAGGGCAGATGCCTCAGCAGACAGTGTGCGCCTTATGTTTTGAAAACACACACCCACACACGCATACGTTTGTTTTTATACAATGCCTGAACGTCATACATTGGTGATACATACATATATGTATGTGTATATATATATAATATATATATATATATACACATTTCATACGTGTCATACATACATATTCATTTCATTTCAGTTGGCCCATTCATCATGAAAGTTGTGTGTGTGTGTGTGTGTGTATACCAAGACTTAAGCCTAGCCCCTAAACCTGATGCTAATCTTACCCCTAATAATTTTCCTCTTTTGTTTTAAAAATAAATGAAACATAACTTTTGTACAACAGCATTTTACAAAGTGAGGACCATTTCATGGCTCCTGACATTCCCTGTTTATCTATTTTCGTACAAAGTCAAGACATGTTTTACATGGCTTTACCTCAGTGGGCTTATTTATGCGTGCATACATACGTTGAGCTCCATGATGGGTGGGGGGGGTGGTTCTTATTATATTTCTCCACAAGAGGGAGACAGTGAGACAGATTGAGACTGATACATAATGCAGGAAAATCTTCATTTACTGATCAAGAGCAGCACACTATGATAAAGTGTGTCTATGTTTGGAGTAACATATCTATATAGTAATATGCACCATACCTATCTGTTTTCAGTTTTGTTGCATAGGTAATGTTGCCTTATTATAAAACCATGAGCGTGGAACAGATGAAGTTGTAAATGATGGCTTAAAAGTTGAGCTTGAGATGAACAGTTAAAATTAGACCTTTAGGACAAGAAATCCCCCCCAGACAAGATGCAAAAGGCTCCCAAAAATGTTTTAAGTTATATTTTCACCAGAAAGTCACAGAGTTGCTGCCTTGAATTAGCATTCAATTACTGTTGCTTTGTTTAAACTGTTATTGCTTTTCTTTATGTTGCCATCATCTTAATGACACCAATAAATGCATCATACAGTTAATGTAATCATAATAACTGTTTAATAAATAATTAGCTTGGCATGTTAAAATAAAGTGGGCATAATTTGTTAGAGGTCGCAGTTTCATTTTAAATCTATAATATATTTAATGTTGTACTTTGATATATAAGCACAAGTTTAAAAAATTCAAAGACTAGACTCAAAGACAATGTTAAGGGGGGGCTTCTTTCCCCATTTTCCCCTACTGCCTGGACATTGTGCACCACTGATCTGAAAGCGTGGAATGATCCAAATGCAAGTTTTCTACTAGTGAACCAAATAACCACAAATTATTCAACACAGTGTTCAGATGCCTTTTTGATGCCAACCATGACTGAACTCTCCCAGCACTTTGTGCACTGCAGGCTGAGGTAGTTGGTTGTATGGTTTTGCATCATAATCAGCCTGGAGTTAACTGTACAACCTTCTAGCTTTCCTTGCGGTGACACTACCTCGACCATCATCAAACCCAGAGAGGAACGTGTGGCTCAAAGAAGACCAGCTGACCATTCTCCAAAGCTGTGAGAAGCTGCCCCTGACATTTCTTCTGAACAGAAGTATTTTTAAGGGAGCTGGTGTCCTCTTTAGAACAATAATAGCTTCTACTCATCAGGGAAAGCTTTGCGCCAGGAACATTGCTGATGGGACTGGAGGTCAGGCACTGATGTTGGCCGATTAGTGCTAGATCACAAACAGCATTCCATGTCATCCCAAAGCTGTTCAGTGAAGCTTTTTCTCTTTTGGTTCCACTGCTCCACGTCCAGTAGAGGGGTACCCTAGACCCCTCAAGCTAAAGTTTATCATTGAACATAGTGATCTAAGGCTTGAGACTGCTAATGGGCATCTCATTCTACTGGCAATGCTTTTCTGTGGAGATTGCATGGATGTGTGCATATTTTTAACAGCAGTGTCTGCAGTGTGTCCAGACTAAAGCTGAATCCATTCATTAGAAGGGGATACCTGTAAACCTATAGCATATACTCTTAAAAAGGGAGGTTCTTCAGTGATTCTTTAGTGTAGGAAATTGTTATATGTAGAATCATGGCAATTCATAGAACCACCTGAATGTTGTGAACGGTTCTTGCCATTCAGAAAAGGTTTTACATTCTATAATCATACGCAAAAGTTTGGGTGCCCCTAGTCAAATCACATGTCTTGTTGATTTTCCGCGCATGTCACTGCACAATTACTGTTTGTTTTTTAAATTACTGGATAAAAAGCTATGGCCCATTTTATAGTTTATGTTTTTTTTCAATGTTAAATTTTATAAATTATGCACTAAAATTAGCAGGAAATGCAAAAAAATGTTCAACATTACAGCATAATTTGGTGATTAACATGTAAACAAAGTCATTCAGAGTGGTTTGATGTGAAATGGTTCATTGTAGAGAAACTTACTCTTTACAGTGGTCTTTAAGAGATTTAAGAGGTGTTAAACGGTTCAACGGTTAAAGGCACTCTAACAAAAACAGCCAGTTTAATTCCAAGGAAGAAGAGAATTTGGAAAAAAAAAATGTAATTGGATTTTTGGTAAATGAAACCACACGTACGTTATGAGTGAACCTCAGTGGGAAAAAATAAAACGCAAAGAAAAATAAAGTAATCCTGCTTCTCGGCATTTATATTATCTTTATTTTATGCTAATTTACCTTCCCATTGCAGAGAATGAGTAGTTGGTGGTGGAAGTAGCTGGCGCCCTCCCATCCTCCAATATATGATAAACGACAAATGACCCCCTCCCCCTGCCTGCCCCCCTCCCTCAGACTGTCTAGCCATTTGCAGTCTGCCATGATCCGCATTGCGTTGCCCTACTCCAGCACGAGGGAAAAAAGAGCACATATCAGCAGTCTGTGCTCACCATTTTTATTTATTTATTTACTTATTCATACACAGATGCAAACACATACTTAGCCGCACATTGATAAAAGCAGGAAAGCATTTAAAGGAAGCAGGAAAGGGAGACTTTTTATAGGCAGACGAGAATGTTCTCTCTAACACGCACACATGAAAAACCCTGCCAAGCTTTCTCCAGCAAAGAGGTATCTTAGTGACTGCGGTGACCTCCAGAACATCTACTCTGCCATTTTTCAGCCGCTTACAAATTCACTTCAAATGTAGCTTTTTATAGTGCTATAGTAGTCTGTGGTGCTTGTTCTGGACCGCCAAAAGTCATTGAGAAAATCGTTTTGCTGTACTGGTGATCTATTTTTCCCACTTTCTGGGCTTTAAGCTCAAGGTTTAGACTCCATGTTGGATGACATTGCTGTGGACATTTCGTGGAAAACCAAATTTACCTCTTTTTTTTAAATGAAAGAGTCTGAGGTAGTATGTAAACATTGCTAGTTTCATAATTTACTGATCAATCACTTGTACATGATTATATGAAAACCATTAAATGAAGACCAAGTTGTAAATACAGTTTTTGAATTCATTGTTTTTGTGATGTCATACAGCCTACAGCAGGTTAACCTAACCCCTGGGTGGTTTCTGAATGATGCATCAGTCTTGTTGAATTTCAAGGTATAAAGAGAGGTTGGACAATGGTCATGTAAATATGAATTATGACTGTTTTGGTACATAAAATCTGTTGAAAATGCCGGCCCAGTGTCCTGACTTGTCTAAGCAGTAAAGGGTCATACATTGCAAAAAATACATACAAATAGTAAATATAGGTTATAATACGACAGTTATAAGAATATAATTTCCCAACATTTTTTCAACCTTACAAAGCGAAATTATCTTCCTGCACTGGCAAGTAATTTTAGTTATTTTACAAAATATTGCTTGAAGGAAGTAAAATGATCAGCAATTATCAGCTAGTATTGTAGTCAAGAACATTAGAGGCGAATCTAAGTCTAGACCAAGACTTTGTAATAGTCGAGTTTATTTTATATAAATATATATATATATATATATATATATATATATATATTATTTTGTATTATATTATCTACAATATAACATTAAAAATGCTAAAATATGGTGAGCGTGCGCTGCTGTGAGTCACCCTGTAAAGCTTGAAATAATTATATAAAAGTCTTAGGCTTTAGGAAGGGAGGTTTTTGGACCACGTCACTCAACTTTACATATTAACGTCACACACAGGCACAAAAAGAAGCTTGATTTTTAGGTCTTAAAAGCAAAACCAACATTATATTGATGACAACAGTAGATCATTCACTTACATCCTTGGAAGACACGTACTTCACCGAGTTTTGACTTCTTTTTAAATACTCTTTCAACACACTCATGGAAGGGGTACGATGCACAACCGATGTTGTGTGCAATTACACATTTCCATGCTGAAACTTACATATTGTAGCTTTAATGAAACTTTGAATGGATGGTTCTTCAAATAACCTTTTTCGCAAATGTGATATGTGAGAATGAATAATCACCTATCCAAGCCGAGAACCTCTTAGGACCCTTTATTTTTTCAGAGTGTGTGGGACAGATGGTGGCACTTTTAATAAGTGAATACCTTGGCTGTGAGTGTGATCCTGAGATCATGCTAATGTCTCATACCTTGTCATAGACAGTTTGTGTGTTATATTTAAATCAATTAATTTTTTTAGATGTGGGTGCAGGAAATAGTTTCTAGAAAGCAGAGGAGTGGACAGGAGGAGGCAAGACGGGTTAGAAGTGAAGATGGGAGGTGAAGAAAGGCAGAGAGAGGAGGAGGAGAGAGGGGGGAGGGCTGTAGGTAGAGTGGTGGAGAATGAAATCAATGCAGTGCTCCGAGCGTACCTGTCTCATCAGCTGCCTGCTCTACCGCTAAACACCCAGAGAGCCTGAGACGCAAGTAAGTGCAAAGAGTGAGAAATAGACAGAGAAGAATGGAAAGAGAGAGGCAGAGGAGGGAAGAAAAGGGGAGATAGAAGGAGGAGAGAAGCTGGAAGAGGATATAGGCGTTTTTGTTTTTCCATTATTTTTTCATCATATTGCAGTGAAACAGAGGGCTGTGCTAGGGGCACAAGATGATAGCTCGCATGGTCAGGATGAGGAATTCATTGACAGTTATTTGCTGGATTAATGAACGAGGTGTGTGTGTGTGTGTGTGTGTGCATTTGTATGCATGTACGCTTTTGTCAGCAGTTGTGGGTTATTAGTGTTAGTGCTATCTGAGATCCTCCCTGTTTATTTTATTTATTTATTCATCCGTTTGTTTAATGTCATGCTTATTCTATTTGTTTCTCTATTTATGCATTTTTATATGCTATTCATTTACTATTCTACTCTAATACTATTCTATTGATAATACTACAATACAGTTCTATTATTTTATTGTTCTATTCATTTATTCTATTTGCTTATTGTTCTGCTAGTCTATTTATGCATTTTTACATTATATTTATTCATATTATGATGCTATAATACTATTCTATTAATAATACTATGATATTATTCCATTAATTTATTATGTATTCTATTTATGTTTTCTTTTTATACATCTACTTATTTATTGTTCTGTTAATTTGACTTGTTTCTTCTGTTTATTTATGCATTATAAATATATATATTCACTGTTCTATTAATAATACTATAATTCTTTTCTATTATTTTTTTTTGTATTCCATTTATATTTACTATTAATTCCTCTATTTGTTTATTGTTCACATATTTTTAGTCTATTTACTATATTATGCTTTAATACTATTCTATTAATACTATAATACAACTCTATTTATTTAATATGTATTATATTTATGCATCTATTTGTTTATTGTTACATTTATTCTGTTTGTTCTGTCTATTCATACAGTTGTATATTCTATTTCGTTACTCTATTGTGCTATAATACTATATTATTAATGATAATATTCTACGATTCTATTCATTTACGTATTAACGTATTCTGTTTATATATTCTGTCTATTTATTTTTCACGTCTTCTATTGTCAATTCTATTGTCTATTTTGTAACGTTAACCACAGACAAGCTGCAAAAACTGTGTATCAGCTGTTTGGGTAAGTCTGCTGTGGTTGACCAATATTGAGATGAGATCCTTTGCATTATTGTCTTACATCTGTTGTCTTTGTGTAGTTTTCCTTATGGGAAATGTATTTGTTTGTTTGTTTATTTTTAAACTCCCCTTCTTTCATCTCCTTTGCATTTCTGTGCATGCCACTCTCCTTTTTCTCCTCCTATCAGAAGCAAATGCAGCCTTTAAAACTGGAGCATGAGAAAGAGAGAGAAAGACAGAGACGGAGAGGTTTTTTTGAGATTATGTAAAAAAGGAGGGCAGCCAGCGTGTGAGGGCAGCCTGTGCGTCTTTCCCTCTCCTTGAGTTCACTCAGTTCATCTGGCATGCTTAGTGTCTGCCGCTAGGGGCTGATAGATTAAACTGCGTACGGCGCATCTGCAGTCGACACAACGGGCCAGATTTATCAGGAAACTCGGTGCATCGAAATGCGCGTGCAAGTTCAGTATCACAGTTATTTACTGGAGAAGGGCAAACCAGTCACTGTCATACAGACTCACTTTACGCTGGCAAACATCTTGAGTTTGCATTAAAAACATTCATCAGCCACAACACAAATGTTGCTAAGATCTCACAGGGAAAGAAGTGTTAAATGTTAGAGCATTTAATAGTAAGTGCATTAATACTTTTGCTTCTTGTCAGTACAGGTTGGCTATTTTGCCAAAGGAAACAGCAATCGCAGGACATGCTGCTGGGATAGTGACAAAGGTAAGTAGGCTAGGTAAGGAATGTGTAGTATAAACTATGTCAAACATATCGGACAGTGTAGAGCAGTAGTCTCCAACCCTCCTCCTGGAGATCTGCTTTCCTCCAGAGTTTAGTTTTAACCTGCAACTAATGCTCTGCTCCCCCTTACTTAAAACTAATACATCTCAGTCAGCCAGTCAAGAACTTCTGAAGAAGGTATTTAGCTGGAGCTGGTGTGGCAGCTTGTGGCTGGATCTAGACTCCACAGAAAGCTAGATCTCCAGGACCAGAGCTGGTGAGCAGTGTTGTAGAGTGTGAAGAATTTGTCATGTTTAATAAGCAAGTACAAGTTCATAGATTTATTCAATTCAGTCAGGGACACAGGGAAGCAGGTGGTGCTGAGTGGGACCCCAGATTTCAGGATTGCTAAAAACAATAACAGAAAAATAAAAAAGTACAGAATTATGAGTGTGTTTACATGCACTTAATAATCTGAGAACTGTAGAAAAACAAGTGCGTTTATGTACACTTGAGTAATTAGATAATGTGACTCCTGGTCTACATGAGTCAGGCAGTAATAGGATTTCTTTTAAGCAGTCTGCTAGTAAACTCACAGAAGAAGACGTGACGTAAACCCAACATAAAACTCAAACACCAAACACACATGCTGGACATGCAGTTTGTCCAGCATATGTGCGGTCATATATGCGTATCTGTGTAGTTGGTTTTAGCATTTTTAGCATTGTGTCACAAAGTATCTTATCTAAAAATGGACTCCAGCTTACACCTTGTTTTAAAACCCACTTAAGAACAAGACTCAGTTCATCCATTCATGGGACAATGCAGATAAAAGAAAGCTATATGAAGACTGAGAGGTCTGTCAATGTGACTTGCAGTATGATTCGGTGTCCCTGAGACCCTTAACCTGTGATGTCTTGCAAGGTCACAGGTGAGGTCCTTGGGAACATGGAGCATACCTTCAGCATCACCAGGCCTTTGTCACCCACCTCATTCTCTCATCTTTAAGGACAGAAATGATCAACGTTGTAAATATCTTGGACCAATAATTACAAGCAGTAATTACTGAGCGATGTGATGATATTTTCATAAAAACAAGAAATTCTGTGCTGATTATATTCATATCCTCATGCTCACAACCTCGTAACTGTATTTAAACCATTTGACTAGCTGCCTTTGTGTGTACATGGTAGAATGAATGGACTGATAGAAATTGTCCAAAATGACATGGAATGAAATCTCATCACCTTACAGTGAAGTTAAGGATTTTGCGTCGCTTAAATTATCATATTGGGAAATGTGAGGTTGTTATGACAGCAGTGATGTACAAACTATCATTCAAAAGCTTGGAAGCAATGTTTCCAATTATGCAAAACCCAAATCATTGCAGATAAACGTATAAATGATTATAAAATGTTAGTCCTGTACCTCTTTATTTTGTTTGGTCCTTTTTAGACGAACTAAACACTCAACAGATTCTCAGCAACACATCAATAATATATCAATGATGCAGCAGCAGTGAAGCGTCTGAATACATTCAATAGATTATCAAGAGACTTTTAATCAACTGCATAAATAAAATTTGTTTATAATTTGTTGAATTCAGTTGTTTGTCACTTTATTTGGGGGCTCCAAATTCATATATGAACATGTAACAGGTCTAATACAGACCATCTCAACATCCTCAACAAGCTGTTATAGACACACTGCTGACACCGTTCTGTAACTACAGCTTCACTAGATTAGGTTCTGATTAAAGTTAGGGCTGGGATTAGGGCCAGAGTGAGGGTTAGGGATTAGGTTTTGGGTTGAAGTTAGGGTTAGGATTAGGGCCATGGTGAGGGTTAGGGATTAGGTTTTGGGTTGAAGTTAGGGTTAGGATCAGGGCCATGGTGAGGGTTAGGGATTAGGTTTTAGGTTGAGATTATGGTTAGGGTTAAGATTAGGGTCAGGGTGAGGGTTAATATTAGATTTTGGGTTGAGGTTGAGTTTAGGATTAGGATTAGGGCCAGGGTTTGGGCTAGGTTTTGGGTGAGGTTTTGCTTAATGGAAGTACCTTATTAAGTCTACTTCATGTAACATATCAACAGTAACCTACTTAAAATAAGTAATGTACCAACAGTACATCTTAGATATTTACCTCAGTGTATTCAGATGTTTCACTACTGCTACTTCACTGATATGTTATTGATGTGTTATGAATAATGTATTAAGAGTTTATTAATCATTTACAAAGCACCACTCAAAATAGTTACCCAAATAGTTAGGAAGCTAGGAAGAATTCTGTGTCCAGAATAATGAACAGGGCTGTAGAATATTCTGTAATAACTGAGAAAGCAGTGCAGCATCAAGAACAAAGTTATAATAAAGGTAATATTTAGAATTCCTCATATTGGAAAAGTCACAACAAATTATAAATAGATAATTACAGTATATCATTTATCATTTAATAACTTCTTGTTTTCCCCAAATATTTGAAAAAAATACAATTACTTCTCTAGTTTGATATTGAAAACTACATTGTATAAGTTACTGATTTATATAAAATAACAAATGTATTAATATGACAAGTGAGTCCAAACTTTAATACAGCAGTGTACATACAAAAGACTTCTTCAGTTTATTACATCTAAATCTCATCTAAATGTATGTGCTCAGCAAAGTTTTTTTATCTCTGTGGAGTTAACTTACAAATGTTGAATGTGATTAATTGGAATTATTAGACAAAACTCTGAACTGTGAAGCCTTTTGAAGTGAGTCTTTTGAAGCTTATCAAGAGTATGATGCAAGTTTTTACATCTGACAAGTATTACTGATGAAGAAAATACTGGGAAATTTGAAGAAGCATCATTCTGGTAGCCTTTTCAAATGTTGTAGCAGCACACACAGCAATGAGAACTCCACAAAAAAATGATAAAATAATATAAGAACTTTTATCATTTGAAGTTTATTAGGATGTTTTGTATAAGTGTTACTGATGAAGGTGGACTTCTACAGCTGTAGAATTCAATAACTAAACAGTCTGTGACTTAAGATTCTTAAAAGTCACTATGAATTGCAATATTAGATACTAAATCATAAAGTTCTTTTTAACAATAACCATTTAACTTTCTATAATAATGCTATTTATTGTATTTATCTTATTTAGAATTGAATAATCAGTGACTGTCAGTTATGCTAGCCACTGAGTAAGCTCATAATTGCCACAATTGACTAACTGTGTTCATTCACACATTTACACTCAAAAAAATAATTCTTTACCTGAACTTAATTGAATTTTTTGATGGCTTTATTTCAAAATAAGGCAATTTGGTTGATCCAACATAATTTTTAACATTGACTAAATTTAATCTGCCATCACCTTTTCCAACTTAACAAAGTTCATTGAACTTTACTTAACTTGTGTTGGTTCCACTAAATTTACTATAGTTGCTATAGAGGTGGTCACTGTAGTTCCCAGTCAGTTTAAGCTGCTTTTCCACTGCATGGTAGCTCAACTCGACTCTACTCAACTGTACTCTCTTTTGGTACCAGCTACTTTGTTTTCCGCTGCAGATATAGTACTCATAGTATAGTGTTCAGTGCAGCAGGTTGGAATAGTGATGCCACATGAAACTGCTATGACGTGAAAACTAATTTTGTTCAAAAGACGCCAATGGCAGCTAGGCAAAAGAAAACAAGGAGAGTTTGGGAAATAATACATCAGAGGTCAGATGACGAGATGATTTAGGTTGCTCAAAAGCAACGCAAGAGGGTATGGTAACCTGGTAACGTTAGCATATTTGTTTAGGGTGGTAGTGACGATTCTCTTCGATCATTCAGCAGTCTGCAGTTTTTCCACATCACCTTTTGGCATCAGCTCAGCTCGCTTGCAACTTCGCTGGAGGTGATACCAAAAACAGTACCAGGTCCCAGGTTTGCCTAGTGAAAAACCAAAAAATAGAGTCGAGTCAAATGAAGCTGGTACCATGCAGTGGAAAAGCAGCTTTAGAACCACATACAGAATTAGAGAATATGGCAATGTGCTCTTGTAGCCAACAGGTGTGAAGCTAGTCAATTAAGCAAAATATAGAACAAAAGCATATACACAAAATAAGCCTAGGAGGAAAGATAACAAAGAGACACCCAGTATGCAAATAGATAAGCCAAGAGCCAATAAAATCTTGTTTCTCTTGTGCCAGTTCTCCAGCTGCTAATGGCAACAGATTAACCTAAATTTCAACTCAAAGACGCCATTGGAATAGATTAAAACACCAAAAAAATTCCCCTAATTCAAATCATAGTTGGGTAATATTGGATATCCTGTTTTTGAGCACAGTGGACTTCATTGATTTGTGTTTGCATCTTGTGATTCTAGTTGGAAATCACATGAAACACAATTCATTCTGTTTTATTTGACTTAATTGACTTTGGCTGATCCAACGCTTGGGATAGTTACATTGTTTCAGTGCTAATTCTTTAACTACATTTTTGAAATAATTCAATTAATAACAATAGATTTGTTTTCCTAAAACCTAAGAGGCGGTTTGCTGATGTTTTTTCTGCAGGGGACAGTTCCTGTCAGCCAGCTTTGTGTCCTGACCACTTAGGGTGTGTAATCAGAAGCTGGCTCAGGTTCCTGACCCCAATATATTTCTCCAGGAGCTGGGATGACTATCAGACCTGCAGAGCTGACATGTTGGTTCCATTTAGTGTCAGAAGCTGAATTATTGGAAGTTTTATATGAGCCTAATTGCTTGTATAAGATGTTGATTTAATCAGTGGTGTAACTTCCTGTAGTGCAAGCAGGGCAATCATACCATGACTCTGGGCCTCCTAACGTCTCGGTCCCTCTTTTATCTCTACTTACACAATTTTATATCCATGGCTTTTGGACAACTATAATATCTTACCAATATACTCAAACTGTTTGTTTACATAAAAGCACTAACTTGGTTTCAGACATAGCAGTAGTGAATAAAGCCAATTACACTGTCATGTTTGTTTCATTAAAGGTAATTTTCATAAGAGGTGAGCTCATTATTTTGTTCCACTGAAGCTCATAATATCCTAGTTAGGCCACTGCCTTGAATAATGTTAAATAAGGTTCTGAGTTGGTGGTGGAAATCTCCATAGGAAGCTCAATATATTCAAACAGTGCTGAATTTGATTTGGATTATGTAACCAATGAGAGGCAGTATGCCTGTGCAGAGTGATTTCATTTCAGCTATCCCAGAAATTACTGTCATTACACATAGCAACAGTGGTGAACTGTGACTATTAGAGCTAGGCCAGTGGTGGTGAACTCCAGTCCTGGAGGGCCAGAGTCCAGCACAGTTTGTTGAGTGTCCTACTCAAACACACCTGATTCAGCTCAGTTTAGTAGATGCATTTATAGCTGGAAAAAAATAATAAAAAACTATGCTGGACATCAGCCCTCCAGAACTGCAGCACACCACCCCTGAGCTAAGCCTTCAATTCAAGCCATAAATGTCAAAACTCAGTCAAAACATGAAGAAAAACCCATAATACAATAAAGCTAATTTCTGCTAGCATCCCTAGGTGATTCTAGTAATTTACTAGCGCTAGGCTAACAGTGATTTGCATTGACATGTTTTGGCTGTTCTAGATTAAACAGACATTTTAAGCTTCTAAAAGACAAAAGAGTTACTTGAAGCTTATGACAGACATATTAGGACATATTTTACCTTGTAGCAGTTTCACTGTAACTTTTTAGGGAAAGTTGCCGCTACAGTTTTCCATTTCCAAAAATTCCCTGATTAGGCTGCTGCTTATATTCATGGTCAGTGACATAGCTAGGACTTCCAGAAGGCCTAAAGTGATTTTCTTCACATGAAATTGGTCCCATCTTTTGGAAATCTACCCACCGTTGGTTGATTCCACTGTGACTTTGTAAATATGCTGGTGGTAAACTAATGTTTAAGGCCTCCTCTTCAACTCATGAAGTCCTAACTAATAGCAGAGCTTGCTTAGCTATACCTAGATACCACAGACAAACATAGTTGGCCAATTTTCTGCTCAATGTTTGAAGAATTTAACCTTTTTGTTTCCATCCAAAACTTAACAATGAAACAGGAGTAGTACTGAAATACTTGTAGAATAATGACAAACTAAATATTACAGACTTGCATTTCTTAGTTCCCAGAAAGCATTAGGTCTTCTCTCGAGGCCTAGAACACACTGTGAGTTCCCTTCTGCATAGCAAGGATCAAAACACAAGAACGCAAGTCCATCATAGAGAACGCCAAGGCAAACACCAGGATGGCCAACACTGGAACAAGTGGGATCATAAATGGGAGGTGCCAGGGAGGAGCTGAAGCAGGAGAGGGCCTACAACGTGTCAAAGTGGAGTCCCCCAGGAATAGTAGGGATAGATAGTAAGGCCACAAGTTAGGTAGTTTCAGAATACATGTAATCAGGATGCAAAGTAAAGGTAAGTGAATTCTGCCATAGTTACAGAAAAAAGACAGTAAATAGATCACAGATGAATTATAGAAACACTGTGATTACCAGACAGACACACTGAAACCATTCCCATCACTCAGGATGATTTTCTTGTCTGTGATCTCACAACAAACTCCCTTGTTTACTATGGCAGCAATGTTATCTTACACAGTTATATGCAAAGGTTTGGGCACACCTGGTCAAATTACATGTATATATACTCTACAGAGAACCATTTTAATGCATAAATGCTACTTATTTGCTGAATTTAACATATTGAGGAAAAAACATAAAATGACACACAAAAGTTACAGCACAAATCATTTTATGACTTTAGTTTTTACTAATCTGTTAACACATAGAAATTGTGCTCTAAAATCTGCAGAAAAATGTCATATTTAAATTTGTGCCCAGTGCACTCATTGTATTTTCACACATAATTTGACTGTTTTTCAAATTTGACTTTTTCATACTTTTGCATATGATTGTAAATGATAAATTAAGGTTAAGATAAATTTCATTTTTCTTGAGTAGAAGTTTACTTCCAAAGTTTCTTTTACTGCTGTTATAATACTGAGTGATGAAGGTCCATATTCTTGGAAGGCTGTAAACTGAGTTTGGATGAAAAACTTTCCATAAGTCACAGAAAATGAACCAATCTGAGAACAGCAAATGGTCTACAGGATATTAGGATATAATATAAGGATATTATCAGTGAATGTGTGGGGGCTGTGCACTACAGCTTTTAGTATCCGATGGTACCACAGGAACTTAATCTGGCTCTGGAGCCATGGATGGCTGTGGCATCACCAGGGATCGAACTTGCATTCTCCCAACAATAGAACCAACGCTTAACACTCAGTTTAACATTTTAATATTCTATTTCAGATAAGCTATGTGTGAACAGGTTTCCAGGATGAGCTCATGGACTTTTTCATGCGAATACTTTGTTTACAAATATCTGTCTTTAAGCTTTAAGCTTCCCTTTAAGCTAATTAAGTTGTACATAGCTAGCTAATGTATGTAACACTGTGACAGGACACTACCTAATGTTTCAATAGTTTTTTCAAGTAGGGGCTAAATATTTCTATTTAACACAGATACTGACGCAGCTTAGAATTTTCCAGTAACAAATGTCAGTAGTGTAACATGAGTTTTAGTAATGTTTGTAAGGGTAATATTAGCTCATTCTTACAGTGTGAACTGCACCTCCTCAGGAAGTAGGCTAGTTCAGTTTGTCAGAACACCAGCATGGAGGCAATTCTATCATTTGCTGACCGCTGCTTCAGAATCGTCAGCAGCATGTTTTCTTTTCCAGTGGTCGAAGGTACTGCTGGGCTTTCGTGGAAAGCTAAGTGAAACTTGGATATCATCGAAGTCCAAATGCCTTTTTTCTACATCATTTGAGCACAGCACTTGTCTTTTACATGGTGTCAAACGTTCGTAATAAATAGACAAATATAAAATTGGTCCAAAATTGATCCAAAAGTCTCTTTACATTTACAGTAAACTTACAGTAAAAGTAAAGGAAGTTTTTGCCTTGTCCTGTAAAGTTGCCATTTTGGAGACACTTGTGTTTTTTTTGTTTGTTTATTTTTTTAGTGACAATATGTTGTATGTGACTACTTTATCCTTTATTTTTAGAAAATGCTCCCAGACTTTACATCTTTTTTTAGCTTTCAGACAAAACTGTTCTTTTTCTTTTATTATCTGCTCACATAGGCATGACTCTGTATTACTGCTCTCTTCAGGTTAAGTTGTTAACTCTCTCTAGATTGGAGGTCACTTTGAAAAGGTGGATTATTTTTTATTGTCAACATTGTTGATAATGTTGGAATAATTGTTTCAACCCTAGTTTCTATGTATCTGTACTTCAGAAGTGCTTCATCATAATTATTCTGCATACTAGCAGCATTTAAATAAAGAATCTTTATCACTCCCTTTCTCTTGTCACTTTTTCTATGATATGACAGTCTGTTGTCTTAGCTCACATGATCTGAGTTGTTACTGTGATGACCTCCAGATTCTTTCACATGTCCAGCAATGGCCACAATTCTGCTGAAGGCCGAATGGATGTATGGATGTGTGCCTGCAAAAGTGTGAAAAAAGCAGATGAGTGTGAGTCTGTGATAGCACGAGAACAGGTCGAAATGAGGATCATCGATCGCACTGTCTGGCAAGCCATAGATTAGAGCGAGGAGCATTAGTAGCGATCTCCCTCGTCAGCACTGAGGAACACATTAAACGGGCGCATCAGCAACCCTGTCTCGTAACCATGGAAAAGAACCAGGAGGACAGGGGTGCAAGGGCAGCGAGTTCAGGAGGCAGTCCCTCAGGACATCTACTTCAAGCTTGCAGATACAGACATGTGCTATGCTACCTGTAGCCAATTCCACAGAATGATGTTTGATGTGGTCTGTCACATAAATCTTATAAGATTAAAGCACAAAGAGACTTTAATTACAGAAGTGGCATACAACCCACTACAACGTAACAAAGGGTCATGTTTTTATCTTAAGCATTAACACGATTTCAGGGTGCCTGTGCAAGACCAAACTTCGACCAGGTAATGAAGTGATGTACTCTGTGTTGTGCACTGCAGTTTATCTCTCAACTCTATCATTTGCTAGTTGTTCATGGACAGCCTCTTCAGCTCACCACAGTATTTTAGCATGTTAATGTTATTATTAAGTGCTGTCAAGTCATTTCCGAGTGACGCCGACCGTAAGGACAGTGTATCTTCAGAATATCCTGTCATCTGTTTGGGTTTTCAGGCTTTTGAATGGCTGGTTCATGATTCCTCTGATTGTATCCATCCATCTTGTTACTGGTTCCTCTTTTCCGATGAATTGGTTCTTCTCAGAATGTGTCAAAAATTTGATTATCTGGGCTTCAAGTGGGAGGTGAGGCTTAAGTTGTTTGTAGATCTGTTTGTGTTCTTTGGTATCCAAGGAACTTTCATAAGTCTTCGCCAACATCTAAGATCAAAGGCATCTATATTTCTCCTGTCTCGCTTGTTTAGTGTCCAGATCTCACATGAATGAAGAACCACAGAGAACAAAGAAGTCTATAGGTTGGATAATTCTGGTCTTTGTTTGTAGAGATAAATCATTGCATTTGAAAATCTGTGCTGTATTTCTTGAGTGCTGGATCCTCTGTTGTTAATAGTTGATCCAAGTAGGCAAAAGTACATAGAGTGAAAATGCTGATTTTTCAAGGAAGCCAGCAATTTAATTGTTGATTGTGAAGCAGGTTTTGGAGGTTTTGGATCTTATCACAATGACAAAGCTATATGAGTCTGAGTCAAGACTGAGTCAAGACCAAGACTTTGTAGTCTTGGGACGAGAAGTGACAAGACCTAGACAGGACTGAAAACAAAACTTTGAAAAAAATGTGTTCAAAACTTCAAATTAAAAAATATAAAGGGAAAAAAATTAAATTCATTTGTAGTTAATTAGACATTCATTACCGTTCAATATACATCTACATCTAATCTAACCCACCTGATCCGGGTAAATAAGGCATTCAGTAGCATCTGAACATTAGAGCCAGGTGTGTTGGAACTCTCCAGAGTGGTAGATCTCTAGAACCAGGACTGAGCATCTCTGAGGGACTGTTTTCTTTCATTTGTAGATTTTGTTGAAAAGTTCAGTTTCCAATCACCTCAGATGGAGGCACTGCTCTTGGCTGTTCTTAAGAACAAAGAGTTCACCCAGGAGCACCAATGTCCAGGGGTTGCTCAAATAGATAAATAAATATATAAATGATTGATGAGTAAAACTGTTTGAATTATCTGTTGTTAACAAAAAACCTGTTAAAACACTCAGTTTACTTTAAATCTATTGACACACCAGACTAGTCAGTCTCTTTATCGTAATGTGTACATGAATGGAAAGCATGAATACCAGATTTTCCTTACTTACATACTGTAATGCATTTCTGAGTAAACAATCTATCACGCAGGGTCTCTGAGGTAGCAAAGTGTTTTCGCTTAATGATAGGTGAGGGTACCGGAAGGGGAAGGAAAAGCATGATATTATTGGTCAGTAATGTTTTTGCACTGGAACATGGTGATGTAAATCAGAAAAAAAAAAAATCAGATGCTGGCAAAAAATCTATCATTGTTGGTTTTTATCGAAAAAGTATTGAGACATTTTTTCGATCAATGCCCTCCTATTGACATACCTGGCAGACCTGGACAAGGCCTTAGCTGAGGAGCGAACATTAGTTTAGATATTTTGTGAACAGTGTATGGGACACCCTTTAACAAAAACTACTGAAATGTTTTAGTTTTTTGTCAGTAGATGTGTGGTGTGATGGAGAAAGTGTTTTGTTTGTCGACATCAAGGAGACAGAGGGAGCAGAGAAACCAAGTCTGGATGCGAGTCCTACAACACTACTAGCAGCACTGTAAAAAGTGGAGCTGAAGTTAAATACTTTCAAGGTTTACATTGTCAATCTAACTTATTTATGTTGCTTTGCTTTCTTTTTCAAAGTATTTATTTGAAATGAGTAAATCCAGTTAAACTGTTTGTTACCACACAAAGTATTATTTTAGGTTGACTTGACAAAGCATTTTTTACAATGAAAGTTTTTCAGCAAAACATTGTGATTCTTTTGAGAACTTACAACATTGTTAATCTTCAGAGAGCACAAAAAGTCCCAGATAAAAATTGTGTCCAAGAGTTTGCAGACACCTCATCAAATTCTTCTTCTAAAAGCGACAGTTTTAAAGTAGAATTCTGTTGATTTTTCAAAATATATGTATAAGTACATTGTTATGATATATTCAGAGTAGTCTGATGCAAAATGGTTAATGGTAAAGAAACTTAGCGAGTTAACTTAGTTAGTTAACTGCATCACTAGTTAGTTAAAGGCACAATCTGGTCTGCCTGAAGGTGGCGCTGTAGCAAATTGGTTCACCCAGTTGGTCCTTCACAGCCTAGCAACTGTAACTTGGTCTGGGATACCTCTGCAAAACTTTACAATATGCCACAGTATATTTGTAAATCTGAAAAATTTCCCCAGAGATCGGTGGAAAGAGTGAATTTTTACTCATTTCTCAAAATTAAGACAAAAAAGGAGATGTTTAAAATCTCATTTAATGTGTGGAAGAGTGCATTACCAAACTAGAAAAGAGCATCATTAAACCAAACATTTTGCTGCCATCAGTGCTGCTCCGGCAAGTTAGCCTAACAGTGAGTTAGCGGCCAGACAATGCTGGAGTAGCCAGCCAGCATAGAACCCCACCTCCTCATACCAAGAGGTATTTCTCATACTGATGACTATCTCTTTCTATTGGCAAAGATTTCTGTGGAGATCATACAAGCAGTGTGAGTTCAAATAAACCCTTTTGTCAGCACTGGGTGCACTTCAGCTGAATTCACTGATTGAAGGCTGTTTGAATCAGCAGCTGATACAGCTGAGAAATGCAGCCTGCATTCTTACAGTTTTCAAGGATGCTACTGGTGTGACAAGGCAAGTCAGTTGGTGTTTATCATTCCTCAACATATATTGTATACATTGGAACGAAATGTTTCCACTGTGCAACATACAACAGCAGCACATTACACAGGCCTACATAAAGTGCACATACACAACAGTGTGAAACAAGTGCAGAATATACAATAAATACACTTGATGCAACTAGACAGGAGAGCAAAACTATATGTATTATATGGCCAAAGGTATGTGGACACCTGATCATAACACCTATATAAGCTTGTTGGAGATCCTTTTCCAAAAACATGGGCATTAATATAGAGTTGGCCACTCTCTTCTGTGTCTGTGGGACTTTGTGCATATTCACTCAAAAGAGCATTTGTGACATAAGACACTGATGTTGTACGAGAAGACAGTTGTCGTTCCCATTCATACCATGGTGTTCATTATGACTGAGATCAGGGTTCTGTGCAGGCCGGTGGAGGCCCTCTGCACCAAACCTGTCAAACCATGTCTTTATGGACCTCATTTTGTGCACAGTGGCACAGTCATACTGGAACAGAAAAGGGCCTTCCCAAACTGCCACCACAAATTTGTATGCTGTAGTGTTAACATTATCTTTAACTAACTAAGGGGCCGAGTCCAAACACTGAAAAACAGCCCCAGACCATTATCCCTCCACCACCAAACTTTACTGTTGGCACTATGCATTCTGGTAGGTAGCATTTACCTGGCATCCACCTAACCCAGATTCATCTATCAGATTGTCAGATAGTGGAACATGATTCATCAATCAAGACAAAATGTTTCCACTACTCTAGAGTCCAGTCGCAGGGTGCCTTACATATCTCCAGCCGATGCTTGGCATTGTGCATAGCGATCTTAGACTTGTGTGCAGCTGCTAAGCCATGGAAATCCATTTCATGAAGCACCTGATGCACAGTTATTGTGCTGATGTTGCTTCCAGAGACAGTTTGGAACTCTCTAGTGAGTGATGTAACAGAAGATAAGCAAGTTTTATGCGCTATACTCTTCAGCACTCTGTGGCCCTGCTCTATGTTTGCATGGTCTTGCACTTCATGGCTGAGCTGTTGTTGCTCCTAGACACTTCCATTTTACAATAATTGCACTTACAGCTGACGAAGCAGATGTAGCAGGACAGAAATTTACTGATTTACTGGTGAATTTACTGATTTGTGGTGAAGGTTGCATCCAATGACAGTGACAAAAGTCACTAAGCACCTCAGTATGACCCATTATACCACTGTGCAATTTGTAATACACATTGTAATACCCATTGTTTAAAAAGGCCAGTAAAATGTATAGTAAAATATACAGTATGCATTATCAGCAACATACTAAAGGTACTAAACTGTCACTAGGGTGGTACCCTCAAGGGTACGACTTCAGTACCCTTAGTTAGGGATAATAAATGTACCATAATTCATTAAAATTATATTTTTAAAGGTTTATTGACTCCACAGATCCTGTCTTGACTCCAGGTTTTTTATTTTACTGTTCTGTTTTAAAACATAACTTACGGCATGGTACAAATACATATCTTTCCCCTGAGAAAACGTATTTAAGGTACACAGTTGGACATTAAAACCACTGTTGTACCTTTGGGGGCACATTTACATCGTTTATTCCTTGATGAATGAAAATTGTACCTGCACAGTGCCTTTCTTCTGACAGCGTGCCATTTCTTTTGTTGAACAGGGTGTTAATTAAGTGCAGGGTGGGAAATGCATATGCCTTCAGTGACTCAAACCATTTTAACTTGCAGGATAGCATTTGACTACAGGTAAATTAATGTTTTTTTGCCAGCTACCCTACTATCATTCTCATCACCAGTATTTTCTTGATCAAACCTAATGCAGTGACTCCTCTTGACATGACAAAAGCTGCCTTGGTAGACCGTTACCGTTTATGCAATACACACAAGGAGCATACCTCACAAAATGACTATGTGGAATCAAGTCTATAGCTTCAGAGTTGACTCAGAAGCTATAGACTTGATTCCACACAGTCATTTTGTAAGGTATTCTGTTGTCACTGTCTAGACAGCCTGTCTGAAACATGCATGTTTCTATTAGACACACATGACAGACTGGCTGTATTTTACTTTGGTCAAAGTGGAAAAAAATCATTTGTACAATTTGTAACAAAAGGTGTCAGAATCAGAGCTGACTCTGAAACAAAAATTCTGAAATTGAACAGTCCTAGATACAGAGCCCTGCTGGTAACAGCCCATAAAATAAAAGTAACACGTGGCTCAGTAAAGCATGGGAACGAGATCCTAATGCGTGGCCACTACTTACTAAGTTGTGGGAATGAAATAATTAAGTCATGGCCACGACTTAGTAAGGCATGGGAACGAGATTAAGTTGTTGCCACGCATTAGGATCTTGTTCCCACACCTTACTAAGTCATGGCTTGTCAGTTAGGCTAAATGTGTGATACCCTGTACAGCTTCAGATAATTTTTCTGGTGCAAAATATTAGAAATTGCTGTTTTTAAACCCCTTAAAAGTTTTATTACACACGTCTATAACCTAAGAATAGCTCAGCCAGTTTGCACTGAAGTCCCTGCATTTATTGAATAATAAGCCTTAGTATGGTAGCGCTCACCACTATAAAAAGAGATACTGCTTTCGCACAAGTTATGGTGCTTTATTTTCCAGCTGTCGTTGACCACAGCCACGCCATACATAAGCGAAGCTTTTTCTCTCTAACAACTCATTCTCTACCTAGTTCACATCTTTCATTCTCTCTCCACATACATAAAACCCCTGGGACGGTTCTTAGCCCTTCTCCCTCTCCAATCAAAATCCATAGCAATCAAAATGACCTAATGTCTAAGAAAAGAAACTGCATTTTAAGCTGTTTTAAAAATGAGTATATACTAGTCGATTTCATAAATTATCACATTTACACAGTATTTTCTCTTTTGTTGGCCATGGTGCAATTTGGACAGGATTAGTTTTCCATATGGAGGTGAGATAATACAGTTTTACTCTAGAACATCTATAATGTTGTAATGACCCAATCAAACTGAAAAACTAAGGAATCTTTATTTATGTACTGTCTAGAAAACATGTCAAAACGTTTAATTTAGCTGTTATTTCATTTACCCTAACCATCTGGCTACCTAGCTGTCTTAAGTGAATGCGCTGTGTCATTAGCATGGGAATTTACAGTCAACATTGTCAAATAAAATCAAACATTTTTCTGTCAGTTTACATGTTTTAATGTTTAAAGTTGTACACTTCACCTAAGACAACATATATTTGCTTGATTTGAGCCAGAGAACATGATTAAAAGCTTTTTGGAGAGCATCCATACTTAGGAAAAACCACAAAAACTACTTTTCCACAGGATATCTTTGCATTTTTACTGACATTTCAGTTCATAAGGCATAAATATAATCTGGAGTTATTTCTACAGTTAGTTTACAGTTTGTAAAATTGACATGCATGGCAGATTCAGATGGGACTAAAACCACTGAGAAACACCAGATGCTGTGCAAACCTCACCTGTATGCCACTAACCCTCCTGATGACACTGCTGCACAGACTAAACTATTTAATCACAGCCATTGCTTCACTGGCTCTTCCCATTTTCTTTATCTTAATATTTTATACTAATTTGTTGCCGTCTGTCTCTGAGGGTCTCAGTTGTACATTGCTATTACATTGCTATTGCTATGCCATTATTTTGCAATGCTAAGTCATTATTTTGAGAAACTTTACTATTTTGAGAAACATTCTTTTTACTTTGAGATGCTTTATGCCTTTGAGATGAGAAAGTGTCTCAAATAATCAAAAAGCATCTCAAAGTAATGACAAAGTTTCTCAAAATAATGACTTATTCTCTCATTAATTTGAGATACTATCTCAAAATAATGACTCAACATCCCAAAATAATGAGATAATATCTCAAAATAATGACTTAGTATCTCAAAATAATGAGATTATGTCTCAAAATAATGACTTAGTATCTTAATGAGATAATACCTCAAAATAATGACTTAGTATCTCAATGGGAGAATATCTTAAAATAATGGCTTAGCATCTCAAAATAATGAGGTAATATCTCAAAATAATGATTTAGCATCTCAAAATAATGAGGTAATATCAAAAAATAATGATTTAGTATCTCAAAATAATGAGATAATATCTCAAAATAATGAGATGCTCTCTCAAAATACAGACTTAGTATCTCAAACTAATAAGATAGAATTTCCAAAATAATGACGTAGTATCGCAAAGTGGCATAGCAATTTACTTACGAATTTAAAAAAATAATTACGCCCTGGATATTTTCAGGTGTCATGAACGGGCTTCCATACTGCTGCTGCCACGCGCCCATCTCAGCTGCGGCTGTTCTAACCATACGCTGTATAAGGTTTGGCGCGGTTGCTCTCACTCCTAAACAGTAGGGGGCGATATTCACGTCCACGCTGCGAAGCACTCCAAATCGAAATGAGACGGAAAAATCTTTTTTGTTTTTTTCAAATCATCACAGCCACCAGCCTCTCTCTCCGGTGCTGTTTGCATCCAAATTCCTCTCCGGTGCATGAGAAAGACCCGCTGCGCTCCGACCTACCGGCCGAATAAGTAAGTGGAACTGCGCTGAAAACATTTGGGCTTTTTCGGCTGAGCGCTATCAGCGCATTTCCTGCAGAGAAAACTTGTCTTAGTTCGCCAGCTTCCATTTAGCGAGTTAGCCCGTTAGCTTCAGCCTTTCATTACCTGGAACTGAAAACGGTGTTCTGCTCTGCTCCGAGGCGGGCTGAGCCGGGAGACGGGTTTTGTTTATGTGCTGGAAACTGGTGTGTTACTCGCCCACGTTTCGTCGCATGTGTCTCTCTAATAATTAGACTCAAAACAGAAGAAGAAGAAAAAACCCAGAACAAAACAAAATGTGAACATGTTCGTGGTACCCAGTGATGCTGCACTCGCTGTTGTTTTCAGTGAAATTACAGGTCTCTCTCTCTCTTCCCCTCTCTGTCTGTCTCTCTCTCTGTCTGTCTCTCTCTCTCTCTCTATTTTTTTCAGATGTGTAATCATATCTGTTTGTCTTTTTATCCCTATATATTATGTGTATTTTTAAAGATTTTTTTAAATATGTGTATTTTTAAAGAAAAAAATCTCTGATCATTGTAAATATAATAAGCAGCCTAGTCAGCATATACATGCAAATGCAGGAGTTTTTAAAATGTAACACCATGAAAATACTAACCTATAAAAGAACTGTACTGTTTTTAAAGTATTTTCACGGCCATTCAAACAAATTGAAACAAATTGTGTTGTAAATAAAGGTATAGAAGGGTTCTAACATATCTAGTAATATTAACATGTTTCAAATAATTAGTAGGAAACTAGTAGGTAAAACATTTTTGTATTATTATTATTATTATTATTATTATTTCTAAAATGAAAAAGGGCAGTCTTAGATACGTCCAGAAAGATACATATACAAACATGAATCATGTTTTCAAAATGCGGAAAAGGCTGCATGACATAAAAAATTGATAAATGAATATCTACAAGTCGTTGTATTTAAAGTGGTGATAAAATCTCATGGGCAATACCTTGACCAAACACAAACAAAACAACAAAAGATTACAGTATATTATTAGTTATTTAATAGTTTCTTATTGTACCCAGCTTGAAATATGATTGTACACTATATGTGTATTTATTTTTTACGTGTAATTTACTGAGGGAACCCCTGCATTTGTAAGGAAATTCGCCAGATATTTTTTTCCACTCTCCCGCCGCCATTTCTCTTAGACTGTCTCTCATATTTGGCATTGCCTATGTAGTTTTATTTGAAGACATGAAGGACAGGCTTAAATTAAACATATTCAAAATATTCAACCCAAATCTCTGTCCTTGAGCTGGGTTGTGAAGCTCAGCACTGGCAGAGTAACAGAACCGCTACATGAAAGTGTTCTGTGCCTTGTTGAGCTGCTAACCGCAGACAGTTTCATTTTGAGGTCACAGTGTGGCGGCTTTCTTACCAATTAAATATATCTGATGTGGGAAAATCATCTCTTGTTGTTAGGCCAGTCTGACAGTTCCCGACATATAATTCATACTTTTGTAATTAGCAGCCAAATTATTCTCCAAGAAATGTGTTAAGCTTGCGTAGATCATGGAATTTGCATAATGTCTATGTTGCTCAAATGCTGCCTGTTTCTCCAGTTCATAACTGATATTGAAATTTTTATGTATTTCATCCTGGTTGTTGTCATATTGCTGAGTTATGCTAACAACACTTCAAAGCACTCTGAAGTGTATAAAAGCCAATATGTTGATTTATTTAGAACATAATAAATTAAACACACAGTAAAAACTTTAAATTAAAAAAATCTTGATTGAAGGAAAACACAGACAATTAAACATGAGAAAATCAACAGAGAGAGTAAGAGTAAACATTTGTAAACAACTCTGTGAGACAGAAGCAAAAAGCTATAGAATAGTTATCTTAGAGGCATCAGACAGTTCTGAGATTCAGTTCCATACAGTAGTAGAAGTGTAAACCTACTAGGAGAGACTGCGGCACAATACGTTTTTTTATTTGCTAAATAATTTTAAAAGCAAGATTAATTTTTTTCTAAGTAACATGCACCCCTCTGTTACAAAAGAAAATGTAAGCTTGTGCTTCCTGCACCTACTGTTGATGAACAATTCAGCTGAAAGAGGAGTGCAAACGTTAAAACTTTCTCCATGGGCAGGGTTAATTGTAAAAGGCTAAGTTGTAACAGTAGATAGAAAAGTCTAGATAAAAAGCACAAGTAATTTAATACAGTTCTGTGTTTTTGAACCAGACAAGCTTTCCTGCGTAAAACCTCTGAAAAAAATGAACTGTTGTGCATTTATATGGGGGACATATGGACTTCTCTCATTGTCTGTCTGGGGAAGCTTAGTTACAATATCTGTTAGATTGCTGTCAAAATTCACAGATGTTGCTAGGTGACTATTAAAAGATGGCCAAAAGCATGTTCAGCTAAGATCTGTTTAACTACATAAAAATGGTTCTTAAACTTAGATATTTAAAAGTATTAACCTTTACTGTAAATGAAAGTCTGATTTCTAAGAAAGTGCTTGTTGAAAATGAAATTTGCCCAGTTTCAACCCCAAAACAGAAATACATACTTCATCCTGATCTTGGTACTCAATTTAAATAGAACGTATTAATATTTGTGTTGCTTAATAAATTATCTTTGTTCTTTTCCTCTGTACCAGCAGCTGTATTTAGGTTTTCTTTGTTTTTCTGGTAAAACATAAAAGTTTGTGGGTCATTTAAGGATGAATTACCTGGACTAGTGGTTCCCAGACCTGGTCTTGGAGGACTTCCTGCCATGCACATTTTAGTGTTTCTCCTGCTTCCATAAAACCTAATCCAACTATTCAGCTATTTAACAAACTTCTCTAGAGAAGGGTGAAAACGTTAAAACACGTAGGGCAGTTGGAACTTGAAGTCCTGGGTTTGAAACTTTGTCTTTTTCTGGTTGAAAGAATGTTGTCCTCATTGAAAGAATGAAGCCTTAATCCATTGTCTTCTTTTTTTTTCCAGAATCTAGTGATTGGAAAGGCAAGTCTGGGTGGAGATCCCAGACCCAAGGTAAGCCTGAAATAATGATGGAGGTTGAGCAGAAGGACGGATCTGATAACAGTCTGGTCTATGGAAATAATCCTGCCAAACGTGGCAGAGGCAGGCCAAAAGGGTCAGTTAAGAAAAAGATTATCTCTGTCACAGAAGTAACACACAATGTCAGGACATCAAAAAGAGTGGATTATTTTTCACCTGAAACAGTGTTTAGACCGAAAGTGAAGAAGCGTGGTCGCCCTAAGAAGATAAGAATGCCAGGACGGCCAAGAAAGATCCCCCTTACACCAGAAGAGGAAGCAGAGAGAATGTTGAGGTTGAGCAAGCAGAGGAAACGGAGGCTTTCTAAGCCTCTTGGGAGACCCCGCATCCATCCCCTCATAAATATCCCTAAAGAGAAAAGGGGAAGAGGTCGACCACGCAAATATGAACCCATAGCAAGAGCTTCTTCGCAAAATGGTACAGTCAATGGAAACCTGAAGAAAAGTATAAAGAGGATGTCTGAGCTTAGTGAAGCCATTCCTCGAAAGAGGGGACGGCCGCAAGGTTCATTTAAGAAGAAACGGGGTCTAGCGGCAGGTTCACCAGCAAAAAGGGCCATTCAGGGGACTCCTAGAAAGAGGGGGAGACCCCCAGGTTCTGGAACCAAGATATCAGTCAGGCAGGAGTCAAACGGAGCTCCTCGGAAGAGGGGCAGACCCCCAGGCTCTGGAACGAAACAAAAGGTCATAACACAGGAAGCAGATGGAGCTCCTAGAAAGCGAGGGCGACCCTCAGGATCTGGGCTGAAGATAAAGTTTGCAGCACGGGAGACGGACGGAATTCCTCGAAAAAGGGGTCGGCCCCCAGGTTCCGGAGCAAAGATAAAACTGCCATCACAAGAAGCAAATGGAGCCCCTCGAAAAAGGGGAAGACCACCAGGTTCTGGAAAAGCCAATACTCATGCAAAGGAGACCGAAAACAGTGATCTGAGCAGCAGCAGTGCCGTCTCTGCCAGCAGCCATCCTCGTAAGAGGGGCCGTCCTAGCAAGGCAAGCCTTGCTGAAGCCTCTGCAGGCAGTAAAGGTGAAGAGCAAAGTGAGGTGAATGACGCATCCGCACCTAAACGACCCCGTAACTCATTTGCCTCATCTGAGTACTCAGGTGTGGAGGCAGAGACAGTGGCAGATGCTGCAGACCAAAAGGCCAGCGGGAATGATGCTGCAGAGGTGGCACCTGAAGGGGTGGTTGGAGGGAAGAAGCATAAAAAGAAGTAAGAAGAAGTAAATCATTGAGTGCAACAGAGCACAGAATATTTTTGAATGAGTTTTTAACAAAATGAAAACAAATTGTGTCATCCTGAAGGTTATCTTGAAGGCTAACCTTTTTATCCGTTTTATTTTCTTTGTCGCTTGAGTTCTGTGCCTTTTGCATGTGTTTTTAAAGATGGTTTGGTGTTCTGACGTTCTGTTCCATCAGCTCAATGTTAATCCAAAGTGAAAAGCAGACCTTTTCAGAAGTCCATTCTGAGACTAAACGGAACACCAGTGAACTAAAGGCAAATGATTTTCTGCCGTTACAAATAAGCTGTTTGCATGACTAGCTTGTCATCCTCTATAAGCAAGATGTGAATTTGGAATTTTTTTATTGTGCAATTTTACCAGGTAAGAAAATAAAAGAATTGAATTAAGGATAAAACTCAGTAACTCTGCTAAAATGCAGTGTCATCTATGATGTACTCTAGTGTGTACTGATTACATCCTCGCTAGCTGGTGGCTAGATTTTGTAGCAAGACTATTGTTTGGAGGGTACTGGGAGTGAAACAGAGGACATGTTTTCTGGGCCCTGTGGGAGGGGGAAAAAGTAAAAAGCCCAGATATTTTTTACAGGTTACATCACCAGACAGCAAAATGTAAATATACAGCAGTTTTGCTATTTCTCCACACCAGAATTTGTAGATCTCTTAACAACGTATTTTAAAATTCTTTGCGGATTGTTGCGTTTTACATAAAACAAGTCTAGTTAGTTATCATTGCATCTTATGTTGCTTTGGTACGCTTATGTTGTCATGTACATATCCAGTAACATCTACATAAAAACTGTAACTGCCATATTTACTCTGTTGATGAGTATTTTAATGGCTTACATGGATCAAATTTGCAATTTGAAGAGGTTTGCAAGTTTGTTTGCGTGGTTTGTTGTAGGGATTAGAATTTTGACCGATAACTGACCATTATTTGTCAGTGAATAATCGTTAACCGACAAACCTTAAATAACTACCCATGAAAACAAGAACCACAGCACTGTTTTAATTAAAAATGACTTGCATTATTGAATGAAAAATTGCACCCTAAAGTAACAGATATGACAGAAACCTAATGGAGTCTAGTACTTACCCCATATTATTAAACCAACTTAAGAAACATTTATGGCCTGACTGGAGCCAAATGCATAATGTAAACAACAATTACTGTAAAGTCAGTAGCTCATGGCTTTTAAGCTTTTTGTCATGGAATTTACTACATAGGCTAATCGTTAGCTAACAAACACATTTGCAGGCTAGCTTAAGGCTACCTTCAGCAAAAGTAACTTAACATTTAAAAAAAAAAAAACAGTTGTAGTCTAACCTGGCACTGTCGTGTGGCTGAATATCCTTGTTGTGAAACTGCTGTAAACTACTTTTAGGATGGTTTAATCTGTGCAATGTGCCAAGTTGACAGTCAGAATTGACTCCAGAAAGTTCAATGAAAAACCCACCTGTTGAAATATCAATTGTTTATTGGAACTAAAATGAACTTTTCAGTTGAAGCATTCGTTGAACATTTAAGTATTTGTCGGTTAACGGTTAATCAGTTAATCGGTTAATTGTTAAGATCCATTTTTGTTTTTGTTGTTTTTGTTTTGGCACCTTCTACCCAAAAACAAATGTTTTATTTTTTTATGTTTTTAACGTGTGAGGACATGAATATATTTTAAAGGAAAAGAAAACGATTTTAATGTACACCTTCTTCCCTTCTTTTAGACATGGACTGAATTAGAACTTCTGAAATTATTTCTGTGAATGTGTGACAATTCATGTTGTGTGTCTGTTTGAATTGATCCACACATCGTGAAAGATGACTGGTCCTTTAATTTCTATTTCTGTCATATGTGTTTTGCCTTATGATACATGTGTTCTCATAGGAGTGAGAATATGCCATGTTGTTTTAAAAAAATATACAGAAATGTTACGTGTGCTACATGTGATGTTTTTAAGCATTTTCGTGCAGGTGCTATCAGATCTTTCGTTGGTACAAAGAGAGTAATGTGAAGAAGGATGCCACCCAAACTCTAGAAAGTATTGTGCAGTATGATGTTTATGGGAAAAATAGGTGTCTTTTATGTTTTTTATACTTATAAAATACTGTCATACTTTGTCTTACGGAAATGGCCTTCCAATAAAGATGTTTGAGAAAACTGAAGTTTTGAAATTAGAAAATTGAAAGGTAGTTTTAGAGAATCAAGTGTTTGAAAATTCATAGTATCCCTTAGATTTTTATTATTTTTTTTAAACAATTGCACTTCACCTTGGTATTGTAGTTTCAGTAACACTGTACTGTAGCGTGCTGTTCACAAGGCTACATAACACCTATATAAGCTTGTCTTGACAACTGACCTAACTCTACATAACTGTTTATAAGTGCTTATTCCAAAAGGCATCATCTGTCATAAAGGCTACTTTGGCTGACTTTGATCAAAATTGGCAAATGTAACCTTTATGACATGATGCTTGTTGGAATAAACATTTCTAAGCAGTTATGTAGAGTTATGTCAGTCGTCATGACAAACGTATGTAGGTGTCATGTAGCCTAATGAACAGCACACTACAGTACAGTGTTACCGTAGTTTCTAACTTTTACTCATTTATCTGCAAGACTGATTTTATTAATCCTACCTATGTTTCTTTTTTTGGTTTCGTTAATTTCACGTTTCATGACTTTTTAATGACCATTGTAATTACCATAACATGACAAAGTCAAATGTCCGTGTGGTATTAGATTTCATTTCATAGTTGGGAGGACACTTAATTCTGCATGATTGAATTGCTCGGCCACAGTCAGAAATACAAAAAAAAAGAAAAAAATGCCTCAATGGTATGTTCCAACAATACCTATTTAAGCATTTTGACTAAACCAACAAGGCTGTTAAACTCACATGCCATTGCTATGTTTCTTTCTTACCTTTTTCTAGGCAATATACTCCCATCTGGCAGAGTCAAGCTCTTGGTATTTTTTGTACTTGACGATATTGTTTGCCTGGTAAATTAGAAAGATGCATTGATGTGCATCAGAGGAGGCATTACCCTTGTTGATTTGATGGTGCTGTTATATATTAGGGGAGATGTTAATACATTGGTGATTGGCTGCAACTAGTTTGGGAAATACAATTCACAAAGTTACAAATTTGTTGAATCGCAAATGTAGGCTAGCCTACGTGAACATCGCTTCCGCACAAAGAATGGTGGTCTTTTTAAAACTGCAGCTCGCACTTGTGGGATATGCTGTTTATTTAGTTTAAGTAAATGTTTATGATGCCTTGTTCTTTGAAACGTTTTAAGCAGTAATCGTGTACGTCCCTAGGTGAAACAATGTGTAAAAAACAACTGCTTTCTTTTGTTTCTAAAAGTACTGACTTGCCGCTATTTTTCTTCTTTTTTTTTTTTTTGCTTAGTCTACTTGAGTATGCCATAGTGCATAGACTCATGTTCTACTCTAGCATCTTTTTAGATGTTTGATTTAGGTATTAATCTGTACTTGTAACCATTAGATGCTGTTTAATGTGAGTTCTTGTATCTCTTGGGATGTTACTTTATCTTAATAAAATAATCATGTTCAATCAAGTTGTAGTGCTTTTTTTAGCCAGGTTTCGCATATTAGTTCACTCTTTAATATTCCCTTACTGTACTTACTTTTTTGGCAGACCATACAGGTACAGTAGACAGTATTCTTTATTACTATTTAATTGCTTTCATATGTAATTACATTTGAATTAAGTTTTTGTTTTTTGTATTTATTTGTTAATTTTATATTTAACATGAAGTTTGTTTAGGTATATGCAATAATGATATGCTTACAGAAAACACAGATTGCATGCTACAGCAGGTAAGAGCAGTAGTAGTAGCAGTTGATAACTCTGTGATGTATAAATAATGTATCCAACCCTAATCCAAGCAACTAAGGTTCTCATTATTTTTCCGTCTTATTGATGTTCATGCATTCTTGCTGAAATGACTAAAAGAAACGTAAACAAAATAAAATTGAATAAAAAGAATGTTTTGTGTGAGCAATAAAGAGTGAATTCAGTTTAAATTTCATAACTCAGAACAAAACCTTGTATCTCCATTTTGTCTTTTTTTTTTTTTTACATTATTTGAAAACACCATCTGTGCTTTACATTGGGTCAACCTTTACCTGACAAATGTAAAGTTCAAAATTAACTGGAAAAAAAATCTCATCTCATTACAACTCTAATCTCATTGCATTAATTACAAAAAACAAAATTTCCCTTTCCTGTAAAGTTACTGTTTTTTCATTGTTTACTCCACCAATAGTTTTCCTTATACTCATCCTCCTCGTACCTCAGCCTTCCGTTCCATTCATCTGGCCTGCTGGCAGCCCCTCTGTCCTTTTGAAGCTTACCTAAGGCCCTCTACTCTCCGACTCTTTCACTGGTACGCTTCTATGAGGTGTATCCCTATATTAAGGCTTCCATACAATAAATAAGGACAATGTAATGTTTAATGTTCTCCTGCTGCGATGACTCGTTGGGATGCTGTGGCCTGTAATCACAAACTTCTAACATGCAGTTAGATTGTAACAACCAATCCCTGCATGATGTACTATTCTGTTGTCCCTCAATTGACACATTACCCAACATGTCCCCGTATATAACATCAAGTCTAAGGGTAACACGATTGTTCCAAGATCGTTGCTTTACAACATCTGCTGTAAGTGCTATATAATGAATTAAATTGACTTTACCTGCCATATTTGCCTCTTTAGTCTCACAACGCTTAACAGCAACACACCGTTACTCCTTTAAGTGCAGCAAGACGGGCTTGACCCCTGTACCTCTTCAGACTAAAGTCATCCACCAACTCCACTTGAATCCTTACTGTCTCACTTCCAGCTCTGATAATCAAATGCCCTACCATTTGAAACTAGTTCTGTTGCTTCCCGCCACTAATTTAGACTCTTTGTACCATGTTTTCTCCCTACGTGGTTACAGTTATTGTAACATTCTGTTAGGATCAATGAACGCCTTCTGTAGCCCAGAGACTTCTGAATCACCAACTCGTTGAATGCTAGTCTTCAGGTGTATCATACCTGACCAGACACAGTTCCTTGTTTAACTTGAAGTTCTTTGGACTTGCATGGTGTCAGAAAAGGGTCAAAAAGATTTTGAGCTTGTAAAACAATATTCACAAATGTACTGAAATTAGCAGTTGTGTTTGAGCAACATCTTACACATAAAACCCAGATTCACAAATACGTAAAAATAAAATACGTAAAATTTAAAATATATAGAAAGAATTTTTGAATGTGTTAGTACTACTTACATGATTTACATTGTGCCAGACCATAAAATCACATGAAAATTTTGAAGTTCCAAGTGTGACAGCGGGAGTTTTTCAGTGTGGTATTATAAATCTGCGAACACGTCTTCATTACTTCACTTCTTTTTGCAACTGCTGATTTTTGACCCTGTTTTGCCGGCAAATTGATGGACCAATAGGAAAGTTTTGTATCTGTATATAATAGTTATTATATGTCTATGACCTACATATTGTGGCGTCACTCAGAGAAAAAATCAGGAAAAGCCTGTTCTGCTTAGAAAAGAGCTTTTTTTATTAAGACGGGCAGAAAATTAGGGCACATCTCTCCTAGCCCTATACTTTCTCCCAGTGGTAAGCTCCAACCCAATTTAACTAAACCCATACCCCCAACACAAAACCACACGTAAAACACTTAGGAACAACAACAATAACTGTCACTTAAAAGGGGAGGACACACTTCCCATTAGCCTCTCCTTATGGCCCTTTTACATGCCTACTCTTCAACCTCAATGGGCTCACAAAAGACCAGCTCTGTGGGCATCATGAGGTCATGGCTGAACATGGGGAGGGCCTGAGTGAACCCAGTGGACTTCTGCACAGTAGAATGGCAAGCCAGTAGGACCGGGGCAAATGTCAGCCCCAATCACACTTGTGCTGGTCAGATAAAGGGCAGCTGAGTAGTGAGCATTTGGTTGAAACGCTCCGCAACACCTTCACCCTGCGGGTGGAGCGGCATGGTCCAGGTCTTTTGGATGCCCAGCCGGTTGCAAACCTCAACCATAACTGCCAACTCAAAGTTGTCCCCCTGGTCACTGTGAAACTCCTCTGGCATGCCAAATTGTCATATAAACTCCTCTACCAGCTGCTCCGCTGTCATGGCCACACTCTGATCCAGGACCACATATGCTTTGGGCCACTTAGTGAAATAATCCACGGCCACAAGCACATAGTGGTCCAGCCTTGGTGGTGGAAAAAGGGGTGTCCACAGCTGCTCTCTCCATAGCAGAGGGATTGCAACGGGGCATGCGATGGCTGCAGCAGCCCTTTCTTGGGGGTATTTGAGTCACAGCAGTGCACAGAGCTCCATGTCCAAGTAGTTGGCTGGCTAGTAGAATCTCTGCCGCAGCCACTTCAGAGTGTTGCCCACCCTGAAGTGCCCCATGCACTGCACCCAGCACTGTTTTGCACAGGCTGCATGACACCAGCAACTGCCAGACTTACTTACCAGGCAGTGTCTCTCTGCATGGCATGACAACCCTTTGCATAACCTGAAGCTGGCCCAACCCGCCTCTCAGTGCCTTGGCAGTGGGTCCCTATGGTGTTATATCTGTCCATTCCAGTGTTGGCCCCACCTGGAACCAACTGCGCACTCAGAAATTTTCAACATCTTCCTCCTCAAGGCTTACTATGTCAAGTTCAGTGCAGCTAGTAGCCACGACGGCAGTGCTTCTTTCAGTTGCTTTGGCTTTCTCATTAAGATACACACAGTACCAGCAGTCCTCAGCAGCTAGTGGCAGTGGGACAGGGCATTGGCATGCGGATTTAATAGCCTTGAATATCAGCTCTCAATTTGCAAGCACCCCATCCCAATCTGGTGCGTGGACCAGCACGGCGTTAAGAAAGATGATGCACCGGCCCCTGGGGACACTGGTGAGCACTTGCTCTATCAGCCGCTGAAATGTAGCTGGTGCATTTTGGAGGCCGAAGGCCTTTACCGTGAAATGCCACAGACCGGCACCCAGCATGAATGCCGTCTTTTCTCTGGCATCAGGAGCAAGTGCCAATACCCACTCCGCAGGTCCAGCAAACGGAAACATGCAGAGCTTGTTGCATGCTGGTCCAAGGTATCATCAATGCACGAGAGCAGATACAAGTCAGGCTTAGTTACAGCATTAAGCCACGCAAAACCACCAAGCTCCATCCTTTTGTTAGGACCACCTGTGCCACCCATGGGCTGTTTGATGGTTGAGTAACTCATGCCCCTGCCATTTCTTTTATTTTCTGTTTAGTGACTTCTCTCTTTACCAACAAGAGCGAGGGTGGAGCCAAAATGGAGCAGCTTTGCCGCAGTTAACGCTATGCTGCACCAAATCAGTCCACATGCAGTTGCTGCAAAGATGTCACTATAATGACTCAAAAGCACCCACAACTGCTGTTTCTGCCTTTAAGCTAAGCCTGACCCACTCCGCTGCCATAGCTCACACGCAGCTTCAGCCCTATCGCAAACCTCCACTGTACTGACCACAGCTCCTGTATTGCCAGAGGCCTCACCTGCGAAAAGCGGTGGTTCACTCAACCTAACAGTGCTCCCCGCCCCAAGAGTTACAGCCAAAGGCTCTAGCACTGTATGTTCAGCTCCTCTAGTGCCATAGGCCTTCCTGACAGAAGGCAGAAGCCTCACTGCCTCGGAGCCTTGACCGTCCACCTTGACCCCGCCACTAAATTCTGTGCACTGCATCTCCTTGCCACCTCTCCAAACTCAGCATAGCACTGGCAACATTGATCATGGTTCCCATTGCTGCCAGGAAGGCTAAACCAAGTGTAAACGCGTCACGTATGGGTGCAAGCCAGAATTTGTGCACTCAGTTCAGACCTCACAGCATGATCAGGAGCTGCTTCCTCACTCTCGTGTCGACTCGGCCACTGGTAACAGAGCTGAGCAGGATAGTGGTATCCTCCCAGCCGTCCAGCATACCTCTCGCAGTGTGGGGAAGCGCGCCCAACCGCGACAGGGAGATGGTCAAGCTTGTGTCAAAGAGTGTGGTGAGCCGTTCGCTGTCGATGCTGCACTCTATTCAAAGCCTGTGGTTTATTTCCACTGGCTCATGGCATTGGTGAGTGAGATGTCCCTTTTCCCGGACCACTAACACACTATCCATGCTGCTGACGCTCGCGAGGGCCATGTTACTTACCACACCCCCCTGGACTCCTCTGCTGCATAACACTGTGTTACTCACTTCGAAGCCATGATGTGAAGGATAGGTTCTGCTGTTTCAGCTTCCACAGTGGCAGCTTGTAGGCTTGTTGGTTTAGTGGGCCGCACATGTCACCTCAGTACTTCCAGCAACAGCATGTTCAGGAACGCGTTCACCAACTCCTTCTCAACTTGCTTCCCAAACATGGGGTAAACCTGCCAGACCACGGTGGTCACGCTCACTCGCTACCCCCTTCCACCTTCGCCTGTCTGGGAGCAGTTTCTTGATGGACAGCACTGCTGGTGCTTCCCCAAAGCACCACTGTCAATGCTGCAAAGTCACCATGCTGCTCCGCAAGTCCGTGAGCACCTCAAGAGTGCCTTTCCCTCCAGGGCCAACCAGAGCTGGATCGTGGTCTCTGCCTCTATCCAGCCGCAAAGTTGAGCAACCATCTGCAGCTGCATTGAGTACAGCTCCCTTCCTCATTGTAGCGTGGCAGTAGCATGCATGCTGGCTCTGCTCTGCCATGCCTCAGCAGGTTGCCGCTGGCAACTGCTGCTCCGCCATCTCTTGCATCAATTGCTCTTTCACTTTTGTTCTCGCCGACCATCTCGTTGCTTCTCCGCCGGCCATCACGCTGCTTTTTCTGCCGGCCATCACACTGTTTTTTCTGCTAGCCATTGCGCTGCCGCCTTCCTCGCTGTTGGCTTCTCTTTCGCCACCTTGTCTTTGTATTTCAGTGGCAAGATCCCACTTCTGAGCAGTGTGGCTTCACTCAGAGGAAGAATCAGGAGAAGCCATGTTCTGCTTGGAAAAGGGCTGTTTTATTAAAACAAGAAGAAAATGAGGCACTCCTGAATTAACTGGTGTGAAGGCAGGTCACTCCTAGCCCTTTACTTTCTCTAAATGGTAAGTTCCATTCCAGTTTAACTAAACCTATACCCCTAACACAAAATCACACATAAAACACAAACACTTCTGGAACCCAGGAACAGCAACAATAACCGTCACTTAAAGGGGGGGCACGCCTCCCATGAGCCTTTTCTTAGCGCACTTCAGTCAGTGGCAGAATGCCACAATATGTATAAATATTCATATTTGCATATGTACAGACATTCATACAAATTTTTAGCTCCTTTCACATTGACCCGTTTTTATTTTACTTATTATATTTTTATTTTATTTGTCCTTTCGAGAAATATTTGCTACTAGTGTGCTTGTCTGGTCTATTCAGTATGTCACGTAATACTTGTGTGCACTAATCAAGATAAATTCCTTGCATGTATAACATACTTGGTGAAATAAAGGGATTCTGATTCTAGGGATATGTGTAACAGAAAGGCACAGAGGTGTAACAAACTTAACCGACCAGCTGGTCAGATAGGATTGGTTTCAACAATTGGTAGCACATGATAATACAGTGGATTAAGTGCAAGGTAAGAGAGTATTTATGGGGCTTATATCATGGAAAACGTTTTTATAAAAAAAAAAAGTGTGTAAACATTGTTACAGTACCATTCACTCCCCAGTCCAGACAATGATATATGGAAACAAAATTCACTGGTTGTATGATGTCAAAAAAAAAAAATGGGCCTCATTCACCAATAAATGTTTTTTTTTATTTGTTCTTCAGGATGGTCCTTAAGTCTATGAAATTTCTTTTTAAGAACAGCTGGATAACGAGGCCCAGTGTATTGACACACATCCAAATATTTACCCTACATCAGTAGCCCATTCACAATGAAGTTTTAAGCAGTGTTTTAGTCTGGACTGTGTTTGAATGAGGCACAACGAGCCCTTTAATAAGCCTCACCTATTAGATTATTTGCTATGCTTAACTGTAAGATTTGTTAGTGTTCACATTTTTAGAATGCTGCTTCATGATTTTCGGTGGGATACATTCAGTAATGCATTACAAATTTATACCGGGTCATATAAATATTTTGAACATTATGTTTACACATTACACATTTATGTTTACACATTTTCATTTAGTTTTGTTTGTCACCCAGTAGAAAACTTACATGAAAAACAGGAAAACCTTCAGAATGTAAAAATAAGTAGAATATTATACTGCAATTCCCATATCAAGCCTTCAGAAGCTGTAAACAGAATTTGTTTGGGGAAAAAAAAGACAGCTACAAATCACATTTTCATCACTTTATTAGAATCAGCACACAATGGGCAAATGACATGCTGTTAAACACCAAACGTACCTCAGAAAATACCTGACTCTTCACCACTAAATGTTTTGGTATTAGGTAAAATTACATTCACTGGCCTGAATAGGATTTGCCACCTGAATAAATGGTTTGGATCTTGAATCAAATTCTCAGGGCAGCATAGTGCAGTTCTACTTGTCTTGACTACTTGCTGATCAAAATTCTTTAAATGCTGGAGACATATTAACAGTCTCTTAGCTCTGCCTTTTCCATTCGCTAGGTTTTATCAAAACCTATGCCAAAAACTTGGGGTAGTGTAAAAGAGATCTCCTTCTCAGCTGGGGCTGAATGTTTGTATTGTATCATAATTTTAAAGATCTTAAGGAATACCTGCTGGTTTATTTAAACTGTCCACACTACTACACCCAACTTGTGTCTATCGACCCCACAGGATGGTTTGGTGGAGAGAGTCAATATATGCTGTTATCACTGCTCTAATCGAGTGACTGAAACAGGGTTAAAACCTTTAATTTTACAACTTAATGAACGTGTTCAGGTATCTCAACACATTTTAATTATACAAGCTTTTTGGCATCTACGAGGCCTTTGCAATATTACAAGCTTACCTCAAAGATTCATTAGCTATAATATAATGAACCACTCTTCTTAAAATGAGCCATCAAATACATAACAAGAATGTAAACTTCTACAATTCAAAACTACAATTCGTACGTTTTCACAAGACAAACAAGAATATGAGAATCCACATTCTTCCGATATTTTAGCTACTCTTGTTACATTGAGATTCTACCTCATTCATTGCTAATAAATGTATAAAGTTACATTCAGCCCATTTGTCTTTCAGTACTTGGTTTGCATAGCTCACTAATCTCATGGCCATCATTCATAAAGTAACCCAGAGTAGGTGTGTTGAATTTGGAACATATCTTTCCCATCTACAACCACTACGTACTGAGAAGCCAGCCAGAGAGTCAGAAACAGTCATTTTTGGGAATAATATCACCTCCTCAATGTAAAAACAATCATGATATTCAACAAAAAATTGAGGAAAGGCATCCTGCAAGAGACAAAACATAGGACTGGACCACATAGATGTGTAACTATGTGGAACTGTGATGAGTAAAAGCAAGTTTAGTTCATGGTAACATATAACGTAGTGCGTGTATCGTTCTTTATTTTATTACTAGTCTATTTTGATTGCATCAATGAGACTGAATTAAAAACCGCCACTGATTAGTATCACATCTACATATAACATTTACATTTATGGCATTTGGCAGACGCTCTTATCCAGAGCAACGTACAATTTGATCATTTTACACAGGTAGGTGAAGGTAATATTAGGAGTCTTGCCCAAGGACTCATCTTGGTACAGTGTAGGGTGCTTGCCCAGGCGGGGGATTGAGCCCCAGTCTACAGCACAGAAGGCAGAGGTGTTTCCCAATATACTATACCAACTGCCATAAGCTTTATATCATCACACATTACACTCTACCTATCCATATATATCTCTTGGATCATCTTTTCCCATTTAAAATGTAATCATTTATTTATTTATTTGATGTGTAAATTTATTTGGAAATTTGTAACATTATCCAATGAGGATGACTGAGACAGACCTGAATCACTCACTTTAATTTCCTGAAACACAGACGACTCATTAACAAAGCTAAAACAGCAGGGGGGGGGAAGCCCATTAAGACAAACATCAGGTAGGAGAAAGTGCACGGTTGCGAAAGCACTCCGAGAGGTATGAAGGAACACGGTCGCATCGAAAGGAGGAAGTGCGGAAGAGGCACTGCGCTGACAGCTACACACCTGCTGCGGTTCAGATGAAAGGCATCAGTTGGGAGAAGGACTGAGGCTGAGGTGGGGAAAAGGCATGGTGGAAATCACACAAAGCGTCTGCTCCCTTAGGCAGAATATCTCACGTCCTTGTATACAGAGAGGCCAAATCAGTAGTAGAAATACACTGGGGGGAAAACAGATGATAGAAAAAGATGATGAGAGAAAACACAGACAAAAAGTAAATAATTATTGGAGCACAATAACTGCATTTGAGTAGTTGGAAAAAGGTGGAATTAATATATATTTACAACTGTGCTTAATATATTGTTTCCTTTTTGTTTCATTTTGACAAAACCTCCAAAATGGTCATTTTACAGAAAAGGAAAAAAGGTTTGGTATTGTTTTTTTCATTTACTGCCCCTTAAGTTCTAGGTATTAACCATGGTACAATCTCCGAAGTTCATTCTTTCAAACAATTCTGTAAAAAGGGCTATATACAGTATTTAAAAGTGGTTTCTTGACAACGGTGGAACCCTTTCTGGTGCTATACAGATCCAATTTTAAAAGGGTTTTTCGAAGAACCATATGCAGCTGGCTTTCCATTATAGAGAGGAATGAATCTAAGCTGTACAAATGAATCTAGGCTGTAAAAGAAAGCAATGATTCATACTAAAACTAAAATCTTTTTTTCTGAGTCATTTCATTATAAATTATAACTTAACATATAATTTACCCTGTACATGGAAGTGTTTGTCATTCACTTTCCTGCTTAATCATGTGGCATTACATTGAAACTTAAGAGCGACTCTGTTTGTACTTGCTACCTTCCAGCCAAATATTGATGAACCTGTTAGTCATTTTTGCGTAACTTATTATTATATTACTGTCTTATTATAATTTAACTCACAATAATTACATAGCACTTTGGAGATGGTACCTCACCTAAAACTATATATATATATATATATACACACACACTCACACACACAAACCTTTCACTTAAAAAAACACTAATTTCATCAAGCTTTTTTGGACAGATATGTCACATTAACATTTAAAATGTACAGATGCGCTATGACTCCTACCTAGCAGAACACTGGCTATTCAAATGAACCTTTATACACAGTAAAAGTCAGCAGAGGTAGTGCACCCACTGAAGCACACTGTCTGCTGGTGTGATGGGAAATGATGGCTAGGATTAATTCTGAAAAAATAAGGTGGTGTTTGTGAGTCTTTGTATATTTTATGCATCCTTAAAGGGAAGGATTATTGCTGCAAGACATTCTGTGTACATTAGATCCCTCAACTACAACTTTGTGAATTTCTACATAAATTTGATCTAAAAGATCATCAGATCTTCATTTAGCTCATAACAATAAATAAAGAGAACCCAATTAAACAAAGCCCTTCCTGGATCGGGGCCTTGTCGTGGCGGAAGGGCTTGTGTGGTCTAGGGATCTTCAGAGCTAAGTCGTCGGGAGCAACATGCTCCTGGTAGGGTCTCCCAGGGCGAACAGGTCTGGAGTGAAGACCCAGACTAACTCGATCCAAAAACCTCCATGAAAAACGGACGCAAAACATCGTGTACCCTGCCCGGGAGAGGGTCACCGGGACCTACCCCTGGAGCCAGGCCTGGGGGTAGCGTCCCTCGGCGAGCGCCTGGTGGCCGGGCAGCCCACGTAACCCGGCCGGGCTCAGCCCGAAGAGGCAACGTGGGGGGACCATGTGGGCCCACCACCCGCAAGGTCCAGCATGGGGGAGTGGTGCAGTGCCGTACAGGCAGTGGGAGATTGCAGGGGGGCCCTTGGTGGCCTAGGCCCCTGCGGCAGAAACTGGCTCTTGGTACGTGGAACGTAACCTCACTGGGGGGGAAGGAGCCGGAGCTTGTGCGGGAGGTTGAGAGGTACCAACTAGATATAGTTGGGCTCACCTCCACCCACAGTATCGGCTCTGGAACCAAACTCCTGGATAGGGGTTGGTCCCTCTCCTACTCCGGGGTTGCACAAGGTGAGAGGCGCCGGGCGGGTGTGGGGATACTCACGAGTCCCCGGCTGGCGGCAGTACAGTTGGAGTTTGTCCCGGTGGACGAGAGGGTCGCCTCAATGCGTATTAAAATCGCAGAGAGGAAAACTCTGACTGTTGTGTGTGCTTATGCACCAAACAACAGGTCGGAGTATTCGGCCTTCTTGGAGCAAGTGGGCGGGGTTCTGGAAAGGGTCCCAACTACAGACTCCATAGTCTTACTGGGAGACTTCAATGCTCATGTTGGCAATGACTGGGAGACCTGGAGAGGCGTGATTGGGAAGAACGGCCTGCCCGATCTAAACCCGAATGGTGAATTGTTATTGGACTTCTGTGCCAGGCATGGATTGTCCATAACGAACACCAAGTTCGAACACAAGGATGTTCATAAGTGTACATGGTACCAGAGCTCCTTGGGTCAAAGGTCAATGATCGACTTTGTTGTCGTTTCATCTGACTTGGGACCATATGTTCTGGACACTCGGGTGAAGAGAGGTGCTGAGCTGTCAACTGATCACCATCTGGTGGTGAGTTGGATCAGATGGCAGGGAGGCAGGGAAGACTGAGGGTTAGACCCGGTAGGCCCAAGCGAATAGTGAGGGTGTGCTGGGAACGACTGTCGGAGGCCCCTGTTCGGAATGATTTTAACTCCCACCTCCGGGAGAGCTTTTCTCATGTCCCGGAGGAGGTAGGGGACATAGAGTCTGAATGGACCCTGTTCAAAACCTCCATTGTGGAAGCTGCCAGGCGCAGCTGTGGCCAAAAGCTTGTCGGTGCCTGTCATGGCGGTAACCCAAGAACCCCCTGGTGGACACCGGTGGTGAGGGAGGCCGTCAAGCTGAAGAAAGAGGCCTTTAGGGACTGGATGGCCCGAAGGACTCCCGATTCAGCAGATAGGTACCGACATGCAAAAAAGGTGGCAGCTGCAACTGTGGCAGAAGCAAAATCCAGGGCGTGGGAGGAGTTTGGTGAGGCCATGGAAAAAGACTTTCGGTCGGCCTCGAGGAGGTTCTGGACAACTGTCCGGCGACTCAGGAGTGGTCGGGGTGACTGCGCCCAGGCTGTATTCAGCAGGGGTGGAGAAACTCTGACTTCAAATGAGGATATTGTCGGTTGGTGGAAAGAGCACTTTGAGGAACTCCTTAATCCGGGTGACATGCCTCCCTCACGGGAGTCAGGGCCAGAGGCCTCTGGTGTGTCAAGCTCCATTTCCCTGGTGGAGGTCACTGAGGTAGTTGGCAAGCTCTTCAGTGGCAAGGCACCGGGGGTGGATGAGATTCGTCCGGAGATGCTTAAGGCTCTGGATATTGTGGGGCTGTCGTGGCTGACATGCCTCTGCAATAGTGCATGGACCTCGGGAACAGTACCCTTGGACTGGCAGACCGGGGTGGTGGTCCCTATTTTCAAGAAAGGGGACCGGAGGGTGTGTGCCAACTATCGGGGTATCACACTGCTCAGCCTCCCTGGGAAAGTCTATGCCAAGGTGCTGGAAAGGAGACTTCGGCCGATAGTTGAACCTCAGATTGAGGAGGAACAATGCGGATTCCGTCCCGGCCGTGGAACAATGGACCAGCTTTTCACCCTCTCACGGATTGTTGAGGGGGCATGGGAGTTTGCCAACCCAGTCTACATGTGTTTTGTGGATTTGGAGAAGGCTTACGACCGTGTTCCCTGAGATATCTTGTGGGAGGTCCTCCGGGAGTATGGGGTGCCGGGGTTACTACTCCGGGCCATTCAATCTCTGTACGCCCGGAGTGAGAGCTGTGTTCGTATACTCGGCATTAAGTCGGACTCTTTCAGTGTTAGCGTTGGACTCCGCCAGGGTTGTGCCCTGTCTCCACTCCTGTTTGTGATATTCATGGACAGGGTGTCAAGGCGTAGCCGGGGTCAGGAGGGCATTATGTGTGGAGGCCGGAGGGTGGCGTCTCTGCTATTTGCAGATGATGTTGTTCTTTTGGCTGGATCACATGGATGCCTCCAGCGCACACTGGAGCGGTTTGCAGCTGAGTGTGAAGCGGTTGGTATGCGGATCAGCACCTCCAAGTCTGAGTCCATGGTCTTAGCCTGGAAAAGGATGGTATGCCCACTCCAGGTAGGGGGAAAGGACCTGCCCCAGGTGGAGGAGTTTAAGTATCTCGGGGTCTTGTTCACGAGTGATGGGAAGAAGGATCGTGAGATCGACCGCAGGCTGGGACAAGCGGCAGCAGTAATGCGGTCGCTGTACCGGACTGTAGTGGTGAAGAGGGAGCTGAGCCGTAAGGCGAAGCTCTCTGTTTACCGATCGGTCTACATCCCGACCCTCACCTATGGTCATGAGCTGTGGGTAATGACCGAAAGAATGAGATCGCGAATACAAGCGGCAGAAATGAGCTTTCTTCGCAGGGTGGCGGGCTACACTCTATTTGATAGGGTGAGGAGCTCGGCCATCCGGGAGGAGCTCGGAGTAGAGCCGCTACTCCTCCGCATTGAGAGGAGCCAGCTGAGGTGGTTCGGGCATCTGATCCGGATGCCCCCGGGACGCCTCCCGGTGGGGGTGTACCAGGCACGGCCTACCGGAATAAGACCCCGGGGTCGTCCTAGGACCCGCTGGAGGGATTATATCTCCAAGTTGGCCTGGGAGCGGCTTGGGGTCCCCGGGAATGAGCTGGAGGAAGTTGCGGGGGACAGGGTCACCTGGGATTCTCTGCTCTCCCAACTGCTACCGCGACCCTATCTGGACTAAGCGGTTAACGATGATGATGATGATGATGAATTAAACAAGTAACACAAAAAGTATATAGTTTTTTCATTGAATCTAGCATTAAATGTCTTCATTGGCAAAAGTATGTAAACCTCTGCTCTCAGGAACTAGTGTGAGCCCCTTGAGCAGCAAAGACTTTAACCAGACGGTTCCTATAACTGTTGATCAGCCGTGCACATTGACCATTCCTTCTTACAGAGCTGCTTTGACTATGATAGGTTAGTGGGCTTTCTTGTATGAACACAACACCTTAGGTCCTGCCATTTCTATTTGATTAAGGTCTGGACTTTGACTAAGCCAATTCCAAAATGCAACATTTCTTCTGCTTAAACCATTCTTTGTAGACTAACTGGCGTTTTTAGGGTTGTTGTCTTTCTGCAAAACCCACCTTCTTTTGACATTCAGCTCAGGGACGGATGCCCTAACATTCTACTGTACAATTTCTTTAAAGAATCCAGTAGCAGCAAAACAGTCCCAAACCGAGATACTGCCACCACTGTGTTTCACAGCCATCCTAGAATACAGTGTTGGGTTTTGCAAAAAATAACGTAATATTTAATCATTTTGTTTCACAAATAGATGAAAAACTGTTTATTTGTTTAACTGGGTTCTCTTTATCTATTGTTATCTAATGACTTCAATCAAGATCTGGTCACATTTTAGGTCACATTTATGTAGAAATTCACAAAATGATGAAGGATTCACAAACAAATCCATGAGGGCTGGGGTCATCCAGAAGAAAACTATCTATCTATCTATATATATATAAATATATATATATATATATATATACACACACACACACACACACACACACACACACACGTGGACAGCATTGTTGGTACCCTTCTGTTAAAGAAAGAAAAACCCACAATGGTCACTGAAATAACTTGAAACTGACAAAAGTAATAATAAATAAAAATTGAATGAAAATCAACTAATGAAAATCAGACATTGCTTTTGAATTGTGGTTCAACAGAATAATTTTAAAAAACAAACTAATTAAACTGTCCTAATTAAACAAAAATGATGGTACCCCTAGAAAAGACTGAAAATAATTTCATTTGCCAAACGTGTAGTCTCATCTTCAGAGTCTGACCAAATCGGACTGAGCCATAAAACTGCTGCAATACTAAGTTTAGCTCAGTTTTGTCATTTTTGCTAGATCAATATTAATTCTAGTATATAATAGTAATAGTTATAATATATAATAGTTGTTTTGTTCCAGACAGTCTGTAAAGCATTTTACAGCCCAATTTGTTTGGCAAATGGTATTCGGTTAATTTCTGGCTAATTCCAGGTTGTTTAGGTTTTCTTCTGTCACAGCTGCCGACTAAAAAGCTTGCTCAGTGGTAATTACCGTTTCGGAATTTAGTGTAGTCTCATCTTCAGAGTCTGACCAAATCGGCTGTCGGTCAAATGTAATCTTAAAAGTATCCATTTTCTGTTTGTGCGCAAAGTAAGAAGTAAAAACGTTCAAATGGCTTGAGCATCTCCTACAGCTGTCAAACTCGTTGCTTAGCAACAGCGTCTCAGCAGTGTGATACAGTGTAAAAAAAAAAAGTGCTGTTATGGCAAAATAAGCACGGTTAGAACACTTCTCAACCAATCAGCTTGCGTGGCCGGAACTAACTGTTGTATATATATATGTGTGTGTGTCTGTGTGCGTGTGTACGTGTATGTGCATAAATATTGTGCTATATAGTATAGTAGTAATTATATAGTAATTTGTCCTCCACCGCATTCACCATTGGTTTGGTACTGACCACTAGACCATAGAATATATATATGTATTTTTCAATAATGTTTTGATTTGATTGCTAAGAGTGCATCAGGCTTAGAGGTGTCAGTGAACCTGCTAGGTTGAGAATGGTCCAACACCCAATAATGTCAAGTCAAGAGAAGTTCTGTGGTCAGAAATTGACCATTGATGAAAGGCTTGAGACTGACACAAATCAACAGATGTGCTATTATATATAACTGTATACTAGTTATTTAGATGTTTCCAATTCACTATATGTCAAAAATATCCACGAGCAGGTGTCTACAAACTTTTGGACATATAGTCAATATTCATTCTATATTTATTTATTTACAAAGCAATGCATGGTCTTATTTTGACTAGGAGATCCAGTAACTGCTGTTTGACATAATATGTGCACTGCACTGTAGGGTAACAGAGTTACTTACTGAAAACAATGCCCATCAGGATGACCCCGATAACCCCCATCATGATCATCATCTAAAGAAAAGAGAAAAATAATAAACATACACTGTGATAATATTTACATACAGAAACGGTTTCATACACCATCAGTATCATATCAAAAGCACATATCTACATTTTGTTCAGTCTTTTGTTTTTCAGTATAGAGATATATGTTTTAGTGATGATCCTGAATACACCTTGAGCTAGTCTAGATCTAGTCAAAACAAACATGTAGTCTTGCAGCACAGCAGTATATGAATAGGTGTGCTTCATCATGCAAATTAGAAATCTCTCAAAAGGTGCTCTTTTTAGGATGTCATGTCATGTTTTGTTAGTTTTTAAAGTGAATATAAGTTCATACATCCTCTACAGAAAAAAACACTTTCTAATAAACATGGCTGTTTATTTTGCTTAATTTAACACACTGGAAAAATGCTAAAACATGTGACCTCTGTACATTTGTGTTTTATTTTTCTCAGTACATTAAGCACAGCAAATAAAAAGACACTGTCCCCTAACACTGCAGAAAAATGCCATATTCGAGTCTGTTCCTTGTACAAGATTTGCCCATTTTTAATTTTAAAAAATCAATAAAACATGTAAATTATCTGGGGGTGCTCAAACCTTTGTATTCAACTGTAAGTGAAGCTGAAAATACCAATTTAAACTGGGGTGCCAAGGTGAACATAGTCTAAATCTTAGAGAATTGTGTTCACGTTTTCTGCAAGTTGTTCAAGCCCATCTTCATTCTCTGGTTCCCAGGAGCATGTTCTGATTTATGACTTCTCTTCAGTTTGCCTGTGGGAACACAGGAAGTACTGAAACATTGATTGAAACCCCATTCATTATGTCTGCAGCCTAAAGTGTGTAAATCTCTTGAGCCTGATGCATCACATTGATTTTAATGAAGCTTCTATGCCAGTGTTTCTCAGTGCTGCTCCTGAGGAGCCATTACACTGCACTGTTTCAACTAAACGAGTTCAGAAACACTGGCGTTAAAAGTTTCATGCGATGCATCAGGTTCAGGAGATAACAGTGATTTACTCACTTTAGGCAGCAGCCATAATGCATGGAGTTTCAATGTCTCAATATTTCTCCTGCCCCCATAGTAATTCTATGCTATTTTATTTATTTTCATAATGTGAGCTAGGTAAGTGCTGTAATGGAATGCTGACATGCACTAAAGCACTACTAATGTAATTTATATATGCAAATGTTTAAACATCCTTAGTCACATTTTTGTTGAAGGTTTAACAAATCATAAACAAATTTAATTATTTCAATTTTCTGCAAATTTTAGTGCACAATTTTGTTTTTTTTGTTTCACATATTAGAAAAAAACCCCTAAACCCATAAAATATAAATGTGCCATAACTTTCGCACAGGCCAATGTGGTAAATTCAGCAAATAAACAGTCACCGTGCATTAAAATACACATAAATGTGCTCTCTTATGTTCTCTTGAAGATGTGTTGACTTATTTAAATTAGAAAATCAAATAAATATGCACAAAGCTTTTGATAAGGGGCACCCAAACTTTCACATATGCAATTTTGGTAAAAGTACTGAAAATGTGCTGTAGCTAAAGTATCAACGACACTACTGGAAAAATAGTAGTTCGGTTCATGTGTTGATTTTGCTGTGTTAGCTTTGGGAAAAAAGGCTAATAATGGGATAATAAAATTCAGCCATCTGCCAATTTGGAAATTGGAATCAGCTACAAAAATTCATGAACAGTGAATACAAAAATTCTTCATTTCAAAATTTCTCTCAGTAAATAACTCTAGTCCTAGGTTATATGAGATTGTTTCCTAGTTTGTATTGGTTGTTTGTCTTTAGTATTATAATGGCTAGTGGGCAGAGTCTAAACACCACCGCCTGTAGCTGTCATATAAAAAATGTTATAGGTCCATTTTTGAAAATGGCTGCCCTGAGTCAACATTTGTGAAAATATGTTAAAACATCCCCTACAGTTAACAAGATTACATATTGGATTTTTCTGTTTTATTTCATAAATTTTAGTGCAAAGTCTTTATTTATTTGCTGAGTTTAATATATTGCAAAACATAAAATATAAAAAGTGGCATAACTTCTACACAGGCTACATTTATGTTTTATATTTTCCCCACTATGTTAATTTAGTGTACAATTTAATGGAAAATTTACTGCACAATTTTAGTTATTTCCTGAGTTTAACATACTGGAAACAATGAAACAATATATAAAATGTGGCATAACCTTTGCACAGGACATATTTTATGCTTTTTTTTCCCAATATGATAAATTCAGCAAATAAACAGTAATTGTGCATTAAATATACAGACGTGTTTTCTCTGTAGAGGATATATCAAGTTATTTTCACTTCTTTGTTCAAATCAACAAATTAACTTAATTTGGCCAGAGGCGCCCAAACCTTTGCACAACTGTAAAAAATAAAAAAATTAAAAAAAGAAAAAAGTACACTTAATGTACGACTGGACATTAAAGTTAAGAATGTGTTTTTCTTTTCCAATAAAGTTACCATTTCAGAGATACAAAAACATTTTGCAAGAGCACCAGTGACAAACTGATTTCCCTGGAAAGCCAAAAAATACCCTCAGATTTAAAATCTGACTAAATAACAGCATCACTCCCTCTGCTGCACTTTCCTCATCACTCAACACAATATAGATGGTCCTGCAGAGATTCTGTGAAATAAATATTAAATAATTCCAAAAGCAAAGCAGAAAAGAGATATTTTTTCTAAGGGTGGGAACAGTCACTAGAGTAGTTTATTTTAGCCATGAGGGGAAAAAAGAGGTGGCGAGTGCATGTATGAGAGAGCAGGAGAGGGGAGGGATTATTATTAGTGGCGGTTACATCACGAGTTGCAGCTGGGTTTTAATCCAGCCGTGCTGTAATCCAGATTGAGGCTAGAAGCACCCTCCCCCAACCTCTGTCCAGAGACGTGATTGGATGGGAGGGTATTCAGCCATCTGGGTAAGAAGGCAGTGGGGGTGGGGACAAGAGAAGAGGAAGGAGAGAACATGGGGGGGTTATAAATTTATACTGTAGGATGGATTGACAGAGAGCTGGATGAAGGGATAAAAATGTAATATGTAAAGTGAGGCTGACTGAATGGAGCTGAGCCAAATACACCATCATCACTACGACAGCAGCAAGAGATTCTCATTCTGTTAAATGGACCGGGGCTCGCGTCAGAACTGGACTCAAACAGTGGCCCAAGGAAGTATTTGGACACTTTAACCATTTAACCATTGATAAACTTTAATAAAATTCTTAAGGACACTTCATAACATATTTAAATATTATTTGTTTCAGAGAAAAGCACTTTCAGAAGAACATCAAACTGATGGTAGACTGTGTGGAGAAAGCCTGGAGCCGTATTACAGAATCACATTTCCTAAATACTGTCCTAACTTTAACCCCAATCGTGCCTTAACTACTGTTTAACTGTATGTTTCCATCATTTTTAGGCAACTGTGACAGGCAGCACAGTTCACTACTAACATAACTTACATTTTTAACATTATTTTGATTACATGTTTATGCTTCAGTAGTGCCAAAGTGACAGAACTTAAGCCCAACCAAGTGGTAGTTACAAAACACATAAACAGTTCAAAACTTCCCTATCCTGAACTACTAGCCTGAGAAAATACTTAAAATTTGACTACTTGTCACTCAGTGTTGTGTGTAAGATGTATAGAAGCAGTACTGGCTACTGTCACAACAAATCTGCATCATCATAAGGAGTCTTTAAATGAATTAAATATATTTACAGGCCTACATTGAAAATAAAAATACACCTATTTATTGGTGTTTGTAGCCTGAATTGAAAGTCGTCCTTTTTACTCACACTAGCAGTTGAAAATACACTGAATGCTGTGATATGTATGTCTCTCACTTTAAAGCACCTCATGGAACTCACTCATGTTTCACAGGCTACAAATTCTCCACAAGAGGGTGCCAATAGCAGACATTAGTAATAATTTATCGCTTCACCAAAACCAAAGCTTTTCTATAAATTAAGTTAAAAAACAACAGATATCTCACTTTCAGTACAAATGTGTGCAAACATATAAGAGTAGTATTTTAGCATAATACTAGCTACTTACTGTTGTTAACATTAATGTTAACATTCAGCTATATGTGGCTACTGCTGTTATTATGTAACTGACCTTACCTCACTTTACATTACGCTGCACAATTTTGTGATATTTCAGGCTATATTTGTTGCAGCATCAGATCTCGCCGGCTCTTTTTTTCTGGCATTTTCTGCTGGTAAGACCATGTCTAGTTCTTAGCTTTATTGCCCATTAATCTAAAAAGGTTTTATTTCAAGTAATTTTGGAAGATTTCTATTGGTTCACGTCATGAAATGTTCACACAGTGTAATGGGTAGCTGGCATTTTCAAAAAATGGAAGTGTTAATATAGCAACTTTCTAGTTGCCACACTAGCCTAGTGATTTATAGGTCGAGCTGCATTCAGGTTATTTCAAAACGAAAACACTCCAGCATCAACACTGAGTCAGCAATGCCCTATACGGCAGCTCCAGCAGCAACCCCCCCATACTGCTAATGAAAGAACTCGATGACACAGGCACAAAAGCAGATGTAATTGCAGGCCTGTTCGAGAAGGATCCTGGCTTTTTTTATGAAAGCACTCTCCTGAGATTCTGTAAATCCTTAAACCAGTTTATTTGCTACCTCTTACATTGACTTGCATCACAAATGCCTGTCAATTTGATAGTTTTAAGGATGTCCTTTGCATACAGTATTTATTCTAACTTCCACCAAATTGCCACCGTTACAACAAAACTTTGCACCTTTAAAATGATAACTTTATAGAAGAAAAGGCATTCTAACATAAAGAAATATCATGTAATGAGATCTTATTCTACGTAATTATGGCCATTTCAATTGGTTCATTGTTCATTAAATGTTTACACCACGTAAATAAAAAAGGATAATATCTAAACAAAGAGGTAAATAAGTGAATGGCATAATCAATTATGTCCAATCCACCTCATGCTATAGTCTGTTGTTAGGTCTTAACTAACCATGGAAAGACTAGTCCAGACTGCCATCTAAAGCCACTTTTTGTTTCTGCTCATGCACACTTAAGTACATTTTACAGGACCCACCTTGCAGTTCTTCCACCAGTATTTGTTCTTCAGCTTGGCAGCACTGCTCTCGAACTGCGAGGCTCCAGCCTGCAGCGCGTCGGCCCGGTCGTCCAGCTCCGACAGCTTCTGATCCCTCTCCAGAACCTTGTCCACATTCACACGCATGATATCCACCACCTAGAGGGGTTCATTCAAGGTGGAATCAGTTATGCCCATACAACATCCTGATCCAATGGTAATTTCAAATATAATGATGATGCACAAGTAGAATATATATTATTTATAGATTTTACCCATTAGGACAAAATAAGAAAAACATTTCAGTGCTTAAATGTATTATGTTTCTGCTGATGATGTCATCTCACTTTTTGCAAAAGTGCTTCAGTCCTTTTTGCAAGTCACAGTCTGACTCACACTAGAATGCTACACACTGAATGCTGTAATATATTTCTCTCACTTTGACATTTTCTCACCAATAAAAACGCTCCAAGTCTTCTTAATTCTGTCTATCTATCTATCTATCTATCTATCTACCTGTCTATCTATCTATCCTTGGGCAAACTACATCCACAATTACTGTTTCTTTGCTAAATTTAACACATTGAAAAGAAATAAACACATAAAAGCTGGCCTGTGCAAAACTTACAGCACATGTAATTTTTCATATTCCATTTTTTCAATATGTTAAACTCAGCAAATAAATACAAATGCACTAAAATCTGCAGGAAAAAATGCCTTAAGTTAGTTAAGTAACTTAAGTAACTCTGATAAACTTTTGCATATGACTGTGTCTTTGTATTTGATATTCAATCTGAATCCAACAAAGCTACTGGTAACAAATGAAACACTCATTTGTTATCTTTGTTCTATAATGTCTATAAATCAATCTTGCTTCTTCTTTATTTCACGGACATGCATACCTCATCCACTTGGGCTTGTGTCTGTTGGAGGCGGCGGTTGCTGGTGAGGTTTGGGGCCGCAGTGGGTGGTCCCCCCTCACCTTCTGGAGCCCCGGGGGCACCTGGGCTAGCAGCAGCATCCGGGGCAGGGGCGGACCTGAGCAGAGGAATCAGGAGCTCAGATCACCACAGATCAGAAAAAACCACAACAGGACAGTGATGCACTGAATCATTTCCATATGAATAAAATATATTACAAACACAAATGTGTCTTTCAGTTTACCTACTTTTGGCAATAACTGTGGTGATGTGCTATATATGGAAATGATGTACATGTTTGAGGCCAGTAAATTCAGTGCATTATTTTCAGTTTCCAGTGGTTTCAAAAATGTGCTGAAACCCAAAACCTACAAGAAAGTTTGTGTTTGTTCTAAATGGGCTGTTTATGGTTTGATGTAACATGTCCAGAGAAACACACCAAGTCAGAATTATTCACAGTGCTGGTGATAGAAACCAGACATCCAAAGCAGCTAATGCCTCTAAAAGATACATAACCATTATGAAATGGTTATGAATACTTTGCATGATGCCTGAGGGATTCTATGATAGTTTTGGGACAATAGATTGAAGGTTTGGCCTAAAACATACAGCCTACTTTTTATAACTGTTCAAGGTGGAGTGGTACACGCAGAGTGTTACAAGGCAAAATAGTCCCCAGTGAAAACTTTGGATTTTCCACTATTTTACCATCATCAACATCACATATAAAATACAGAAAACACATGTAGGTTCACTGGTGCTTTTGGACAGTAAATAAAATTGTGTATGTTGTGGACATTGTGATCCCTGGTTCCCATCAGCACCACTGTAAAGAAATCTGAGCCTATACGTTTCCCTACAAATGAACTGTTTCACATCAAACCTCTCTAAATGACTTGTTTACATCTCAACCACTGAATTATGCAGATACATTTTTAAAAATCCGTGGAATTCTCCTTTAAGCCTCTATCAATAGGCCTCATCAGAGCTGAAGAGGCCCAAACACTTAAAAGATGAGGTGTCGCAAGTAATAGAGCTCAGGACACAGGAAGACACAGAAAGGCTTTCTTCCAAGAAACTAGCATATTTTTAAATTAATTTCTGGTTAAAGTTTGCCTCGTTTGGGCAGGAGCTGAGAACAGCTGAGATCTAATCCGGCTGTATGAGGTGCGTAAGAATGCGGATTTACCGTCTAATGAAATAAAAAACGCCGATTTGTTTTTTTGTTTGTTTGTTTGTTTGTTTTTTTTGGCTCAAAAATCGCACAAAAAACAATACATTGTTACTTTCAATCCACAGTTAATATGACTTTCTGCTGTTTCTAAATGCCTGGCCAACGCAGATTGAATGCACTTAGGAAACGAAAAACAGTGAGTTATTTAAGGATAAAAAAAACACAAAACTATGATGAGAGACAGCATATTCGATAATTAAACCCATTCAGGATAAAACTGTCGGTTTTCTGTCAGGTTTGGATGGTAGAAAATAATTCCGCATACTTACATTTCGACGGCAGGCGCTTAGCAGAATGAGTCGGGACAGACTGGATGAGAGAGAGAGAGAGAGAGAGAGAGAGAGAGAGAGAGAGATTCCAGTAAAGAAGCCTACATATCAAACTGAATTTTCAGCCTTTCCAGCCTTACTTTTTCCTCATTAAAAAAGTAATAAATAAATGATAAGAAATGAAAACCGACTGCTCTGAGTGTAAACGTGAACCTAGCTGATGTGCTGCGTTAGAAGAGTGCTGCATTACCAGCAGAGCTCGACGAAACGGCGGTTCTGAAGCAGCAGATCAATCAGTGAAGAGGCGAACCGCTGCTTTTCCCTCAGAAACAAATCTCAGTTTTTGTTTGAAAGAAACGTCCTTTATCAGCTGCGCAGGTGAAAAAAAAGCTGTGGGTCTGGATGAAAAAGTAAGAGAAAAGAGGAGGAAGCGTGGAGAAAAGGTCTGTTTTATAGAACGAAAATAACTACGCACGAAGGAGAAGTGATGGGAGGAGAGAGTGGATGAGTGAGTCAGTCTCTCTCTCTCTCTCTCTCTCTCTCTCTCTCATTACTCTCTCTCTCTCTCTCTCTGCAGCAGGCTGAGCTGTCTGGCGCGCTCTGTGTTCTGTTTTCTCTCCTCTTCCTGTACTGTAGTCTCTGCAGTTCACAGGACAGCACTGCGCCACAACTTTACTCAGCATCCACCGACAGCCTCCCCAACACCTACAGTGAAGGATTAATGTGGATGTTTTGATTTATTTTCACACAGTTCCCTTTCTCGTTATCGGTCGCTCATTTCACCGTGCTTCCATATGATATCCGCAGTATCAGGTAGAGGTCTACGGTACACTCCTAAAACAGACAGTTCTTCAAGGGTTCTTTATTGAAAGGAATGTATGGTCAAATGGTTCTCCGGATTGATGGAGAATGTGTTGTACATGGTTCTTTTATAGAATCTTTTTAAAAAATGGCTCTGTACAGCACCAAAAGGGTTCTTCTATTGTTTTGGTGTCAAACTTGTAACAATAGAAGAACCCTTTTTGGTGCTATATAACACATTCTCTATCAATCTGAAGAACCTTTCACCATGCAAAGAACTATTTAAGCATGAAATGGTTCTACATAGAACTCTATTACTAAAGAACCCTTGAAGGACTGTCTGTTTTAAGTGTGTAAGGATGGGTGGCATGTATCTTTAAGAGGCATTAAACTCTTTAGACGTCTGGTTCCTATCACCACCACTGTAAACAATTCTGAATCGGCAAGTTTCTCTAGAGCAGAGCATTTCACACCAAATCACTCGGAATGGCTTTGTTTACATCTTAACCGTTTAATTATGCAGACATTTTGAAAAATTGGTTAAATTCCCCTTTAAATAACCAGAAAGGCCATTTTTCGTAATGGCTAAAATGGCCTAAATTTCCCTTAATTAAATAAAGATTTTGGGATTCAAACTACAGATTCTGTAGCCTTGTCAGTTGCAAGGCCACAAATGTAAGTAATCCATTATACAAGTACAACAAATATAATAATCGTAGTCTTAAGCCTTACTAAGCTTAAGCTTTAAGTGTTTATATTTACTATAGTTACATCAGACATGTAGGTTGTTTAGTGTACAGTTTAGGTAATTTCAGTAAGTCTTTTCCGGTCCACATCATGGAGGACAGTGCTATTTTGGCTGCTGTGGCATCAGTGCAGCCAATAGCCAAGCTCAGCAAAGTCCCCCCGCCAGTACAGATGCTGTAGTAACAGTCATGCCGACTGCTGAGCTCAGACCACCAATCAATGACAGCAAAATTAGGCACGGAGCCCAACCGGTCAGCAAAGAGCTGAGCACTAATGCTTCAACTTTGGCTCCATCAACAAATTCAATCAGTTGGAAACTTTTTTTTTTTCCTTCCGGCAAACGGAAGAACAGTTTTTACGTCAGCTGGAATCTTGCCCATCACAAAACTGGAACAGGCACAGCACTTAATGGGATAATTCAACTAGCTTGCCAAAAAAGCTGAATTTTAGCTACAACAAGTGACAGGACAGAGACAAGGGGGTAAACAGGACACACTCAGCTCAGTAAGATTTTATTCTCATTTATTTTCACGCAACTCTCTCTCTCTGTCATCATTCTGAATTTCAGTACATACAGTATACAGTATCAGCTTCATTCATGCTAGTCACAGCTGTCACTGACCTGTTAAATTCAAGTAAATGAAAAGTAATGATAGTCTATTTTATATTGTTTCTGAACTAAATGAATTCCAATATTTGGAGTTCATGGAAGTCATTTTGTCAGCCTACGTAGAGCATGAATGATTTTTTTTCTGCTAGCTGACAAATGCAACTGAAGCCTTACATCTAATGGTACTCCTATTGTGGAATATCACGTTGCATTACATCAGTGACTATGCTAGCAGTCAGGATTTCTTTACTGCAGTGGAGGGATTGAATGAATGAATGCAATGAATATAAAACAGACAGTGAATATAAAATAAAGTATCCAGTCAGTTTTAGGCCTCTTTTAAGTAGTCTGTGCCAATGTCATTGCTACAGTGAATACCTTGGTATTAAAACTCTCAAAACGTGGTCTTTCAAATGAATTATGGAATGATAGTGAATACATTTAAAGAAATAAAAAAACAGACCAGAAACTTGCAGATTGAAACAAACAATGGAATGCCACTGACTGATGATATGACAACATATCATACATGTTGCAAAGTCTAAATTAAATACCAAAGGCTATAAAATTGACAATTTAAATCAAATATCTCAAACATTTCCCCTTCAAGAATCAGTATACTCTGAAACTGCATATGTATTGAACTATGTTCCTCTAGCAGACACACTCAAACATCATCTTTATTTATTATGCACTGTAATATTCATACATCCATATTTATATTTACATTAATGTGTAAAGATCTACTGTAAATTATTGAGATAATGTGGAGCGTATGACAGAATAACTGCTAAATGTGCTAAACTGTTCTCATGGTGCATGGTCAACTATGATCAAATGACTATTCCCACTATGGAGACTGAGTAGACGGACATTCATTGACAGTTCAAGAAAAAATGGTTTGGAAAAGTAAGCGAACCAGCACTCTTACAGAGAGCACCCAAATGCACTTCCTACTGCAAGCAGATCCATTTCAGAATCTCAAAAACAGCATCAGGCATTTTTTCATCCACCCTGTGATGTGCTGTTATTTACATCCAAGTACAGTTGTGATTGGTTGTGTGTACTTTGGAGAATCAACTAACCAACAGAGTTACATTTACACCCACAAAGCTCTAATAGTTAATTCAAGATTGGTGATTTCACAATAATGTCTTCAGAAATTATCATTTAAGACTTTACAGGTGGTAGAACAAAGCTCTACAACCTCAATTATCCAGCTGAACTTCTCTCCCCGTCCCACCCTATCCTGAAAACAGACTATAAATGTTCACTAACTTCATGAAGTGCATGTTTTGTGGAACATAAACAAAACCACACCGTTACTGACCATGGCAAATGTGCTTTGTACAGCACAGCGTATGTACAAACAGTGTATAAAACAGCAGAATCTCTTTATTATAAGTCACAATGTACAGTGAGTTGCCAGTATATTAAGCACACCTGTAAGTGCGCTATTTTGCCAGGAACTCTCTATAGGTGCATTTTATAGGTTTGTAGGCAACACTGCAGAGCCTGAAACACTTGTACCAGTGCAACGCGCACTGGTATGTTGGTGCAATTGCTGTGCTGAGAATGATTCACCACACAAATAATATCTGGTCAGTTGTGGGTGGTCTTTTGGTGGTCCCTTTCCACGGAAGAACGGGGAAAAGGGGGTTGATAAACCGTACAGCAACAGACGGACTACTGTCAATAACTGTAAACCTATAAAGTGCACCTATATGGTAGGTGTGCCTGGAAAAATGACCAAGGTTTGTAGATACAAGTTAGGGATACAATGATAGACTGACAACTGACCTACAGAGAGACATAAGCACTACAATGTATACTATAGGATGTTTCTGGCTTTAAAAGAATGCTGCTGGTCCCAAGGTGAGCCCTATTCATTGATTAGGGAAATACTGTACAATCCTCTACCTCTTTTGGCATTACAGGTTACTAAGTTATCTTCATCTACTTTAAAAAGGGACTGCCTTATGCAAAAAGTGTTGATTCATTAATTTATTTAAGGATGCTCCTTGAGCTTGAATTGAATTGTAATTGAATTGATAAAATATTACCTTTAATGTTATTAGTATTATTAGTAATATTAGTAGTATTTATGTGAATCTGAAACGTTGTGTAAAACGAAACTCTTTTTCTCTGGAAAAAGTGCTAATAGTGTGTAATTGTGTATAAACGTTCCAAGTGCCCAAAGAGTGTCTGCTTCTGTTACATGTAGTGATAATCTGTATCACTAGATGGCACTAGTGGCTTTTGTAGGTTTTGTCTTAGGTTGCTGGCCCTTTAAGAGGCTGCCTCAAACCCTCTGTTAATTGTGGATGTAAAGTGCAGGATCATCAGTTGACCACGAAATGTAAACAGCCTTTCAGGTTGGGGCGAAGTTATAAAAAAGGCTGTTAGGACTTTTTCCAGGTAGGATGAGAGACAGTGAGGTTGTTCTGAATGTCGCAGTATGGTTCAGTGCTGCCAGAATCTGCTGGAAGAGTCGCCTTCTTCCTCTCCCTCTCTCCTTCTTCTCCATCCTCCACAGTCACAGAAATGAGAAGTGGGGATTTTCTGGAAAAAAAAAGATGAAGAAATCTGAATAGCTGGAACAGTATAAACTCACTGGCCAACCTTATAAGGTAAACCTACCTTGTATCTACACTCAATGCTAACAAATTATGCAGAGAAACTGTGAAATTGTAGAACTACAACATACCTGATAAAATGGACAGTTAATGTGGATACATGGTACCTAATGAAGTGGCCAGTACATGTATAATAAATACTTGCAAACAGTGGCAGCAGATTGTCTTCTACTGAACATTGACTTTTAACATGGTTCTGTTATAGGATGAGACCTCTCCAGTAACTCTGTCATTTTTCTGCACTGCTAGGATGCCACAAGAATCAGTTACAGAGAAAAGAAAAAAAAAAAATCCAACTCAAACAAAGAAGCTTCTGGTGTTCTTAGGACAATGGATTGACCACCCCACCACCAGCAGCAAATTTCTAAGACTGAACTTTGGCGATCTGGAAAAATTCTTGCAGAACTCAGTGTAAGTCTTCAGAAAGGAATAGAAGCTGTAATAAAGTTACACTTAATACAGGAAATGTTGATATTATATTTACAGCTGAGTGCAAAAGTTCGCACCCTCTTTGAAATGAGCAAGACAAATAGTTATTTTAATGAACTCAATATTTAATGAAAAATCAGATTTCCCAAATGCCCCTTTATCATCAAAAGTAAGAAATATGGTTAAAAAGTATATAGCAGAAAAATGACAGTGACATAAACGAAATGAAGTTCAAAAATTTGCATCCCCCTTTTATGAAATACGGTCTGATATCTTGCATGTCCATGATTTGTCTTTAAAACCTCCTCTAACCTCTGGGTATCCTCTGAGCAAGTTTTGTATCCTCTCAGGTGTAATTTTAGTCCATTCTTGCTGGCATATTGGCTGCAGCTCAACTAGACTGATGGACTGTCTACCACGCAGTGCTTTCTTCCAATTATCCACAGATGTTCTACTGTATTCAAGTCTGGAGACTGAGAAAGCCATGGCAAAACTTTCACTTTCTTCCGTGCCTCAATTGACTTTGCTTTATGCTTTGGATCATTATCTTGTTGCAGGATCCATCTATGCTTCATTTTTAGCTTTTTGACTGATGGTAGGAGGCTTTGTTGTAAAATCTGTTGACATTGGCCTGCATACATTCTTCCTTCCACTATCTGCAGAACTACAGTCATGCACATGCAGACATACACTACCAAAACAACAGAGATCTTCCACCACGTCTTGCCGTGGGGACGGCGTTCTTTTTCTTACAAGCACAGTTTTTTTTTCCTCACCACACCTATCTGTGTGAATTATGACCAAAAAGTAAGCAGTGGCTTCCTTTTTTCCCAAACAATCCAGACTTTTCCAGACAGCTTCACTGTGGAGATGTGGACCTGTACACCTGTAGTCCCCTGCTGTTTGTTTTGGAATCTTTTTGAGCTCTCAAACAATTTTCTAGAAGTTCAATCAGTTATTTGTATTGGCCTTAATGTGTCCATGATATTCCATTTCTTCCATTTTTCTTTTTATCCTTCTTCAGCTCTATGAAATGTTAGTGTTTTCGTTTTGAAGTCTTCTGACAGCTGATCCCATTTTTGTGGCCCTCAGCAAACAGCCTAATCTAACACACCACTCATCAAGCACTGAGTGCTGGCCTTGATTTTTAACACTCAGACACCTAATTTTACATACTCAAGCTAAACACTTAGAATGTTTATCAAAGCGAATGCAAAGCTTGCTAGAAAATATCAATTTTGACATAAACTGAGCTGTTCTAACATGGAAGTTATAAGTTTTCAGAGGAAAACACCTCTGAAGAAATATGTCACATTATTTTGATGATTCATAGTATGACAGAGGTAAATTTTTGGATTATTCACAGATAATCTGAAGGGGATGCAAACTATTGTACTCAAACCGTAGTTGCTGAGGCCACGTGATAGAGCAATGCATGTTTAATGATATCTGTATGTTCTTGTGTACCTGTCTCCACTCTGTGTGATGAGCCTCCGGCAGGTCTCCATCTGCACATCCAAACCCCTCTTCATACTGCACATCTCCATGTACTCATGTAGGTGCCTGTTCATGTCTGACTTGGCAGTGGCCAACTCCAGCTGCAGAGAGACCGTGAGAACACGTGTGCATAGACTCAAACACTACACAGGCACTCACATCAGTTCACAGCATTTTTCAAAATATTACTAGATAAATACCCAAATGCACTATATGCCCCAAGTATCCAGATATCCCCTCTAATTGGTGAATTTAACTACTATAATGTGCACACATTGCTGACACAGCTTGTATAATCCTCATAGAAAAGCACTGCCAACAGAACGGAACAGCCTAGAGCAGCCACGCATGAGGCTGAAGTCACCACGCCCAACACAAATGATGCCTAAAGGGGTATAAAGCCTGCCTGCACTGGGTTGTGGAGCAATGGGACTGTGTTCTCTCGAATTATGGCGCTCCATCCAATACTTTTGGGATCAGTTAGAGTGACATCTGTGATCCAGAACTAGTCATCCAACTTCAGTATCTGACCTCACTAATGCTCTCATTTCTGAATGCAATCAGATCCTCACAGCAATGTTCCAACATCAAATGTTAGCCTTCCCAGAAGACCATTACTGCAGTAAAGAGAGAAAAAGACCCTACTGAAACCCTTGATTTCAGAAGAAAGACTGAGAAAGCAGTTGTCTATCTATGCATACCAGTATGTGACCAATATATTCTCAACTCAATTCAATCTCAATTCTTAAACCCTTTGTTGTACTGCTCTAGAACCTGTGCAGACACAAACACCATCAAGGCTGGCTTTCACAGTTTCTGCCTATCCTGCATTAAGAGGAGGTGCAACTGCAAAGTCTCTGCTTATTGACACACACCTCACCACACAGACTGCTCTCACCTCAATCTGGTCTATGGTCTCTTGGTATTCCTTCTCACGAGACTTGAACAGCGACTCAGTGTCCTTTATCACCTTCTCTATGGACTCCTCCTGCTGTGAGTGTACACAACAAATACATATCTTCTGGTTAGCACTGACTATTTCTTCTTAAAGGAGTAAAAGCCTCATAAAACATAACTGATGACTGGAACTATAGGACTGTTACTACAGCAAATGCTAAAATGAAGAAAACCATATATTTATTTGTAATAAATCTTTTTAATGTTGGAGACTTGACTTCTAGCAATGTTGTAGCTTATAGCTTAAGAACTGTTGGACCATTAGATCTGTTAGCTATAAGATACCAGGGTGTTTTCTAACAAAGAATTTTCCAGTCTTTTTTAAGAGTGTCTGTGGAGAGTACAGAAGATATAATATCATAAAGTAAATATATGCTTTATTTTACAGATAAACCTAAATTTAGAGAATATTCCGTATAAGATTGTCCTCTGTATATGATGAATGTGTTGTTACAAGATTTTACGATTAAGGAATGAAGGAATTGTCTGGTGATTTTACATAAAAATGTACCAGTTATTTTTGCCCAGTTACTTTCTGCCAATTCATTTTTACAAACTCTCTTTTTACCCCTTGTGTGTGTATTGTGCAATAATAATAATTGTCTGTGGAGACACTGGAACTATTTGTTTCCTGTCAACACCTCCTGTTGTTGTGACTGTTATTCAATAATAATAATAATAATATTATTAATATAATATACAACACTAAAGATATCAACTCAATAACAAAACAGGACAAAAACTCAGCAAAAACACAGAAGGACAACAAAACGACAAAGTGAACACAAGCAAAAGACAATATAAAAGCAGACAAAGCAAAATGTATTACCTCCCCCTGAGTTTCCACACCCAAGGTGTATCCTGGGAAATCCTCCCACAGCAGCAGAGTCTCCTCCGTCTCCTCCCACGCCAGACTATCACAGTCATCCTCAAACTCACACTCTCGCCTGCAACACACACACACATACACACACACAGTGGCTTTAAACAGGCTGCTAAAGAGGACTAATCGGTATTAAAAGATCAAGCCTGTCAAACCTGAAATATCCTCACACTCATGAAGCAGCTCTCAATATTTTTCACAAAACTGAAAGGGCATGAATCACCTCTTGCTTTGTGCCACTACCCATAACACCAAATCAATTAAATGTGCTGACCACTAACAGCAATAACTGGCACAGGTATCTATTTACTCATACAGAAATCTGATATATGGATTTCAAGTATATGTCATACATTAGCATGTATATATTTCCTTTATATCCAACTTATATTTTTCACATATGTGGCATGTTTGCCAACTCATTTTAAATTGGCCATTTTCAAATATGGGCAGCGACACAGGAAGCGGGGATGCAGCACCTCCAGATTTCAGAATTGCAACCTAAAAAAAAAAAATAATAATAATAATAATAATAATAATAATAATAGTATATTATTATATACAACCCCATGTCCAAAGAACGCTGTGCAAAATGTAAATAAAAACAAAATCCAATGATGTGCAAATCATTGAAACCCTATATTTAATTTAAAATAGTACAAAGACAACATATCAAATGTTGAAGCTGAGAAATGTTATTGATTTTTGAAAAATATTTGCCTATTTTGAATTCAAAATCTTTGGGCCCTCAGGTGACACTGCATTAAAACAGACATGATTCTGAGCTCAGAAATACTTCTGAAAACCACTGTCTATGAAAACAGTTAAAACTCTAAAACACAAAGAAGAAACCACATATAAACAGGATCCAGAAAGGCTGCCACCTTCTCTGGGCCTGAGCTCATTTAAAATGGACTGAGGGGAAGTGGAAAAATGTCCTCTGGTCCGACAAATCAACATTTGAAATTCTTTTTGGAATTATTTTCTGTAGTAAAAGAGTCCAGGCGCTAAACTGACCTGCCTGCAGTCCAGACCTGTTGCCACTGGTAACACCTGGCACATTATGAAATAAAAAATACGACAAATGAGACCCTGAACTGTTGAGCAGCTGAAATCCTATATCAAACAAGAACGGGAAAACATGGCCCTGGTAAACATGGTAAACATGCCCCGGTCCCAACTTTTTTGGAACGCGTTGCTGGCATCAAATTCAAAATGGGCATATATTTTTCAAAAAACAATAAAATTTCCCTGTTTCAACATTTAAAATGTTGTCTTTGTAGTATTTTCCTTTAAAAATATGGTTTACATGATTTGCACATCATTGCATTCTATTTTTATTTACATTCTGCACAGCGTCCCAACTTTCTTGGAAATGGGGTTGTGTACATATATATATATATATATATATATATATATATATATATATATATATATATATATATAGATCCATAAATACTTAGATATAAAGTTATTGTTATTTTAGCACAGCACAGCATATTGGAGTTAAAATTAAATAATGAATATGAGCATAAAGTGTTCAAAGACTTTCAGGTTTAATTTGAGAGTATTTACATCAAAATTGGGTGAACAGTGTAGGAATTACATATTTTCATTCATCTTTTGCATTCAATGACTGCCTGAAGTCTGGAACCCACAGACATCACAAGACTCTGGGTTTCTTCTTTGAGGATGTTCCACCAGACCTATACTGCAGCCGTCCCTGTATGTTCTTGGAGCGTTTTACTTTCAGTTTTGTCTTCAGTTAGTGAAATGCATGCAATAAATGGATTGAGGTCAGGTGACTGACTTGCCAACATTTGTCTTCTTTTCGTTAAAAAAGTCCTGGGTTGCTTTTGCAGTATGCTTCAGGTCATTGTCCATCTGCACTGTGCAGATAATATAGCAGTATACACTTCAGAATTCATCCTGCTGTTTTTGTCAGCAACCACATCATCAATAAATACAAGAGAACCAGTTCCACTGGCAGCAATACATGCCCAAACCATAACACTACATCCACATGAGATGGTATGCTTTGGATCATAAGCAGTTTCGTAAGACTTCCTTTCTTCATACTCTTCTCTTCCCATCATTCTGATACATGTTGATCTTTGTCTCATCAGTCCATAAGATGTTGTTCCACAACTGTACAGGCTTTTTTAGATGTTTTTTGGCAGACTCTAATTTGGTCACTCTGATTTTGGTTTATATCTTGTGCTGAACCATCTGTATTTACTCTGGTTTTACTTCTCTTGATAGTTGACACAGCTGACTCCCTGGAAGGTGTTCTTGATTTGGCCAACTGTCAGGGTTTTTCTTCACCAGGGAAGGAATTCACAACAGTTGTTTTCCATTGTCTTCTGGGCCTTTGTGTTTCTTAGCTGACCAGTGTGTTCTTTTTTTATGAATGCACAAAATAGTGAATTTGGCTACACCTAATGTTTTTGCTATCTCTCAGATGGGTTTGTTTTGATTTTCAGTCTAATGATGGCTTCCTCCACTGACAATAACTTCATATATAGGAGCTCACAGCAACAGATTCCAAAGGCAAATGCTACACTTGAAATTAACTCTAGACCTTTTATCTGCTTAGTAGGAAGTGAAATAATGAGAGAAAACACACACCTGGCCATTGAAGAGCTAAAGAGCCAACTGTCCAATTACTTTAAAGCCCCCCCCCCCCAAAAAGGGGGGGTGTCGATGAATGAAAATGGTAGTAATTCCTACACCATTCACCTGATTTGGATGTAAATACGCTCAAATTAAAGCTGAAAGTCTACACTTTCAGCTTGTATTCACTATTTAATTTAAACTCCAATATGCTGTGCTGGACAATCAAAATAACAACAATTTTGTTAGTGTCAAATGATTTATGGTCCTAACTGTATATGTTTAATATCTGCACTAGCTGTACCTCTAAGTTAATGATGTATTGTCATTAAAGCGAAATAAAGCCAAATCGTTGGGGGCACATTTCTAAAACACAAGCAGACTGAGGAGTCATGACGAATAATCTATGCAGAGTTAGTTCTGAGCCCCAAAGTGATCTAATGTTGTTTTTAAACCTAAAAAAATCATTTAACATAACAATAACATTAACCATTATCCCTTGCTCAGTGCTCCCTCAGTGTTAATTCTCACCACGGGACTGTGACAATATGTTACCACAACATGATCTGATTAGTCACTGCACAGTTCATTTGAATAAAGTTCGTCCAGAACGAGAGAGCAGAGTGAGGATGTCCATCAGTGGTTTGTTGCTATATTTATTTACTGTCATCTCTTGCCTCATTATAACAAGCTATGGTCTCTTCTACAGAATCTTCGAATTGTTCGAAGTGAAGGTGACGTCTGAAGCATTTAACGCCTGTAAATACACTGCTTTATTCCTGAAATATTGTTCTATGACAGTTTGGAGATAAAATTTTGGACAAAATGTATTTTTAAAACCATACATGCAGAGTGTTGTAAAGAAAAAAAAAAACTTGTTTTGTAGATGCATCACTGTTTTACCATCATCAACATTACACATAAAAACTCAAAAGACGTGTGTAGGCTCACTGTAAATAGTAAATAAAATGGCTATATTTGCATTGTAGACATCACAACCCCTGCTTCCTATCACCACCACAGTAAAGAAATCTGGGTTTCTTTATAATGAGCCATTTAACATCCAACAAATGAAATTGTTTATATCTGAACCATTGAATTATACAGAAGTTTGGAGAAATCCGTCAAATTCGCGTTTAAACAGCACAGCAAGTTTCACCAACTCCCACAAGAGTTGAAGCTCCTCACTTCCGCAGTGGAGCTCCTCACGTTAAAAGGAGCGAACGAACCCTGAAAGCCACAAGCTCTGTTGTGTTTTTTTCTTTTTTCTTTTGATGGTAAAACTTGGTCTTGATGAGGAAATGCCTTTGCCACAAACTGAAACTGTCCCAGATATGCTGCTGTGAAACATCCATGGTTTTAAATAATCAAATATAATATTTATTGAGAATTTTGTCCTAATTTTCCATGGGTTTTTAAAACTTGTCACAGCCAGATCAGAAACTCACACAGTGCTCTGTCTGAAGCCAAATGCTGGATGCTAGATTGTGTGTATGTCTATACAGTACTGTGCACTGTAAAGTCTTAGCCACCTAAGCACACCGTTTAAAACCATTTTCCCTCCTCGGCAAGGTTTGTATTTTTACCTTTAAAAATACCATATCCATTAGAATAGACACAAATACACGTAAAAGTAACAAGAATTGATTATTTCTTTTAATTGTAGTTGCTGTCTTGTGAGCTAGTTTGAAGAACAAAGTTTGGTCTCTTCTTTGGTCTCTTCAATGCCCTCAGCCATCACATAGATTTGTTAAATAATATCACCAACACCCATGATGTCACTTAATGAAGGACTGATTAGTTATCAACCAGGTATTGGATCATCATGCCACGTGGAGAAACTTGGAAATGGTTAAACAAACACACTGACATCACTACTTATTGTATTAATATTATTTGTATTTATTCTAATATAAGCGTTTTCTGGGCAAATAAATGCTCACCGTCCAGATAAACCGCTTTTAACATCTAATTTTCTCGGGTGGCTAAAATTTTTGCACAGTACTGTATGCATCATGAAGAGAACAGCACTTACAACTGGTTGAGCATCCTCTGCATTTCCTCATTGACTTGATTGGTGGATGAACCACACAGCTCCACCTCTTTAACCCCACCATCCTCACTCTCAGAGATACTGGTTGGTTCCTCGCCATCGTTGCTCTTCGTAGACTGAGGGGTCTGTTTCCGAGGACGGCGGGTTAGTGTTGAAGGAGGCGTGGCCACCTGCTAAAGAGAGAAATGCAAGAGAATGTGACATCATAACAATAATCAGATAAGACTTAAATTCTAAAGCAGGTGATAAAGCAGTAACTACTGAGATACCACACGTTACAGTGATTTTATCAGAGGTGTTGTTAGGCATGACACAAAGCACATTTTACTTATCATTAATAATGGCAGTAAATAATTCTTCTGCCAAGCCAGTTAGTTTGTTAACAGTTGGCTTTGGTTGCCAAGAATTTTTATGTATCTACATTTTTGAGGTTTTAGTTGGTGTATTAATACAGAATTCAACTGATGTATGCAGTCATAGGTGTTTACACTAGTTATTTTTGAACCGCTTTGAATGTGGCTCAGCCAATCAGATTTTAGAAATGGACTATCCACTATTTGATGTCACACTGACATGATCACCTCATATTTCAAGCTATACTAGTAATGTAATCAAAAATCCTATATTGACATCTAGTGCTTAAAGTATGCAGATGATTAATAAATATTTCAGTGCTATGAACAAGCATTTTGCGGGTGACAATGTCAAAGTAAAGGTAGCCTGAACTCTTTCTGCTCACCTGATACAATCTTCAGTGGCCAAGTCACAAATCTAATTAAAGAGCATGTCCAGTTCCTACTTAAGCAGCTTGTTGTCTACGAACATCTAAAAACAGGCTGGACTGAAGCCACTGCAGATTACACAAGTCTGAGCTGTGTTTTCTGACATTAAAAGGGTGCAGGTGAAGGCACAGGGAGAAAGTAACTGAGATGTATGGATATATAAAGACATAATGAAAATAAATGATATATGGACCAGGGTTATTATAGTAAACTAAAACTGTTAAACAAAATATAGTGGGTGAATGATAATTTAGAAGTGGAGCCCTTCTGTGCTTGACTGTCTTTGAGAAATGCTGGAGTTGAGCCGAGCTCAGTCTACTACATAACCCTGACATGGACTATTCTGTATCTGTATTCTAGTATCTCAATTAAGCTAAATATATATTAAATATATACAACATCTAAATATATACAATAAAGTGAAATGTATAAATATATACAGTATACAATCTATAAATATATACAAAATCATCATTTACAGGGTAATTTCTATTTGGTGGTGACTGTCCCAAACCCTAAGCCCTAAATTTACACTTATAAGTGTATATAAAATAATATAATAATATAAGTGTATATAAAATATTACTAACATTTTTTCATTTTTTTAAGATATTTTTGATTTCTTTAAAAGTGAAGTTCTAAAGATCTAGATCTTGTTAATCATGAGTTTACATTTTAAATACAAATATTTTATTCAGAAAATGCTGTCGCACATTTTCATTACCGAAAAAGTTTTAGTCCGTGGGTGGAGCCTTATTTTAGCCACGCCCCTGCATTGAGACTGCATCCCTGTCTCTCATGGCCACATGGTGAGCAGTTAGATCTCATTGTTTCGAAGTAAATGTGTCCCAAAGTCTGAAAATCAGTGTGTAACATTAAGAACTGTCACTACCGAATACATATTTTCTACAATTAAGTAAACATTTTTGTGTTTTAGTGAAAAATATTTGAATTTATTTGTGTAAAACTGTTTAAAGCTGGGCGGCACGGTGGCGCGGTGGGTAGCACTGTCGCCTCACAGCAAGAAGGGCCTGGGTTCGTTTCCCAGCCGGGCGACGAGGATCCTTACTGTGTGGAGTTTGCATGTTCTCCCTGTGTCTGCGTGGGTTTCCTCCGGGTACTCCGGTTTCCTCCCACGGTCCAAAAACATGCAGTCAGGCCAATTGGACATGCTAAATTGCCCCTAGGTGTGAATGTGTGTGTGATTGTGTATGTATGTATGTCTGTCTGTCTGCCCTGCGATGGACTAGCGACCTGTCCAGGGTGTATCCAGCACCCCCCCGCGACCCAGAAGGATAAGCGTGTATGTACGTATGTATGTATATATGTTTAAAGCTGTGTTTGCTAGTCATATACTGGCTAGAGTTTTTGAGTAATGCTCAAAATTAGCTTAAATTGTCACTACCGAAACTAAATTGTCACTACTGAGTGTTATTATTGTTTTGGTAGTCACAAAATGGAATGTTCAATCATTTATTTTAATAAAATAAACATAATTAAGGTGTAGGGTCACTCAAAGCAAACAGATTTTAGAATCATACATACAAAGACAGACAAAATCAGGGCTGGAGGAGAATAACCTCATACATGTGTAACGAGCATCATGTGAAACATTCATTATTTGTTATTAGTGGTATAAAATGCACAGTCATATGCAAAAGTTTGAACACCCCTGGTCAAGTGACACTGTAGATTTTCTAAGTGAAAATTCAACACATCCTCCAAGAGGAATAAATTCAAAATAAAAATGGCATTTTTCTGCAGATTTTAATGTACAATTCCTATTTATTTCCTATGCTTAACATGTTGAAATAAATAAAACATAAAATATTAAATGTGTCTATATAAACATTTTTCAAATATTTGCCCAGGCCCCATTTTTTTATTTTATTTTTGACATATAGATTCCAATGTAAATGTTAAAAAAACTTTGTGTATTGTTTTAAATAATTTCTCCAGTCAAATTTGTTTAAAAAAATTCTGAATAAACAAAAATAAACAAATCAAATTGAACCTAATTGGGTTGCGAGATTTTATGATGCATCAAATCACTTTGTAAAAAAATTCGTTATCAAATAATCACTGTGTGGTCAGAGATCTTCCTTATTTGGTTATCCACATGTAAATTCTTGAGTTAGATAGGTAGAGTGAGGACAACAAGGAGAAACAACCAAGAATAGAGTGATTTAGAGAAACACACCTGGAAGATCTGAATCATGTCCTCGCAGTTCCTCTGCTGAGCCACGTCACACAGCCGCGCTGTGATGTCGATCCGTCTGCAGATGTCCATGTCCACCTTCATGGCCTTTTCCTGGATCTTGCTGTCCAACTCTGAAAGATTCTAAGGAGTCGAGGAAAACAATGAGAAGAGAGAAAAGGACAGAAGGAAAAGGGAGAAAATATGCAAAAAAAAAGGACACTAACAGCATATTGTGTATTTATATGGACTCAGCAGCCATTGTTCTATTAAGAACCAGTTTTGCCGACTCTCACAAAAAGTTATAAAGGAATGAGGCAGGTTGTATAAAAGCGTCATTCCTGGGCCAAAAAAATGAGCTATTCCTCACTGACATGATTTCTCACTGCTGTTGTTGCCTTTTCTTTTAATATGTAAAGAACATGATTGAACACAGCCATTTAAAAATTGCTAAGTTTTTTAATTTGTTTGTGTTATTTTGAGCAAATAAACATATGAGTGGGAACAGACTTCACACTTCAGCCACCATTAACTGATAAAAAATCAAAAATAAGGCCTTAGTGATGTGAATTCTGGTCTAAATGCGAACTCATGCTCGCTTAGAAACTATCACAGTGCATCCAACAGTAAAGGCAGCATCAGCTTCTTTTATACAGTGATAGAAAACATGATAGCTCAATGAAAACTCCACTTCCACATGCTGATACATTTAACTATGAATAACATGCACATGCATCTGTTCCAGCTACCCTAACAACAGATTTAACATGAATTCCACCAATTGTTCAACATTTCTGCATAATTAAAATGCTAAGATGTAAAATATGGCTGGGCATTATGACAATATTTTCTCTTAATCATGATCATTTTTTGCCAAATTGCCCATAATGTAGACTAAGTGATTCAGAGTGGTTTGATGTGAAATGCTCCACTGCTGAGTCAGAATTATTCAAAGTGGTGGTGATAGGAATCAGACATCTGCAGCAATTAATGCCTTTAAAAGCTCCCTCACAGAAGTCTGCTACACGAAAAGGTTATGTGTGATGCATGAAACACCATTTTAAGACAGTTCTGAAAAACGTTTGGCTTAAAGTGTCTTTTTTAAAATCCATTCATGGCAGAAAGGCAAAAATAATCCCCAAAGAAGACTTTTGGATTCACCTCTATTCTACCATTATCGACATTACATTTTAGAAAAATCTAAAAACAGGGATCTTCAAACCGGCCCATAAATGCAGTATATAAAGATTAGAAACTATAAAGATCAAAAAGGCTAAAAAACAGCTAAACATGGCAAGAGTAACCAAACAAGCTGCACACCAATCACAGTAGTGTGGCCTGTGCTGCCAGGCAATGACTAATGAGGAACAATAAGAAAGATAAAGTGGATGGTCTCTTACAATAGGGGTGTTGTAAGACGAAATGTCCCAAAAAATTTGAAATTACCACCATTTTACCATTACCAATATCACACATATAAACTCAGAAGACACATATAGTTTCACTGGCCATTTTGGACCGGAAATAAAATGGCGATATTTGTGTTGTAGACATTGCGACTCCTGGTTCTCATCACCACCACTGTAAAGAAATCGGAGTCCATAAGTTTCTCTACAATGAACCATTACACATCTGAACACTCTAAAAGACTTGTTTATCTCAAACACTGAATTATGCGCAACTTGTTTTTAAACATGTGGAATTCCTCTTTAAATTATCTTAAACAAAGTCAGTCTCTGAATGTGATGATACGTCAGGAAAAAGGTTGATGTGATGACTGACTCACATTGCTCATCAGGCCTTTGAAGAGGACCAGCTCGGCCTTCAGCTGCTTCACTCTGAGAGCCAGTTCATCCTGACACACCTCGCTCTCCTGAAGGTCCTACACACACACACATACACACACACACACACATTCTAATCTTACACAGTGTTTTACAAGCTAGATAAATACTTCTGAACAAGTTTCACAGGTGGCTTTGAATATGTTGATGAAAGACAGATGGGTGGATGGAAACTAAGATCTGCATGAGCAGATCAAATACGGTACTACTTGAGAATGTGCTGTTACATTCTACCTCTTCAAGCTCTGCAATCTTCTCCTGCAAGTCCACTCTCACTGTATACTCCTCCTCCCACCTGTTAGGAATGAAGCCACACATTGTAAATATACTAATGAATCAACAAACAATCAGTAGATATTGTATATATGGACCATTCCACTGAATGAGTTCAAACAGCAAAATAATCAGACCATAGATATTTACAAGGATTACTTTATGACCTATTTTTTTTTTTTACTTAATTTTTTATTTTTGTTTTGTGCAAATTCACATTCATATCCATAAAAAAAAAACAAAAGAGGCGGCAGGAAAAAAAAAATAAATTCAAAGGTACATGAGATCTTATTTAAAGTCGGAGGTTTACAGGTACAACATTTCAAACATAAAACTCAACAACAATCTCTGTTTACATACAAAAGGCAGAATGATCAGAGTCAAAGGTCTCAGTTCACAATGCTTTCTCGGGTATAGCAATCCCATTTCATCCAGTTTTTTTTCCCTCTCTCCTTTTGAAGACGTACGGAGTAAGTCAACATTTCCATGGAGCGAATATAAGTAACAATTTCAACAAAAAGGTCCACAGTTGGGGGGTTTCTTCTGAGCCAGCACTTAGTAATAGCTTTCTTACAAGCGACCAGAAATATATTCAATAGGTAGCAATCACTCTTACTTAACCCTTCAGGGGTTACACCAAGATACATAGAGTTAAATGAGACCTCCACATTAAAACCCAAGATGTCGGAAATAATTCTCCCCATATTAATCCAAAAGGATTGCATTTTTGGGCAACACCATACTACATGCGCATGGCCTACGTCCATTGCCCCACACTCCCTCCAGCAGGGGAAGTGGGCCCCAGTTAACCTTAACTTGAGTTTGGGCGTTATAAAAAATCTGATCAGACTCTTCCAGCAAAAATCCCTCCAAATCAATGAATTAGTGGAAGTACAATGGTTTTCCCATATACTTTATGACCTATTGAAACCTAAGGTATTAATTGAGATAGTAATAAGCTACATATGACAAAATCATCATTTATAGTTTTTTAATTATATTTTTGATTTAAATTTATCATAGGTTTAATTTTTAAATAAAAAAAAAAACTTTCTTTAAAAAATGCTGTTCCACGTTTTCATGTCATTACCGAAACACAAAAGAGTTTTATTTTAGCCACGCCCCTGCATTTTCGAGCAGGAAGTGAGACTGCATTCCTGTCCCTCATGACCACCTGATGAGCAGTTAGATCCCATTGTTTTGAAGTAAATGTTTCCCAAAGTCTGAAAATCTGTGTGTAACATTACGAATTATCACTACTACAACACATTTTCTGCAATTAAGTAAACATTTTTGTGTTTCAATGAAAAATATTATGTTATGTGCATACAACTGTTCTCAGGTACTGGTTAGTGTCACTGAGTTCTGTTCAAAATTAGCTAAAACAGTCACAACAGAAACATTTGTTAACATTCGGAAGCATTATTACTGCTTTGGTAGTGACAAAATGGAATGTTCAGTCATTTGTCTTAACATAATAAACATAATTGAGGTATAGGGTCACTTAAAGCAAAAGGATTTTAGTTTAAAGTCCAAATCAGATAAAAGTCCAAAATGTGTTTTCATCTCTGACCTTGAACCAATACAGTAGAATGATTCATGTCTATTTCACAGATTTTGTATAATCAACAAACTAAAATCTGATCTGAAAGCTGACTTATAAATGTGGAGTGGCTAAGTTGGGGGAGGGTCCAATGGAATAGATCACCATACCCAATCGCAAGCATCAACTAGAGTGTGTATAAAGCCCCCCAGCATTGGGCTGCAGTGCAGTGGAACTGTGTTCTCTGGAGTGATGGGAGTTCCATTCAATACTTCAGGAAGAGTTTAAGTGAGGTTTGTGATCCAGAACTAATTCATTAGGGCCAGAACGATGTGAACGTTTTGTGGTCGACACCGATTTTTAGGGTTAATGATAACCAATAATATTGGTGGATAAGTTTTTATGTTGATATTTTACATTTTAATTTTGACTCAAGCAGTTTTAGTCAACTATGGCTGATATGATTGTTTAGACTGAGGTCATTATCAGCTGTCAACTGTGAATTATGAGATATGACCGTTCTTACTGGTCACATTTCTTTACAATTAAACAGCAGAGACTCACAATAATGGGAATCCCACTGATTTTTAAACTGGACTGCATTAGAATGATTTGATGTGAACTGATACACTCTACAGAAACTTAATGTCTCTGATTTCTTTACAGTGATGGTGACAGGAACCAGGGATCATAATGTCTATAACAAAAATATACAGCCATTGTATTCACCGTCCAAAGTGACCAGTGAACCTACACGTGTCTTCTAAGTGTTTATAAGTAATGCTGATGATGGTAAAACAGTGGTAAATCTGAAAAAAAAAAACGTTTTGTTTGGGGAAAACTGAACTCCACCATAAATGCATTTTTAAAATATGTTTTAGGCCAAAACCTTAATTCAAAACTATAATAAAGCAATGTCTCAGATGTAGGGCAGCATATTTGTAGATATTTCATGCAATAACTTTGTTAGGGAGCTTTTGGAGGCATTAAACTCTTCATATGCCTGGTTCCTTTCTCTACCACTGTGAACAATCCCAGCTCAGACCAAGTTTCTCTAGAATGGAGCATTCTGTGTTCCAATGTGTTATTACCATGCTAAAGATTAGGTGTGGACAAATTTGACATGTTTCTGTTATTTTAACCATGATAAAGTTTTCTTCTTGCTTTCAATTTCACCAGTTTATATCCATGTTTCTGTCATATAGATAAACAGGGGACATATATTGGGTTCCTGAATGTAAGGTTTTGCCTTCAGGAGTTGGTAACTTGAATCCTGGCAATTCAATGAACAAGACGACGCTATTTATTCATGCATAAATTAGTGTATAATATATTAGTGTATATATTAATATAGTGTATTAGTGTGTATTAGTGTGTATTAGTGTGCTAGTGTGTTTTCAACAAAACCACAGGTCATGGATCTTTGTACAAACCTTTGTAATACATCACTTAATATGTTTCATTCATCTGGCCATTAGTTCTTGCCTATTAAAAAACATAATGTAGGCAACATTGTTTTACTTATGCATTTAGCAGTACTTCCTAAAACCAAATAACAAAGACACATTAATATTTCTTGAATTCTGCACTGAAACTTTAGACCTGACCATGACAGACTGCACTGAGCTCTGTACACTGATATTAGAGAATCTCAGCTGTATGTAATTTAACCCCTAAGTCTGGTCTGATAGTACTCTTCTGCATCTTCTGAATTCATCCGACACTGTATCCTGTAGCTCCTCAGCAGGAAGTGTTATGTAACGTCTAAGCACAATGCACAAGACTAGAAGACTAGACTTTAAGTGTCCCGTCTGAGCTCAAGCACACTGCAGGTGAGACTGCAGCACAATTTATGACTGTAGGAGGAACAAGCTGGTCATATTAGAGTAGAAATAGCTCCATTCACTTTCTGAAGTCTGAAGTCATGAATAAGCATACATAACATCCTCTACAGAAAACATAATTTAATCATTTTATTATTGGGAAAAAACATATAATAATAATTATAATATTTTTAAAAATATTTTTTGCCAATAGAAGATAACAACTACAACTATATATATATATATATATATATATATATATATATATATATATATATATATATATACTCCTATTGCTTCAGACAGGAGTCTTAAAATTGTTAGGAAAATGAAAAAAGCACAGGAAACGCACAATTATGGCAAAGAGCATCATAAGCAAGTAAATAAATTTCACTCTCCACAGAACCATATGACTCATAATTCATCAAGGTTGCAGAGCCATTTTATAAAATAGCACTCACAAGGAGAGAGAGAAGGAGAAAGAGAGAGAGAGAGAGGACAGAGAGAGAGAGTCGAGCAGTGGACACTAGCAGCATTCACAGTAGTGCTGCATTGCAGATGCTGAGGCACAGGGGGAGGAGGCGGAAGTAAGGTTCAGAGGGGTGTACGTGCGTGTGTTGGGGGGTCCTGCTCTTCTGTACAAAGTGACTTCATTTGAGTCATTGCAATTCAGTTTAGCAGATTTTAGAGTGCAAATTTGGCTCCTTTTAGTAAAGTCTCTAAAAGCTCAGCAGAAGGACAAACCAAAGTCAATACTTCAAACAGACAAACTTGGTGGTAAATATGTTAAAGGAGACAATGAGTGATTCCAATGAAAACTCCATCTACCACTTACCACACTCAGTAATGTTTCCTTTTGCCTGATTACCTTTTCTTGCATTACTAGGGCCCTACATTTAGCTATAGTGCTTTCATAACGTCTCAAGGAGCTAGTTCTGTAACCTGTGTGAGGTCATTTGCACATATAAACATAAAGTGATGTCACTGGCAAGGACATCATTTCACATTTACACCAGTTTATACTCTTCGTATAAAGACACCAATGGGTCCAAGACTATTATCTCTGAAAGAAAGAACACATTCTGGGTGGTGAACAAACTAATAAACTACACAAAGAAGTTGAGGGCCGATTTTCAGGCCCAGTTTAAGCCTAAACCTAGACTCAAAAGAATTTCCAATGGTAATTTCTCCATCAACACTGAAATTTAGTCCAAGATGAGGCTTAACCCATGTCTGGAACCATGTGCAACACATAGGGTTTGTTTCTTGGACGCAGATTAAGCCCTAATGTAGATGGTCGGTATTCCAGAGAAGGATCAAACCTAGACCTGGACAACATGTTTCTTTCAGTGGAGAATCTCTATTCAGAATTCTCTTCTAAATAGGAACAATTATCTCTAATAATTATAGTAACCTCTTCAGGAAAAGGCTTAATCCCTGTCCGTGAAACCGACCCATGGTATTTCACTCATTGACTCATTATAATTTAATCCAAGACAAGGCTAAATCCACGTCAGGGAACTGCCTCATTTAATGCCACAGTAAAGAAGACCTTGACAAGTAAGGTAAAACATTAATGCACCAAGTATATAGTAGCTCCTGCAGGATGTATTAATCTTAAATAGACACAGGCTTAGTTTAAAGTATTTAGACCAGGGGTCACCAACTCTAACTCTGGAAATGTACCTTCCTAGAACTTGCACCTTCAACCTCTCTCTTACAAGATCAAGTGTGGAGGATTAAGGTTAGCTAAAGTGGTAGATCCTGGTAGATCCCCGGAGCAAAGGTGGTGATCCTAGACTTTGATCATGACTCACAAAGAGAGCTTAAGGTGCAGAAATACTGACCTTCGTTTATACTCGTCTCGTTCACGTTTCACCTTGGCCAGCACGTTGTACAGGGCCCGGATCTCTGGGGTGATGGTGTCGATTTGGACCCCCACCCCATCTGGGTGCGTCCACGATATGCCAGGACCCGGCACCCTCGGGTCCCGGCCAATACTGAGCCTCCGAGCAGGGTTATACGACCAAATAGTCCCAGGAAGGAACCTGGGTGGGAGGTTAGCGGATGTCCCAGTCCCAGTGCTGACATACTTCTCATTGATATTGGAGATGCTCTTAGAAGCAGGATCACCAGGAGACAAAGGACTGATGGGAAAACTGGGGGCCAGATTGGAGTTCGAGTCCGTAACACTTATTGGGGTGAACTGTCCGAGATTTGTCTTGTTGCTGGACCCAAGCGGGAAGACTGTGTTGTCCAGAGTTGGCGACGAGGCCAGACCTCCAGGCAAATAGTTGGCGTACGGTACCGGTATCAAGTCAGGCCTCACCGGCACTGTCCCGAAGGACCCGGTTTGGACCCCCACGTCCCGCATGGGTGCCTTTTCTGCTCGTTCCTCCAGGGCACTCTGCAGCTGCTTCTCCAACGCCTTGTTGCGCCGCTCCAGCTCGTGCACCTTGGCCAGGAAGCAGCGGAAGCGCAGGTTCAGTGCCTTGAGCACACTGATGTTGGAGCCCAGGTCATTGCGCAGCGCCGCGGCGGCCGGAGGTGGAGGTGGACACCGGTGTGGGTACAGAGGAGCACCGTGAGGCCAGTTGCCCAGGTCCAACCCAGGCAGTCCCAGGCCGTCCTGACCCGGGACAACCATATGGTCGCCCAAGATGAAGGGCGGCTCAGGTGAGCCGTAAAGGGACTCTGCGAAAAGGCCTGTGTCCGGCAGGCCAGTCACCTGCTGCTGCTGCTGGATCGGGTACGCGCTCTCGCCCAACACGGGATTCATTCTAGAGGGAGAAAAGCTGAAGTGCTCGAAATCCGGCATTTACCTTTGAATTAAGCAGAGCCTCAGCGCCGGTAATGCTTGGAGCAGGTTTACGCTCCTTAAGGTGAGGCAACGCTCGCCGGCCTCAATCAGGCTGAATCAGATTAGTAATATGGAAAAATGCACAATGATTAAGCGCGACTCGAATGAAAAACAGCCTCTTTTCCAATATCCTGCACGTATTACGTGTCTTTCCTAAGCTGATGTATTAATATAGCCCACCTGAAGGGAGGTAGATTCTTTCCAAGCGACAGGAGCATCCGTAGAGGACTGAGCGAGCTCTCATCCACAGGATAAACACGAGCGCCAACTGCGGCGCTTTTCTTACCGTAATTACTAAAGTGTACGCGCCTAGAGATTCATACTTTCGGCGTGTGTACGAAAAAGAGACTTTAATCGACGACTGTGATGCAGTTACTGTCCTCGCTGTGTTTTAGAGCTCGAATAATTCACGGTAAGTGCTGTAATGTTGTGGTTCTCCTTCTGAACAATGCTAGTCTTTTAGCTCTGCGCGCTCTACTTGCTGCTTTACGACAGCAGCGGCAAAATCCTGACGTCAGCGACCACAATAAACAACGCAGCGCCAGGCAGCGCGAGCTGTGAGCGTGGAGACGTCATCATCATGCACGTGCCGGCTTGGCCAGGGAATTCGAGGGGTGGAGGTGGGGCAGGTATTTGGGGGCGTGGTGTGTGTAGCTGGGGCTGTCCAAGTACCTGCTGTTTGTGCTTTCAGTAGATATTGACTCATCATCGATTCAGTCATACATTCTCAGAAACAGTAATGAACTGTCCAGTACATTACATGAGCCCTTTTCATGCAGAGACCCCATCTTCGTCATACTGTGTTAGCTGAATGTGGTCAAGTGGTTAAGCTCTATTGAGGACTATTGATGGATGCAGAAAGGGGAATTCCACCGATTTTTCAGTGGTTGAGATGTACTCAAAGTCATTCAGAGTGGTTTAATGTGAAATGGTTCACTGTAGAGAACCTTGAAGACTCAGATTTCTTTACAGTGGTGGTGTTAGGAACCAGGAGTCACCAGGGTTGGGCAGAATACTTTGAAAAAGTAGTGATGGCTGAACACTGAATACACTGTGCTAAATGCATTCAGTAATATTTTACATTTCAATACATAAAAAGTAATGTGCTCAGAATACATTTGCAATAATATTGATGGAGAAATACACGTAGAAAACCTCTGCTGTTGTAATGTTTACTCAATTCATGTTGTTCCTTGGTGTTACTGGTTGGCAGTATTCTTTATGTAGTTCTTCTGTTAATATGTTTCATGAAAAAAAAATCAATTATTTGAATGAAGTTACAAAATTCTCAATGTCATTTTGGTTCTACTTGCATGCTTTAGTCCACTGCTGTCTCATGAACTAAGCAAACTATTTGCCATTTCCCAGTAATAATACAAACTGTGCACAACAGATGAGCTACACTCTCTAATTGTACACCAGCAAGGGGGAGTTATAAAGAAGGGCTTTCTACTCAAGTGGACACTGAGTGGACATATAGGTGCCCCTTACAACTTGAGCAGCTGCCTATCTGAAAGCCTCTGCATGGCTCTGGATTTATTATTCATTACTGAATAATCATTACAGTGTAAGAGTTTAGACAATGTGGTGCCTTATGAAATGGAGATCGCTTTAGCAGTCTCAGAGAACATCGGAAATGTCGTTAGAAGTACTGAAACGGAGCAGCAACAGCCTTCAAATGCACTAGATTCCCCACTTCAGCAACTGACAATGAATTAACTCATAATGTAGGGCTTTGAAAGAGCTTAGCTATGCCAAGGTTAATGGCAGAAGAAACAAACTCCGAAAGGCCATGAACAGAGGACTTTTACTGGGATACATAACATGCAAACAAGACATCACATTTCAAACTATACAGTGTCATAATAAATAAGTTGCCAGCGATGACTTGTTCTGCAGGATTGATCTTTCTGAGGTGATCGGGAAAAGAGGTGGATTGAGGTATATTAGTTTTACTCTCTGGAGGACATGTAGACCATGAGGTCCACCACACGGCTGCTGTAGCCATATTCATTGTCATACCTGTAGAGAAGAGAGAGAAGCTCCATTACAAAGATGGTAGATGTAATCAGAGGTATAAAACAGTGCTTCCCCACCCTGGACCCTCTGCTTTGCATATTTTAGTGTTTTTTTCTGCTCCCAACAGCTCCCAACACACCTGATCACAACTAATCAGCTCATTAACAATGCTTTGCTGAGTTGAAGCGGAAGGGAAAACACTAACATGTGCAGAGCTGGGGAGATCAAACTTCAGGGCACTCATCATCATCATCATCATCATGCCAATCTTTTTTGAAGACTCTCTGGACTCACTGCTCTTTTCTACAAATGTATCAAGTACATTTTTTAAAAGTACATATAACCAACTGTTTATACTAACTTCTAGCCAGAAGCAGCCCTGGCTGAGGGTACTAGAGCCGCTGGATTACAACAGTTACATATGTGAGGCCTGTTATCACATGGTATGTAGCATTAAAGCGCCCATATTTGATTTGGTTTGAAGTAATTTTGTTAAAGTTTAAAAACATACTATTCACTCTCCAAATATGAAAATTAGGCTGCAAAAAGGCCATTTTGAATTCACTGTTTCTGTGACGTCACTAGAACCACTCATGCACCTATTTGATATAGCAGTTTAGCTCCACCCATTCTTACTGAAGTTATAAGGAGTGTTTCAGCCCAGACTGCTTTTTGAATGAGGTGCAATACAGGGCTGCCAATCAGAATAGAGATGATTTACATATAACAATCTTAAAGGCACAGTAACAAACACAGCCTGTTTAATTCTATGGGATACAGAGAGGATGGAAAATGCAGATGTGAAAGTAAATTATGACCAACTTTTTGGTACATAAAACCACATAAATATTATAAATGGACCTCAAAGGAAAAAAAAATAAATACAAGAAAAATGTAGGGTATTGGCCTGTAAGCACCTAATTAATCTTTCTGAAGCGCTTCCATACAGCGTAACAATAGTTCAGACACATGCACTACTGATGAAAAGTTCATCAAGTAATCACCCTCATTGTCTTCAATAATATAAAACCACTCTGGGTGCAGATAATTGTAGGAAATGATTCTAATACCCTAGTCCTGTGCAACTCCACAGATTCTAATAATTAGTAGGAAGTTGTAAACGTTTTTAGATATGTCTAAAATATGCTTGTGATTATTCCAAAATGATAGCAAATATCTTCATACGTCAAAAGGCAAACATCAAAAATATTGCAAATAGACTATTACATAATGTTACGTATACTTGATACTTGAAATATTGCTTAAAACAACTAACAAAACCTTTTTATGTCAGCTTTTGTGTCTTCATTGCGTCCAGGCCAAGATGCCAAGGTACATTACAGGACTATTTTTCACTATAAGCAGTATAAGCTGTCTCAAGGAGTGCAGAGTATGTACTTTTTAAAATGTGTTCAATATAATTTGTAGAAAATGCACTGTAAGTCTAAATATTTTTGTCTTTTTTCCTAATCAAATGAATTATCTATTCTTTTTATATTCTTGCTTACAAAAGAACATGATTGGAGTGAGTATGATGTCACATAGGGCATGCAAACGTTCAGGAATTGTACAGGTACAATGATTATATTGTTCTGTCTAACACAACAAACATGATTAACTTGACAAATGATACCAAAAAGTGAGAAATTGAACAGTGTTGTAAATATGAACTCATATAAAATCACTGTTTCCATCCACTTTCTGCACAAATTACAAGTGTGTTACTGTAATTTTTGCTGCCAGCAGCTTGTTTCCATCAAACTCGATAAAAGCGATAAAAATCCTTTATGTATTGATGTCATTTCCTGCAAAAACCTGTTGTTGTACATGTTTTGGTGGTGGTGGTTGACATGTATCTATTTCTAATATCATGTATAGCTTCCCTGATGTCCCAATAAACTACTGGAAGAGGTTTGTTTATTACTACTATTTTTTTTTCTTAAATTTTATCTGTTACATTTCCTCAGTAAGCTAAGCTAAACCTCTCCACCATGCTGTTTGAGTTTGTTGGAAGAAGCATATGAGGGAAATCTGCCAAATGACACTAAATTTATGTGAAATTAAATGTACGGAAGCCACAGATGTGCATGTTGCTTTCTGATATTGTGGTATAAATGCATTATTGTGGCAAAACAAATGTTGTTTTCTCAAAATCTCAAGTTATTTTTTTATTTGCATAAATATCTCATGAGAACAACATTCGTTACGTTGTGGTGATATAAATTACAAGATCTCTAGACAAATGAAAATAATTTGTTGTCACAGAAAACAGAAAACATGCAAATCCGCGGCCTTTTAGGGCTTCTGTACATTTTGGGTTTCGTTAACAATTTACCTGCTGAAGTTAAATGTAAGAATGTTGTGTTTACATTCGTAACACATTACCATCAATTTCCTTTACCATAGCAAAAAACCCTCTGTATGGAAACTTGACTCACCATGTCACCAGCTTGACAAAGTTGTCGGAGAGTGCAATGCCAGCACTAGCATCGAAGTACGAAGAGTGAGAGTCGCCATTGAAGTCTGTGGACACCAGCTGTGTGAGAGGAAAATACACTAATTAATATCTCGGCACAGATATTAATGTAAGTTAGTAAATAGTCCTGGATTCATATCATGTATATTACTGCATAAAACTGAGTTGTTTACCTGTTCCTCAGTGTATCCCAGAATTCCCCTGAGGGGGCCTTCTGCCGCAGCCTTCACCACCTTCTTTATGCTTTCATATTTAGCCTGTAGTATGAGAGAAACAGGCCAGCAATTAAGTAAACCAGACTACTAGTACAAACGTACAAGATTACAACACTGTACCAAATTACAGCCAAATTTGAAAAGCAAAACCTTCTAATAATGTACTGCGCAAAACACATTATTAAAGGGTGACTCCACCGATTTCTCACATTTTCAGCATAATTCACTCACTGAGATGGAAACAAAGTCATTCAAAGTGGTTTGATGTGAAATGGCTTACTGTAGAAAAACTTATAAATGTAGACTTCTTTAAAGTGGTGATGATAAGCACTGAATTTACGATGCAAAGCTACCAGTGAACCTACACGTCTACTGAGTTTTGATATGTATTATTGACGATGGTGAAATAATGGTGCAACATTTTTAAAATTTTGCTTTATAATACCTTTCATGTACATGTGTGCCATGAATAGAGTATTAAAATACATTTTAGGTTAAAGTCTTATCAAAGATTTTCGTAAAACAATCTCTCAGGTATCAACCAATGTATATATCACCACTTCATGTAACTGTTTTTAGTGTAACAGAAATATAAATGTTTCACCTGTTAGACCATCACCACTGTGAACAATTCTGACTCAGTAAATTTGTCTAGAACTGAGCATTTCACATTAAACCACTCTGAGTGACTGTTTACATTTTGACTATTTAAGTGGGCAGAAATTTTGGAAAAACAGGTGGAATTCCCCTTTAAGAATTACATTTGGCCCAACCTATTAATAAATGGTTATGAATACGCTGCTTGATGTCTGAGACACTGATTAATTTTGGTTCTGAGATAAGATTTTGACATAAAACATATTTAAAAACATCCATTCATGGTGGAAAGGTACATGCAGAGTGTTGTAAGGCAAACAGTCCCCAAAGACAACGTATTTTTTTCCAATTTATCACTATTTATCATTATTAACATTTCATATAAAAACTCACAAGACACATGTGGGTTCACTGGTGGTTTTGGACAGTAAATAAAATAGCTTTGCTCTCACTTCTATCCTGTAAAGACACTTTATTGTCCTAATTTTTAATTTGGTTTTTAAATGAATGTTTAATTTTTTCTCTTTTTCATAAATTATTTTTTATTAATGTCTTAAGTATGTTTTTAATTTCTATATTCCTACATCTTTTTAAATTTGAATTTGAATTATCTTTGTATTTTCTCATTTGTAAAGTAGTTTGAACGATGGCAGTGTATGAAAGGTGCTATGTAAATAGCATGCCTTGCCTATATTTGTGCTATAGACATTGTGACCCCTGGTCTCAGTCAAAACCGCTGTAAACAAATCAGTCGCTAAGTTACTCAACAGTGAACTATTTTACCTCAGAATGCTCTGAATGAGTTGAATCATGAATCATGCAGAAATTTTGAAACAATGGTGGCATTCCCTTTAAGAAAAGAAGGTGAAATGAAAGGATGCTCACTTGCTTTTCCAGACGCACGGTCAAATCCACAACAGACACATTGGGGGTTGGGACACGGAAGGCCATGCCCGTCAACTTACTGGGAAAACAGTTCAAAAGAAAGAAGATATATATAAGATAATATAAATAAAGCAGAACATTTTAAATGAACAGTCAATCATTACAGTCTAATGGAGGTTCTTTAGGCCACATTATCTTTGCTGAAACTGGCTGGCTTTTATAATTCAGTAAGCTCTCTCTGATTACTGAAATAATTCATGTTACTTCGCCAGGATGACTAAGCAAATTGAGACACAGCCATGCAAAAAAACAAAAAAAAGGACAAAGCCCAGTTTCAGCATGTGTTAGGGGATCTTAATTGATTAGATCTACACTGAACTGCCAGTTTATCTGGTACATCCACCATAAAGATGTACTTTGCAGTTTTACAGTTACTGACTGCAGCCCCTTTGTTGCTGCATAATTTATTAATCCCCCTCCCCCCATCCCTCTGTCCACCAATGGAAGGGACTCCTACAGGACCACCACTGGACAGCTGACATTCAGCACAGTTTGGTCATTTTCCAGCTTAAACACACCTGATACAATCATCAGTTAATCAGCAGGCTTAGTACGAACATAACCAAACTTAGTAGGAACATCATCGAACTCCAGCCCTACAGGACCAGAGCTGAAGACCCATGCTCTAGCCCAGAGGTGCCCAATCTTGGTCCTGGAGATCTACCACCCTGCAGAGTTTAGCTCCAACCCTAACCTAACATACTTGATCCAGATAATGAAGGGGTATCTATATATTAGAGGTAGGTGTGTCGGAGCTAAACTTTCCAGGGTGGTAGAACACCAAGACCAGGATTGGGCACCCCTGCCCTAGCCCTTCATCAATTGTCTGTTTCTGACCTCAGGACCACTGTTGGCAAGCTACTGATATATTGATCTATTGTTTCCAGTCTAGGTTTTCATTAATTGCTGGTAATTGGCTAGCTGGCCAACAGTTCTGTTGGCTATTACAGAACCTTATCAATTAGAATTAAATGTTTCTGGACGCCTGGTATCACCAGGACTCTCTCTCTAGAGCAGAGCGTTTCACACCAAGCCACTCTGAATGACTTCATTTAGATCTTTATCTTTAAGGACTGGAAACTCAATGCAAGGTCCAGGGCCGAATCTCTTATATACCCGTTGAGCTCTGGGATGACTTTGCCCACAGCCTTGGCTGCTCCAGTGGAGGCAGGAATGATGTTCTGGCTGGCACCGCGCCCGTCTCTCCACAGCTTACCAGATGGGCCATCCACAGTCTTCTGCGTGGCTGTGATTGCATGCACTGTGCTCTGGGGGGCAGAAAAGTGAAGAGAAAGAGGTTTGGCTTTGAAGAGAGGAAAACAGCATCATGAAAGGGTTATGGATGATCAGCAGACCAAGACGTTCTAGACTAGCTTGCATGTTTAAATTAAGATATTGTCACAATCATAGGAAAATTTCCAAATTCCTAATATGCAAAAAAACACCAGCTTTGCTTTTACTGTTTTAATGATTGCACCAACAGAATAGCTTTAAAATGACTTTAAATCTCATTAATAGATGTTAAGCTACGTGAATTTTTCCTTCTCCTATAATATAATTTCAGAAATTATATGAATGATGTAGGAAAGTATTTTTGTGGAGTATTTTTGTAAGAAGGAGGAGCAGGAGGAGAAGAAGAAGTTACACCACAATAACATGTTTACAGACCAACAAAAAATAAAATCATAGGAATTTCAATACGGTAAATACAAGAAAAAACAAAAAAAACAAAAATCATACACAAACCCAATTCCAGAATGTTGGGTCAGTAGGTGATTTCTAAATCTACTTTGACCTATATAAATTCATTCATCCTTATGCAAAGAGAAGATATTTAATGTTTTATCTTAGAAACTTAATTGTTTTTTGTAAATATATGTTCACTCTGAAAGTGATGCTTGCAATACATTCCAAAAAAGTTGTATCAGGCAAAGTTGTGACGTTCAGAGAACATTTTGGAAGAGGTTATGTAATTATACTTGGAGGAGCATCCAAGAAAGGCCTAGTCCTTTACAAGTAAGGATCAAAAGATTCAGGGAATCCGGAAAAAAACTCTCTGCATAAAAAGCAAGGCTGAAACCACAACTGAATTTGAAAGACACCTGTTTTTCAAATGGCACTGCATTAAAAACTGGCATGCTTCTGTGATGGATATCACCACATGGGCTCAGGAATACTTTGATAAACCGCTGTCAGTAAAGACTGTTTGTCACTGCATCCACAAATGCAAGCTAAGACTGCACTATTCACAAAGTGTGGGTGCTAGACTGGCCTGCCTGTGTTTCTTGAAAATGTGTGGTGCATTAGGCAGCTCAAAAATTTGACAACAAAGGACCTGCAAAGTTGCACAGCTGGAGACTTGAGTAACAGAAGAATAGCAAAAAAAAGTCGACTTTCAAAACTGGATCAATTGGTGTCTTCAGTCCACAAATGAATATTAAGTGTTGTTAAAGGGAAAGGTGATGTAACCTAGTGGTAAACACGCCCCTGTCCCAGCTTTTTTGGAACATGTTTTCAATTTAATACAGATAAAACAGAATTTACTAATCACTGCTTTCTGTTTATATTAGCATTTCACATACTGACCCAACTTTTTTGGAAGTAGGTTTGTAACATAAATCAGGTGACGGAACAGATTGAGTAAATTCATTTCTGTTGGAGGATGTAGGTCTGACTAATCTTGTCTGTCCCATGGTGTCCCTCAAGGCTCAGTTTTGGCCCACTGCTTTTTATTTTGTGCATGCTCCCTCTTGATGATATCATCGGATGACACGGTTAGCAATTTTGTTGTTATGCAGAAGATACTAAAATTCACATGTACACAGAATCTACACACAGACTACCTCTACCTGTTCTAAATGACTGTTTAGCTGGCTTTTTTACATCTTTCTCAACCCAGGAAAGTGCAGAATCTGTAACGCCAATGAAATTTTTAAGTTGACAGAAAAGTGGAATACTGTCAAAAGCAGCAGTGAGGTCCAATAAAATAAATATGTTTAACAATCCCTGATCAGCCACCATTGACTACCCTGACAAGCACAGTTCCCGAGCTGAAACACCTCAAACAGAGCATTAAGATATTAGAATAAATGTAATGTTAGGACCATACTGATAATTTAACCCATAAAGAAAAGGTAGGATATCAGTCCTTACCATGAGTCCCTCAATGATGCCAAAATTATCGTGGATGACCTTGGCCAGAGGAGCAAGACAATTTGTTGTGCAGGAAGCGTTGCTGTGGGCCAGATACTGGTAAAGTTAATACAGCAATAGCTGCAAGCCATTCACACAACAAAAGAAAGAGGAGCTTTACCTGACCACCTTCATGGATCTGTCATAGACATTCTGATTGACACCCATCACAAACATGGGGGCATCTGCACTGGGGGCGGAGATGATGACTCTCTTAGCACCTCCCTTCAGATGAGCCTGTGAAAGGTGGAGCAAAACTGAACAGTACATTTCTGTAAATTGTTTGGCTGCCTTGGACATACAAGCACATATTCACATAGGCAGCTATTAAAGTCTGTAATGTGAGCACATTGTACAAACTGCTTGCCTAAAATAGTCTCAAATAGACTTGCTTATGTGTTCACTGACCATAAATATGGACAGAAGCATGTTGCTTAGCTAAAAATAGTAGCAGTCATCTCAAAGTCTGAATGTTTTGGTACTCATTTTATAGATACTACTGTCATTCAGAAAGGCTGCAAATAACATTTTTGAGCATGTAGCTATGAATTCCCCACTAGGGGGTGCTGTTACCACTTAATTACCATTTTTTCTGCACTTCTGAGCATGAAGAAACCCACAATAGCAGTAATGTTTGTATGGTTGGCGCTAAAAATTCCAAAATCAAAATGTTCAAAATGTTATTTTTCATTTAGTCTGTTTATTCTTAAGAAACAGACTAAAGATAGCATATAGGCTATGGCAGTAGGAACAGCAGAAGGTGCCTTAGCTCTCAATTTCAGAGACGTCTTGGGGAGAACCTATTTTTTTTTAAACAGGCAAACTGTAAAATCCCAAATCATTGCTGGCTTTAAACATGACATTACAGCCGCAAACTAAACAACTTCTGGACATTTCGTACATTGCGAGGCCTGTTTACAAACATCTGGATTTGTTCTCTTCTGTTCAAATTACCTGATGGACTACAACTACCATAAACTCCAGAACTCTGAATTACTCTCTTTTAACCTGCATTGCCACTTATATGCCTACACTGAGCAGATGACTTGAGCAGCTGGGAAATGTTGTTTACTACTTTACATGCAACATAGGCAGAATAGCTGACAAATAACTGACTGCCAGTAATTGACTACAACTTCTACAAGCACTTGGACTCGAGAATATATGTGAATGAAGATGCACACGTGCACACAAGAACATCTATCATGCGGTTTTGGCTGCTTTATACAAGAACAAAAAGCAATTAATTATCTCATTCATTAGAAAATGGATAACAGAAATGGGTGAAGAGTAAATACAGTTAAACAATAAATAACTATAAACAGATAAACTACAATCTATTAACAAATAATAAATAAACTAAATAAATCTTACATGCTCATCGGTGTCCCCTAGTGGCTTGGAGCCTTAAGAGGCTGCTAATATCAGTAGTTTGTGTCAAATGTGATGTTTAGGCAAGCAGTAGCTTTTGTTTCTTGATAACGTCCGGCACAAAACTAATGAAATAAACACCAAACATGTCTTGACTGACCGACTACATCTGAAGTAAGGGAAGGACTTTGTAAATTAGATTTTTTGCCAATTATCATGTTAAATCATTTAAACATTCAAATTTTCTGAATGCAACGCCCTTTTCCCAAAACATTTCATAGCATTTACGAACATATTATTAGACTATATTATGCTTTGCCTACTCTTTTTAAAGAGGTTACACTTACAGAGGCCTTCTCAACAGTGGTGAACACACCAGTGGATTCAACAACATACTCGACGCCAGCGTCGGCCCATTTAATGTTGGATGGGTCCTTCCTGCACTTCAGAAAAGGGTGGGAGGTGAGAAGGTAGATGAAGAGAGGCACTTTACTCTTGCTAAAAGCAAAAGCTTGTTGAACTTTTGGTAGGTTTTCACTTAAATGTCTTTGAAAGCCACTTGATATGGCTTAATATATTCTGAAGTATATTTATTTCATTCAAATAGATTATATCCCATTAGGCAGATCCATATATGTATCTGTAAGTAAAAATGCACATTGTACATTTTAGTAAAAGCTGCACTATGTAAGATTTGGGGATGTGGAGATCTCTCTGCTGGAAATGTGTCATTGTACGCAATGTGGTTGTGCTTTGGCGGATGGATCTGACGATTGTGAGCATGTTGAAAGTGTATTCCAAGGAAACTTGATGAAAAGTTGTGTCTTGTGAGGATGTTACTACTAATGTCATCATATCTCATGTCACACATCATATTTTAGCGTGTTTTTCCTCCTGATTCAGTAATACTACTTCTTTCAGTTTCAAGAAATAAACTTACATAGTGCAGCTTTGAAAAAAACTAATTTTGCTCTTATTAAACATGCTTTGTGATCACTGAAAGAAAACTGAAATGAAAAAGTGGAATAAATCAGGATCTGTTTGAATATATGCTTGCCTGCTTACTCTGAGAAGACGGTGATGGCATGGTTGTTGATGATGAGCTTGCCTTCCTCGCTCCTCACCTCACCTTCGAAGCGGCCGTGGGTGGAATCATAAGTGAACATATACACCTGTGCAGGTAAAATATGAGTGAACATTCCATTCACAAGGATGACACAATTAATTCATTTTAATCAATCAACACATAGCAGCGAGCTAATCGAGCAATTAGCATCATTATAATGTTGTCAATAAAATGCATTCTTAATTTCTCACCATGTAGTCAACGTCAATGAAGGGGTCATTGATGGCCACAATGTCGACTTTTCCAGTCAGGAAGGCAACACGAGTCACCAGACGTCCGATACGACCGAATCTAACATAAAAGATAAGAGCACAGACTCTCTGCTGTTACTTTAACCACTAGATGGCAGCAGCAGCATGTGGCATGACCAGACCAGATGACCAGATGGTTTTCTCTACTCACACCTGACTCAGCTCAAGAGGCGGTAAATGACCTAATGATATGACTGGGACCATCGCTCTTCTGTACTGACATTTTAAAGATTAGCTCTAGCATTTTTTCCTTGTAGACAGACTAAAGAAACACACACTTTAGCTCCTGCCCATTGACTTCTATTGCTTCAGCTCTTGCCCACTGACCTTTACTACTTCACTTCCTGCCTATTGGCTTCTTTTGCTTCAGCTCCAGCCTATTGGCTTCTATTGCATCATCTCCTGCCCACTGACTTCTATTGTATCATCTCCAGCCTATTGACTTCCATTGCTTCAGCTCCAGCTCATTAGCTTCTTTCTGCCAGGGGAAGTCTTTTGCTTCTGTTTCCTTCTATTAGGGTTGGAGCATTTCTTTAACATTGAAATATGGAAAATGGTAATGTTTTTTGCCCCGCATAAAGCAAGGTAAAATTCCTTTCAATACTTAAGCACATCTAAATTGACAGACCACATTTTCAACCAAAGCTTTTGTTCTAATGTCACTAATAATTTACTGCCATATATTTAGAGATGCTCTTTGGACAGTTTTCTTAAGGACATTTTGATCTAAAGGATTATGCCTTTTTTAAGATAAGCATGAATCTTCATATCTGGGTTCAGATTTGAAGTAGAAGTGGAAATGCCCTGTATTTTTATTTGTTAATTTTATTAATAATAGTAATTACAGTTGACAGCATTTACTTTGATTTTGATTACTTTGATTTTTGGGCTTGCTACATTCCAGACAGATGAGAAATGTTTGCTGGACCTGTTATCAGAATTTAAATATATGAATTAAAGTTTTTTTTTTTTTTTCAAATTCCAGAGCAATGTGTATAAAAATATGGTTTTATTTTGGAGCACAGTAATGCTGTGTTAGGTCAGGCCACTGGAGCAAACCACTGACCACAGACACGGTGTGTCTGACTAGTTGAATGAAACTTCTTTTTTCTGCTTTCCTTTATATTGCCTGATCTGGTGGCCATTTGGATCCAACAGTAAATCAGCTCTGCCAGTGTATTTAGCAGTATACTGTATCCTGTCAGGTAACGTCAAGGAAAGCAGACAGGAAAGAAAGTGTCATCTAAGTATTTGGACGCTGATGTATTCATGTTTGGTTATACATAACAATATATTTTTAAACAAGTAGTCTTAATGATAAAGTCGAGAAATTTACAAGTCAAAAATAAAGAGTTGGAACTACAATCACTATATCATCCAAATTACTTGTTAATTACAGTCACATGCAAAAGTTTCAACAGCCCCTGTCAAATGACATGTTCTGCTGATTTTCTAACAGCAAATAAGTTAACACATGTTCTACAGGGTTAGTGCATGATTTTGATGCTGAGTTTAACATTATATATACATACACACACACACACACACACACACATATATATATATATATATATATATATATATATATATACCGTTAAACTCAGCAAATAAATATATATATATATATGCACTTGGAAGATCAACAAAACATGCCATGTAGTAGAATGTCTGTTCTTGTTAATACATTTAAGCTAATTAGATGTGTTGTGATGAGGGTGGGCTGGGTCTAAATGTAACAATGTACAATATAAGAACAAAGTAATTCCATTTGAGCTGTTTTGTAGTTTTGAAGCCTTCAATATTATTATAAAATGTGAAAAATATATATAAAAAAAGAAAATCTGTTCTGTGAGTAGGTGAGTCTTAACTTTTGAGTGGTGGTGTATATAAAATACACAAGCATTATGAGCTGACAATGTCATTTAGCCAAGCAAGTATAGTCTTAGTTCCACTCCATGAACAGCAAATGATTTATAACTGTGTAGACAGAACGACTTATCCAACATTCTGCAGGCACTCCATAGCTGGATAAAATTAGCGAGCAGTGAACTGGTAGGCACATGACTTAATGACTTTGAGGATAAGCTTACCTTGTGCTGCCCACAGTGCCGAAACATTAAAGGAATTCTCCAACTAGTTTTAAACCTAATCTGTACTTGTCGTTTCTGTAGCGTAAGTTAATTATTGCAGATGATAATTTACCTGTACTTAGAAAAGAGCAATAAACACTGACTTAAAACACACTCATAATGGCAGCTAATTGTAAAGAACACAGAAATCGACCACATGATACAGACGTGAAATGCTGGAGTGTTCCTATCCAAAAATTATGCCTAGGTAAAAACTCAAGAGGCTTATACGTATCTGTTCTTGTTCAAGAAACACATATTTTTTAATTATTAGCACACGGCAAAGCATTATGATCACCTGCCTAATAAACTGTTGGAGGCCTCTTCATGCTCCTCAAACCATTCCTGAACAATGTGTGCAGTGAGGCAGGGCGTGTGCAGTGAGGCATGTGCCACTGCCATCAGGGAATGCCATTGCCATGAAGGAGTACACCTGGTCCACAACGATGTTTAGGTGGGTGGCACATGTCATATTAACATTCATATAAATGCCTGGGCCCAGGGTTTCCAAGCAGAAAACTATCCAGAGTATCACACTCCCTCTACCGGCATGTCTTCTTGCTATAGTGCATCCTGGTGCCATCACTTCCCCAGGTAAATGGCACACACAAACCCAGCCGTCTACGTGGTGTAAAAGAAAACAGGACTCATCAGACCAGGCAAATTTCTTCTTCCCGTTCTGATGCTTGTTACTGTGGGCGTTTTGACACTGGATTGGGTTTAGCATGGGCACTCTGACCGGTCTGCGGCTACGCAATCCTATTCACAGCATGGTGTGATGGACGTTGTGTTGTGACACATTCCTTCTGTAACCATCATTAAAAATTCCTTTGACTTGTGCCAAAGTAGCCCTTCTGTCAGTTTGGTCCAGACAGGATACCCTTTGTTGCCCTTGTGCAACCCGCTGTCACCAGTTTGTGGTTTGTCCCTCCTTGGACCACTGTTGGTGGGTATTCATCACTCCTGACCAAGAGAACCCCACATCGTCGTCTGGCCATGATGATTTGGCCCCTGTCACAGTTTTACTTTATGCCTGCCTGTTTCACCCACATTTCTCAACACATCAACTACGAGAACAGAGTGTTCTCTTACAGTCTAATACTCCGCAGACCTTGACATACGTCATCGTTACAGGATAATTAACGTTATTCACTTCATCTGTGAGTGGTCATAATGTTCTGGCTCATCTGTGTATATTTAGGCACACTGCTGAAATAAAGAGCATCTATATGCTTGTACTTGGTTAAGGAAGACTATGTGACATCACCATGCCATCAAAAATACAGTTGCTAATTGCGATTTCAACAGCAGCTACTGTACATGAAACCATCTGAGACACTGATACCGTGTTTTATCCACTGACAAATGCCAGCGCTTGTGAGGCATCCAAACTAGAATCAGCACGTATCACCTCTCTGTAAATTAAAATAAGAAATACTGCACTCTGGAGGCGTTTCTGACCATGGCATCCACCTGGAAACCGAGTACATCATGAAAAAAAGCACTGTGTGTGGTTACTACAGAAATCTAATATCAATTTGCCAAGTGAAGCTTATCAGTAGATGACAAAAGCTTATCCAAGTGCTAGGTGTAAACACATATACTGCTCCCTTCATGTCGTCAATCAACCAACAGCCCAGCTGGCTGGACGAAATTAGAGTGAAAGACAGAACGCGACAGCTGGGGAAAGGAGAGCTAGCTAGGTGTAAGAGGAGGCCATGACATGATATATGTCATATTAGAGGAGAGTACAGAAGGGGACAGAGAGATGCACTGGCCACAGTGCTGGGGAGTTATGCAATTTAACCCCTCTAGGGGACACCAGGATCTGTGTCGTTATGGAAAGAGCACTTGGCACCAAGCAAAATGTCAAATGTCAACAACATGTAGCGTATAGAGTAATACAGGGTTTCTTTGGCAGGGAATAAACCATTAGGTCACCTATCATCACTCACCCGTTGATTCCAACTTTGACCATTTTAGCTGGCTCAGGTCAGCTCCTCTGAATGAAAGGAAAAGTGGAAATAGATTTACTGATCATTCATAACAGTTACTTGCTGCAACTATGTATTTAAGCCTGTCTGACATGTTCATTAACATGGCATTATTAATCACTATTTAAGCCAATAATTGTACAATATAAAATTGGCAGTGGCAAAGCCTCATAATATCATTACGTATTTTCTAAATGCATGCTTCTTAAACATTGTCTTGCGGCTCATTCATTTAAAACTAATCAGGAAAGAAAAAATAAATCTTCAATTGCTAATTATTCTACAAAACCATGATACCCATTTTAAAAGCATTCTTTTCTAAGGTAAGTAACTTAAAATGTTTACATGATGACTGAACTATTATACCGTGTGCAGGCTGCCTCTTTTCAGGTACTCCTTGCTTGACCAAGAGCAACCAGTGTGCTGCTCAATATTTATCTACACGCAACTGACACGTCCCCCTCATACATATTCCACACCCACCAACCGTCTTTCTTTCTTTTCTTACTGTCTTTTTTTCCCCCCAATCAATTCTTGAATTTTATTATACCTGTCCCAAGACTCAGGTCTGATTATTAATTCATGAGAGTGTCATAATCCATTATTATATCCAGTGGCCAAAATAAACTACCGAATAGCTTAACACTGGTTTCCAGGGAACAGTGGGCAATTGTTCACAGTAAATCAGGGCAAGACAATCTGCTTCTTTACAAATCTATGCAAGTATTATAATGGAGTACTTCGAGAGATCATCCCATATTTATATCAACACTTGATGTAAAACAAAATGGGACTTATCGGACCAGACGACCATTGCTCCAAGGTAGGCACGTTCGACAGTGGACAGCGGTTAGCATGGACACTTTGACAGGCCTGTGGCTATGCAACCCCATATGCAGTAGGGTGCAATGTGCTATGTGAGACATTCATCCTATAACCATCACTAAAAATTCCTGTGACTTGTGCCACAGTAGCCCTTCTGTCGGTTTGAAACAGACAGGATAGTCTTCGTTGCATCCCTTACGCACTGAGGAGCCTTGGGCTCCCAACCCCCTGCTGCTAGTCCTCAGACCACCATCTGTAGGTACTCATCACTGCTAAATTACATATCAAATGCACATCTTATATTCTAAGCAGAACTCCTTTGATTACTCTGCAAACCATAACATTGTGTGACTTTTAACTGCATATTTTTTGAAATATGGAGAAAAAGAATATCGTTCAGGTTTCAGTATCAAAAGCATTGATATCCAACTCTCCTAGGGATGTGATGATATGGGAATTATAGGCCAGTATCCAATATTTTTCATGTATATATCTGCCGATGATGATACATAAACATTTATGAAATGTCTACCCAGATTAACATTACAGGGCAATGTGACATTTATTTATATATATTGAAAACAGGGAAATTGATAAAATGCAGATATTTCAGCAGAGTAGCCATGCATCGACTAAACATTCTGCTCTTCTGGGGCACAATAAATACATCATATGATGTATATGATATGATTCCAATATCATTGCGCATCCTTAAGCCCTTAATTTTTTAGAAGTTCCAGCTGTATCGCTACATAGTACACAGCAATACAGTTAAAATGCTAAAATTAAAAATCAATATTTTGTGTGACACCAATATCATTATACTGGTATAGACAATATATCAACCCAAAACATATTGATGTCACACAAGATAGAGAATATGCTGTTTTGGAGAGGGGTGCACATAAAACGATTTATACCTAGATACACAATATATGTCCACAGTATAAAGAGTTGTACATAAAGAAATGTATATAGATGAAACACTGAGAAAACTCCATATATCAGGACTTGGTAAATGTTTAAACTTCCCATACTGAGCTATTTGTTATATAGGCAGTGCTTGCAGCACCTATTTATATTAGAGTGACATTTACAGGCTTGACCATGACCTTTGACCCCATGACTACCTTGCAGTACAGACTCAGTAAGGTACAGTCACTCTTGGCTACCATGCCTATGTATCTGTCAGCATTCGTGTTCAGAATGTACCAGCAGAGGAGTAGAATGTCCATGCGCATCAGAAGTGTCAAACACTGCTCCTAGACACTAGTTTGGAATTTGAACTTCACAGGTTCACAAGCACTTGCACAGCCACCAATCATTTTAAATGTTCTGTATGTCCAAAAACACATACTATAATTAGTAGTATTATAGTATTACATAGTATTATTATAGTAACTAGTACAGTAATACATTCGAGCAATGATTTGACCAAAAGTCTAATTTATACAATCTTTTAAATCTTATCCAAATACATTTGATTAGCCAAAACATGCTTGGTGTCTGAAGTCATTGTTTGGTTTTGCACTTTAGCATTGGGCACAAAATATGAGCTGGCATTGGTCTTCAAAGGCTTGAGGAGGTTGAACGTCAGAAGGTTGAAAGTCTCTGTTAATCAGTGCTGTCATTCTATGAAAAGTGGGCAACGTGCATTCTTAACAGGCCTGACGGTAACAGAGTTTAGGCTTGCAACTTAAAGGCACATTTTGGCCAAAATGAAAAATGTAACCATCATTACATTTATTGTAAACATGCCTACTCACCTCCTGGAACAGTGCCACCATAGTCCCTAAAGCCCATGTGTCAAACAGAAGTCAGGCCCGTGACACAGTCCCATTCGGCCCGCAAAATTATTTTACTTTTCTATTCTTATTAGCCTGTTTCACTCTGAGCTGCACTACAGTCCCCAGCATGCACTGCAACATAGTGTGCATTCTGACCCCCTTGCCCCAACAAAAATCTGTGGGCCAGTGGTTACACAAAAAGAAAAGATGCCTGATGTCTAGTTCGAGAAAACAGGCAGTTTTAAAAAACTACATAAAACAATTTATCTTTAGTTAGAATTATTTTGAATTTAAGTATTCAATGCCTATTTTGCTGTTGCAGTTTTGGCATATTTTGAATAAACAATGGCCAATTTAGGTCATGAAAAAATTTTACATATTTTGGTAGAACAACCTACCACATTTTTTGAATTCTTTAATGCTCAGCAAAGATGCTCACACTGTCCAGGGTATTCCAAACAGTTTGAAATCCAGAAAAAAGAGACACCTTGTGGCGAAGTTGAGAAGTGCAATGCAGAAAGAACATTTGCAATACAAGATGATGTTCTGAGACTGACATCAGCTCAGACATCCTGTTACTGGATAGGACGCAGCACACAGGCTCTGTAAAGAAATGATTAAATAAAACAGGTAACTTCTGACTAAACAAAATAAAAGCAGAAAACTTATTTTTATTCCATCACTCTGTTATTGATTCAGTGATTTCAAACGCTACTCCTTTATATGTTTAGCTGCAACAGAATAAGGGGCTGATACACGGTGCAGCAAACAGATTGGCTACAGTCAGAAACCACAAACCTACAAAGTGCGCCAATGAGTGTTGGTACAAGGACGTGCACCTAAAACTGGCAACTCAGGGTTTAACCGGAATAAGCAGGAAGAAAAGGCCTAAAGAGACAGAAAACATTTCAAAGCATTTAAACATCAGCGTTCTTCACTTTGAACTGCAATGTTTTAACAGAGATTTCTCTTTACAAATGTACGTCTCGGGCAGAGCGTCTATTATCTTTTACAAGTTGACCACAACTATTGGGATTTTGTCGCTTGCGTTCTGATTGGCTATCTGCACGTCCATGTGAATGCACTTCTGTGCACTAGTTTTAATCTGTCTAATGGCAAACAAATCTTTGCAAGCAGCTGCCCACTCTGTATGCCGTCACAAGTATTTTGTAGCAAGATATAAGCTACATTCACATTATGCAGCACAAATCTGAATTTTGTGCCCTAACGCAACACAGATCTGATGTTTTCAGAGCTGCATGGATACACAATTCTAATCTTTTCAAATCACATATGAGCCAATCTGGCCATGTTCATATTATAAGCCTCATTCCGATTTTTTGTTCACATCCGATCTTGCTAACTTGATGGTTCACATTCGTGTAAGCAAGTGGCCCAAACCTGCCATTAATAACGTCATAAACCACATACGTCATGAACAACAAACCAACCTGCAGAACAAGACTGTTGCACAGATAGTTTACTCTGAGCAGCTCTGAGCACGAAGGTGAAAGGTTCAGATGCTTTTGCACGGTTTCCTGGCACTGGACGGTGCATGTCTCATTAAGGTTGCATGGCCACGAAACGGACATGAACATGATCTGAATCCGATCATATAAGGAAGTGGCTCAGAACTGATTTCAACAGATCAGACTTGTGTGTCCACACAGCTCTGAAAACATCAGAACTGAATCACATTAGGACAAAAAAATCAGATTTGTGCCACTTCAACCTGGTAATGTGAATGTAGCTAGATCAGATGCATATCAGATTGGTAGCCGTGGAGCCTTAATGATCATGCTCATGAACTGAATTCGTGTTCACTGCACATGCACCGTTATTCAGCATTAACATGGCAGCAGCGTCTAACATGAAGCGAGCGCCAGTAAACCGTGCAAAAGCTACTGATCCTTTCACCTCATCTTGCCATAATAATGAAGAGCTGAGAGCTGCTCAGAGTAAATTATCTTTGCAATGAAAACTTGTTCTGCTGGATAGTTAGTTTGTTGCTCAGGATGCATCTTGTCTATTCATGTGATGTTATCGATTAACATGTGCACATTCAGGTCAATTCATTTTATTCACATTAATGATAGATTTGAGTCACTGACCTACACAAATGAGAACCATCGGGTTAGAAAGTTCAGATTTAAGCAAAAAGTCGCACTTGAGCAATGAATCTTGTAATGGCTCATGTGAATGTAGATATAATTGCTGGATTAAAGAAAGTAATCACAGGATCAAAAGTCATTCAAGAGCTGCCTTTGAAGAACCGAATAGCTAGTAAATTATGTATCCTCGTGTTTTTGATGTATACCATATTATTACAGATGGTTTTATTTGTAAGCCTGTTTTAAAAGTCAACTACCCCTACACACCACAAACAATTGTCCCTGGTTGGTTATTTTTCATGTCATTCATACACGCCCCTCCCTATCAAAGTTGGCAGCTCTTAGCCACCGGCTCATGAGATGAGTAAATCCAAAACCACATACTACTATACTATACTATACATACTACTCTAATGAATGTGCTCCTAATGGTGGTGTCCTATTTTTGATACATTTATGGTAGTATGTGATTTTGGATGCAGCATAACCGCCACCGGACATGCATAGTTGAACAGTGTAAAAAATTTCCAAACCATTGTTTTTAATGAAGATATGTATACCGGCATCAAAATGTGGCGTAGATGCATCCTCGACTCAGCGACTCTGAACACTGTTCAATTCTCAGTATTTCGCCACTACTGCTCTAAGTTAAAGCCATTTTGAGACCCCAAAAAGTGGACTAGATCTTGTCTGTAACACCACCACCATGACACAATACAGCAGTGTTCTAATCATCTCTCCCGCTGCGACGCATTCTACGCAGTACAGCAGTATTCACATCTGCACTCTTGCTGCGTTGCATTATATGTAGTATACCAACGTTCATATTGGCACTTATGCTGTGATGCATTCTACATAGTGTAGCAGTGTTGATATTGGCACTCTCACTGTGATGTACGTAGTATAGTAGCACTTTGTATTTTATCTGCTAAGTAACGCTACACAATGCTATGCAGCATGTTGAGTAAGCAGTGGCCTTTACGCTATAAATCGCTGTCTTAGTATTCAGATAAAAACATGGCAAAAGCATGCCATGTTTTATGATGTTATTTTGTTTTCACAAAAATCATGCATTCTTTTTGAGCTAATTAACAATATGTTAAATGCCAAAATGGAGATTGCATTTGTGTAGCTCAAATTTGTGACTAATCAAAAAAATAAATACATAAAAAAATAGCCTACAGAACGGACACTATCAAGTGAGCCAAACAAGACACCGACAATGTGCTCAAGCTGAACTTCGAAAAGACTGGACAAGACAGAAGACTGCACACAAAACTCTGGATTCAGACATCAGGCATTGTTCAATGAACATGGAAGACAAAACCCAGTATCTGACATTAGTACAATAAAGTACTTGCTAGAACATCTGTAACAATCAGAATCACAAAGTAACATTACTAAGGCTTCATGAGAACTCCATCACAAGGCCGTTATCAGTCATAATGCTGTGATAACGCATAATGCTTGACGATAGTAAAGCAGCCCAAAAGAATACTTGCTTTAGGCATACAAGAAATTGTGCATGGACATAAATTTGAAAATTTTGAAGCCAAGTTTTACACAGGGGTTGTTATCTGTGGACTTCGGCACCAAAACTGCTGACAAAACCTGCTATGCAATCTTTGACACCAACACCAGCCGTATGATGGAGGAACCAGCATGAGTAACCATCAATTTCATACCTGTTAACCAAATCAAACATTATCACTAATGTCTTCAAGAGCACCAAAAATCCAGTCAAACTGAATACAAATAAACCCATATTGCAGGCCAATCACAGCAATATTCACCATTTTTTTTTTTGTTCATAGCTTACAATATAGCGGGATGAATACACAAAGGAGGCAGCACTTTCATCCAGTACCGCTTGCGTTAATGCTATTCATTAAAAGAGTCCAGCGGAAAAGTTGTTTGACTGATTCAGTTCATAGAGTAGTGAACCGTTATGAGCACCAGAGAAAGTTTATATCACAGCAGCCAGTTGTGGAATGAACCTGAAATGTAGTCTTAGAAACCTAAGTGAGTCACTGACTTGTGTGCAGTAAGAGTTTGTGTGTAAGAGCACAATGACGAAGGAGCCCCTTTTCCTGGAACTTGTAATGTGAAGTAATTCCCCAAATGCATTGTCCAAGGTACCTGGTGGGGGAAATCCTAGCTAAACTAGATGGGACATTAACTTTTTTTGGTAAAACTGACCCATGCTTTGATCACGAAGTGAGCTCTTCATAACAAATGGTGCAAGGTTGGAAAAGCTTCATTCAACAAGCAACCTACACATTTAGAGCCTGTTTACACCTTGCATTAATAAGCATTTTTCCGTGATGGGATCATTTTCAGATTTCTCTATGAAAAGCCAGGTGTAAACACCCCCAGAATGCACTGTGAGCAGATTCTGATCGCATCACTCAAACAACATTCGAAGGAGGTTAGACGCGGATCTTGACCGCATTTAACACAAGCGTAAACAGAGCGCGCTTTCATCATTCGTATACAATTACGTGAGCCGGAATTAGGTGAGTAAACAATGAGAACAAAAGATGGAGGCTATGCAAGGCTAGAGCTCCCTAAACCAAGCACCTCTGGGCTGATGAAAGTATCCGAGCCAAGCTTGCCGACTTGTATCGTAACAGTGGGGAAAGTAATCTTAAGTAAAATAAAAAAAAGGAACGTATGCGTTGATGCATTTTTATGCTGGAAAAGTGCATTCAACAACCAGACCCCCTCCCAATATGGCACCTCCCTCTGCTGTTCCGCCTATAGGGAAGAGACCACCCACTGGACCGCCACCATTAACCAGAGGTACTGCAGCTCCTTCAGTTCAGCTCTTTATAGGAGTTTCTTCTTTGAGTTTAATTTAGCACCTAGTTAAAATAAAGCAGCAGTTTGTTTAATGTTCACTTCGACTCACTGTTATTCATTGTCTCACCTAAATAAATTACGTTTTAATGCATGTAGTACACAACTGTGATGACTACTACTGGAAGTGTGAATGTTGGTGGCAGTAACCATCTTCTAAATAGAACAGGAAAAAAAAAAGAGGAATATCACAGGTGCTTGGTTCTTGTGTATGAGATGATTTGCATATTATGCTCCATACAGCAAAGCAATTTCAATCTGACTACCCCCAAAGATGCATTTGACTACCAAGTGTAGATGCATATGGTTCAAATCTTACGAGTTTACAATCCAGATACAAATCACATGAAATGGCCGGGTGTAAGCAGAGTTTTAAAGTGGATTATTGATTTCCAATTATACTCATTTTGTACACATGCGAAAGATCACACTGACCATTTACACCTGGTCATTTCATGTGTCTTGAGTATCAGGATTATATCCAGATTGAGATTACCCACATAAAAATGCAAACGTAAAGAAAATCATTTAAAACAGATTTAAATTTGGTAGTTCAGGAGGTAATACGAGACGCAATCCCTGACCCCCGCAAAGCACCAGTCTGGTTAAACTTTTTGTTTTTCATGGTTCGCTGTTCATTAGTGCGATAAGTACTACTGGAGGCTAATTATTCTAAACAGCCATCCTCATGTAAACACTGAATTGGCGGTGTAAGAAAATGAACAGTGCAGCGCAAAATTCAGATTTTCTTTGTAACAGAACAGAAACGAGGAGCAACACAGGCAATCAGTTATTGTATACAAGCTTATTTGCATATTATGCGGCACACAGCAACCTGGTTTCAATGTGACTAGCCAAAGTTGCATATGGTTACCAAATAAAAATGCATGTGGGTAAAATTATGCCAGGTTACAATCTAGATATATTTCAGATGAAACAGCCAGGTGTAAAAGGAGTCTAAAAAAAGCAATACCCTGCAAAACTGTGATTTTGGAGGCGGCAACCACCTTTTGAGCAGAACATGAAAAACAGGGAACAAGACAGGCGATTGGTTGTTGTATGAGCTGATCACACACTATGCAGCAATGAGATTTCAATCTGAATAACAAGATAAATTTGACTGCTTAGTGTAAATGCATGTGGCTGAAACTGTATTGTTGCATAAAATGACCAGATGTGAACGGGTCACTGTCGAGAAAAATCTATAGCCTAGGACAAATTTGCTGTCGTTGTTTCCAACCAGCCTAGTTCCGATTAGCTACAACAACACAGTTCTGCTCAGTTGCACAGCATTCAGTAAAGCTTGTCCAACCTTGCAACACCTGGTATGAAAGGACGCACTTTTGGGCAGAGCATGGATTAGTCAACTGTACATAAACCATGAAAACATGATGAAAGTAGTGCCAGAAGTGAACTGAGAATGTTTTAGTTGGAAATATCTCTGAGAACTAACTTCTTATGAGGGCACTATGTGCCAGTGTTTGACTAAAAATTAGGTTTGGAAAAGAACAGTAACTAAGAACCGTTAGTGGATGTCCATGCTTAAGGACTGAGTGTGCTCCCTGATTTATCTACTGCTGAGTTCATGTATCTGTACATGATAATACATATAAAAAAAGGCAACCAAACAACACGACAACCATCAAAATCATATACATATATAAAAAAGCAAAATAACCACAATAACAAAAGTAACTGAACATTACTGAAACCATAAATTAAGCTACAGTCGTAACAACTCCTTCATCCATCCATCAAAGCCTTCTTTCTGTCAGACAGAGAGAAGAAAGTGAGGATAGAGGAGAGGAGGACAAGCACCAGATTAAGCAGAGTGCGAATCTATATTAGTGTCTATAGAGGGCGAAGGGTTTGGGGTACAGGAAATCAAACGCTTTGTGCCTCTCATCCTTTTCTCTCTACCTCCCTCTCTGCCTGTGTATGCGTGTTTTCTTTTCTATTGTTCTGCTGAGAACATTCACTTTTTCTTCCTCTCCTGTGAACATCTTGGGCAGTACCTATAAAGGACAACAACAAAAAGAAACAGAAGTTAAAACAGGGCATATAACCAGGAGAGCATAACCATCTAAATTAAGGCCATCACTATCATTTATATAAGTAATTGAGAAATGTTCTGATTACTCTATTAATTTCTAAAATAATCTGAGATTTTTAAGAAAGGCCAAAACATGAAAAAACTAGACTTAACAATCACATACCATGAATAACCTTTATGTAGATTCCAAAATACAAGAAAAAGACTAACTAAGGAGCCATTAAAGACTTAAAAGGGGCACTAGTGACAAAATTAAAAATGTAACTATTGCTACATCTGCAGTAAAAATGTTTAGTTACATCCTACAGCAGTTCTGCAGTACTCTCCAGAGCAAAATTGTCTAGTTTTTTATGTTTTGGTGTCTTGAAGTTGGAAGACCTTATGAAAAATAAAAGGGCTTTGTGATACATACTTGAGAGTGGGCTGTTTGATTTTTTTTTTTTGTACTGCCAGCTGGCTAATGCAGAAGTAAGCCAGATAGATAATGTTACTGCTAAGAAACGATATGTCTATATTTTTAGCCTCTACATCAGTGGCAGACAGGATTTCTACATCACTGTGGATGTAAGATGTATTTGCATAATGCACACTGGGTATTGTGATGAGAGAACACTGACGAAAACACAAAAAGGACACCTTTACAGTGCTTTTTACATGACAACACATTAAAAGCTCATAAAAAGACACTTGAGTAATCAGCCTTCAAACATTTCTTCAGGTGATCTGCTTAGCTGGAGTAAAAACCTGCAGCCTCACTGGCCCTTTGATAAGACTAGACAGTCCTCACATAAAACAATATGTCGTAAAAATGTACATAAAAGCATATAAAACAACAACAACAACAACAACAACAACAACAACAACAACAAAAGAACTGAAAGCGCATTTTCATGGAAAGTGGTGACTGCCTGTCATAAAGAAGACATGGTTAATCAAGTTTTTTTTAATTGAGTAATCAAGTATAATCATGTAATTATGACAGTCTAATCTCTGCACTTCTTTTCAGTTTGAAGCTTTCCTTCAAAAGGTTTCAAGTGACCTACTAAGTTTCAAGGACACAGATCACATGACCACTCACCATTTTCCCCTGGGCTTGGTGGTCAGCCCCACACAGGCAAAGTGAAACCACTCGATGGAGCACTGTGAAGACAGAGACAGACACACAGACACAGACACAGACACACACACACACACACACACACACACACACACACAGAATCAATCAACTAATGAAGCCATTCATAATCATATCCATGACACTAGTTACAAAAGCCTTTTTCCATAAGCAGGTCGCACAAGGTCACAGCAATTACAAATAAGAAAAAAAAAAATTATAGGGAAGAAAATAAAACTGAAATCAAACTGGAAAAAAGAAACACAGGAACTTGGCATGAAGCAACATAATGAGTAAACAGACAGGTGCACAGACCACATTAAGCTGCTAAATATTTTTTGGTTTGCATTAGGGGTGGGGGTTGATTCTTGGATGCATCGCAATACGGACGTGGACGATTCTGAATCGATTCACAAAAGTCAAAAACCTATTTTCTAAATTTTAATTGATAATGTTATGTTGACGGAACGCAAAAGGCGGAACTTTGCAAAGTGCGGAAGTGCAGCGTCCGGACAATCTGTGGCGGCATACCACATTAAAAGCTAGTGCAGGGGTCACAACCCAAATGTTAATAAGAGTCATTTTGTCTTTTCAACAAAAAAATCAAACCACTTTGGGAGCCAGAACATTTTGAGTGCATTTTACTGTCTTGGCTGTACATGTGTTTCAGTACGTGATGTCCTAGTGTATGCCAAAAATACAATGCAAAAAAAAACGCAGACTTACTCTGCTCTGCTTTAAGCTTTAGCTCCACTGTAGCTGCTTTTCTTGCATCACCAGCAGGAAACTTTTCCACAAAAGTAGAACAGTTTCTTGTAAAATGTCTCTCAATGCTCTACTTTTTACAAGGCTGAAGTCAGTTTCTCATTCTCCAGCTTTTTGTTTGAATTTTCCTGTTCCACCTTAAATGGTGCCTGAGGCACCAGAATGCAATGGCTGCACCATTTAAGGTGGAACGGGAAAATTCAAACAAGAAGCTGGAGAACGAGAAACTGACTTCAGTTTCACATTTTTTTTTTAAAGTGTTTGACAGTTTCTCGTTGCAGATTAAACGTATCAGAAAACCATCTGGAGTGATTATAAATGCAAACAAGTCTATTCGTCTCTAAATTATCGACGTTCGTCTTAAATCTTTCTCTTTGCCTTGTCGTTAGCTACTAGCTTGGTGAACTAGCAGTTATAGGCTACATTAATTCCAGCATTTAAGATCATTTGTTGTTAAAACTGTGTTGAACGATCAGCAGGGCTTGATTTTACAAATTAGGATTATTTATTTATTTTTTTTTACCTAGAAATCTAATTCTGATGTGGAGTAAAAGAGCCGCAGGTTGCCGACCCCTGAGCTAGCGTATGGAAGCACTTTGGCTACTATGAAGTTGAGGGGGAAACCATGTTACGTTTCCATCCATTTTCCGCCCGTAGTTGCTGCCAACCAGAGGACCATCGAACAAGCAATGTCAAAATTTCCACCCAACTCGGAAAGGACGAAGCGAACTACAAACTCTGTCGCAACTTTTATTGGCCAAGATTTGCATCTGTACTCAGTCTTTGAGAACCAGGGCTTTCGTGCTATACCGAGATATAGCGTCCCATCTCGAAGATATTTTACTGACACAGCGACCCCCCCACCCCACTCTCTACAACGAGACCAGAACCAAAGTAATGAAATCACTGAAGAAAACGGGTAGGTTAGCTGTAATCTGCTGCGTGGACATCCACTGCCACAGGATCTTATTTCACCGTAACTGCACATTATCACAGATGAGTGGCAGCCTGCGTCTCATGCGCTCCAAACAAGAGCAGTGAATGAGTCTTCCAGTTCACTTGCCACATCACTTCCGTTTGTTTTAGTAATAAAATATATTGGAAGTAAAATCATTGTAAATCATTACAAATACTTGGAAAACAAGTTCCAAGTCCTCAAACAGTGATGAAAAAATTTTGTACAGAAAGAAAAAAGATGCATCAAGATGCATCAATAATCGTTTTATAATCGCATCGCAGCCCTCTGAATCGTAATCGAATCGTGAGGTGCCTAGAGATTCCCACCCCTAGTTTGCATGATGCACTGCAAGCTACAAATAAGCTTTCAGAAGCACTAGACAAGTGCCAGTATACAGGTGTGTGTGTACATATACTCACATATACATACACATTTACACAATCACAATACCTATATTTACACTTATTTAAACTTTATCTTTCAAATATGTTTAAATAAAGTCTACATAATTTTGCCCACAGTGAATCATCAAATAGAACTATTTGCAGTTCAGACTTGAGAGCACAGAGACCTCATCATGAACACGCTGTACCAGACATTCTATAATAGTGCTTAACGTGGAAACCTTTACTTTATTAGCTGCATCTGTATATCAAGGAACAACCCCAATGAAAATGCTAACTGCTGAAATATGTGATTCTCCCTTAAATGCTTTTTTTAAGCCACAATAGGTTCACAACTAAACGGCTCTATCTACACAGATAAAGATTGTACCAGACATCAGACTAGCCCTGCTTCTGCTGTGCTGAGGCTGTTGCGACAGAGCTTGTGAAAGCAGAGCTCATCTGCATCTCAAAAAAAATTTAGGTGAAACGGCAGCTTTTTTGACTAAATTGCAGTGATGCTATTTCAAAATGCCTACAATAACATTACCGCGCATGTTTAATATATAATTCGCAGTATGCTAAATTAGTGGATACCGCACATCTATAAAGCACTAACATATAATATGGTTTCTAACGCTTACATTTTTGTTTTAACAGTAAGATAAGCGTTTACCAATATTATATTCAAGAAATATATACAAATCAATACAATTTAAAGCAGATAAATGTTCCAAAAATCGTAGCAGCTGCCTGCTCAGCACCGTGTGGACATCTCAGAAAGCAAAATGATTGACAGCAGCATCTTCCAGACAATGTAAACAACCAAGCGCCAGTGCAAGCGGTGAGCAGCAATGGCAATCTTAGTGGTTCAGACTTTCATGCTCTTCTCGGTCAATCTCTCAACAATGAGTAAAAAGTGTAAAACAGAGAACAAGCTGTCTAATGGTCATTTTACAGAACTAATCACATTTTGCAGTTAATATTCGAGAACTCAAGCTTTACTCTTGTGACAAACACATTGTGTACGATATTCAAACACTTAGCAGCACTAATGTTATACCAGAATCTATAGACAACTATTACAAGCTCTCATTATAAATCAGCACGGTCATGTTTGAGGACATGGTCAAAATTTCTTGTGTACTTTTTCGCTGCCATGCCTGTAGAGTACAATTGTGGGGAAACACTGTGAGCCTTGGGTCCAACTGCATTTCTTATTTTGACCCCTACCCATAGTTTGAGTGTCATCTTGCCCCTTGGAACAGTTACAAGGGGTAGTGATTGAAATCTTCCCCTACAAAATGGGACAACCCTCAAATAAAAAAGAACAGTACTTCATTAACAGGCTGCCAGCGCTGCTCTGTAGGCGACAATGGCAGTATGCAGTGATAGCAGAGGAAGGTAAAGTTCAGCAACCTCACTGCTGGGCTTTAGTTACATTTAGGGCATCATATGCTTTCAAAGAAGGGGGGGGGCAATTATGTATTATATTTTCTTTCTTCGTTTCTTGTTCAAATTTCCCCGTTCCACCTTAAATGGTTTCTTTGGTCGCTTGCGCAGCCATTTTGCCGTTTTTTTACTTTTTTTCTCATAACACTCCGGTAGCTTGTCTTTTTTTTTTCTACAGTTAAGGTGGACTACAAGCCATCAAGCTTTTGTAATTTAAGCTAATTGCTCACAGTAGAATCTTATAACAGGTGGCTAAAGCAAGTAGGATGCAGTATCTAGCTATGTTACACAACACAGTATAACAAACCTTCATAACGAGCACTGTTAAAAGTTTGATAAGCTTAAATACCACACTTGCTGGGAGTTCTAACTGGAACTCAGCAGGACAGCAGTCACTATGTGACAGAGAGTAACATGAGTAGCTGACGTATACATATTGCTAACCCTGACTGGTACTTTGGCAGATCTGTTGTCACCTGCGCCAAATTTAGTCCCACCCAACTCAGACTGAACTGAAGAAAACAGCACAAAAATAATTTCAAAATTCAATATTCTCTATCAATTCAAAGCAAAAACACCACAACAACTATGGCTAAACCGTTAAACAAAATCATGAAAATTAGTGGACAAGGGCTTTCAGAACTGAAGGTAACCATAATAACCAAAAAGATACATGTTTACTTCTATTTATGCACAAATTTACATGTGGCAGAAACTGGAAAAGAAAAAAAAGGGCAGAAGCTTCCTCATTTCTTCCCAAAAGGAAGGGCTGATTCTAATTTAGTAAACAAACAGTCAAACACAATAGACAGGATTATGTACAAGATTTTAAATTTAAAGCGAATGTAATTACTTTGAAAATCCACGCAGCTACAATGCAGTTCTCTGCCTGGGCTTTCAATGTGACCAAGCTTAAACCCAAGTACATCACTGCATTTCTTCATATGACTCCATAGTTCTCACTGCACAGCCATCAAGAGTGTGCAGGTTATCACCCACACCACAACGGCATTATTGCCCAGTCGCATGCCTTTGCTTATCTCTGAGTAGAACTGTCCTGAACATGAAATTTAAGCTGATGATTAATTGCCATATAAAAAATTGCAATTAATTTTTTATTGTCTTTATGCAATTAAGTAAATGCCTAAAAAGGCCAGATTAGCTATCTTGCATCCTATCTTGCTGATCCTTATTAGCCTCCAAGTGACAACAGACTCAGCTTGAGCTCAAATAAACAAATATTACTTACTGCTGCCCTCTAAATGCAGTATAACACTTAATAGCCAGAAATCAGATCTTTTATTTTCATAAGCAAACAAAATATTGTCTCCATGACGTGTCTAAAAATGTGTTTCCTGACTGTACTTGCCCAAAAGATGAAAGACACCTGGTTAACAATCAGTTTTCATGTGAACATATGATTGTGAAAGCTAACAACTACGATATTAAAATTTCATATCACGATTATCATGACCAAAATTATCACGATTATCGGTTTTATCGCGATATTGTTCAAATGTGTTGAAAAGTAAAATAAATAAAAAAATAAATACTGATACACAAACTGAAACTCGTTTCACCAACTTTTATATTAACACAAATAGAATTGGCAGCAATATGCACTTTTTGTTTGCATAAACATTAAAAAATAAGGTCAATACATTTTTAGTATTACTTTTGTATTACTTACAATACTTGTAATACTCTGTAAACAAAATAATAGCAAATGTATTATTAGTACTGTTATTATTATTACTGTTATAATAATAATAATAATAACAATAATAATAATAATAATAATTACAATTACAATAACTAGGGATTTCCCTGCATAGAGAATTAAATCGCGACTCTGAGGTGCGTCTTAATGGAAAATTACTACTTCTAAGACGTGTTGCACTCGGGGGATTTCTTTCCTAACTGCAATTGCAGCATATTGTGCCGTTGTGGCGCTGCACCCCTAATCAATACAGTGCACCAGGAAAACAAAATCACAGAGGAATTGCGTGACCGCGCTGTGAGCTGCAGACAGTGTAGAACTCACTCAGTGTTCACCTGTGGAGCTGCTTCTCTAAAAGCATTTTAAAACTAAAACATAACTTAAAATTAACATGCATCTGCGCTGCGACAGAAACACTCCTAAAGTTTAATCTCTGAAACACAGCGTTTACTCGCGCAAGGTCCTGTCTCAAAGCACACTATCTTCCCTATGTAGTGCACTTCGTGGATCATGAAATAGCAAATCCTTCACCCAATAAGTGCAAGAAATGTTCAACTAAGTCATCTATAATCAACATTAACAACAGGTTACAAATTCCCTATTTAAAACTCAAGTGCTGGTTAATGATGATCGTGCTTGTTTGAACAGTAGCGCACTATGTAGGGGACACTGAGTGATTTGAGACGGTGTTATTCTCTTCTCAGAAAGTAAACACTGCAAGCGAGACGAGAAAGTGGAGCTGTGCAGATTGAACTTTTTCAGCGTCTCGTTCCAGAGCTCATTTTGGAGACACTGCTCCACAGAAATACGTGTTAAAAGCTTTAGTTTCGATTCACAGTTGATTCACCGATTGTTTTTCTTTTTTTTGACACTAAAAGCTTCATTTTATATTATTAACAAACCATAAGCGCAAGTTAAACCACACAGACCATGACATTTCTTCTATTTCGAAGTCCCCACAGACTTTTCCGTTAAAGTTAACCTTGCAGTCTTGCAAGTAGCGGGTGGCGGTCGCGAAGATGACTCGTAAGGTTCGATGTGTTGCCCCCTTTCGCCGCTGTTTTCTTTAGGCATGTTCTGCAGACAGGGTGGTCATCTTCAATTAACTTTCCTTCTGCATCCTTATAAAACCCAAAACATGACCAAACGTCAGACTTGGTCTTCTTAGAAGGCTGAAATATCTCTGAATCTCCGAGTTTTTCACACCGCGGTAATCGACCACGGTTTTAACGATACTTTAAAGTTCAAACGGTACTACTAACCGTCATTAATTTTACCACGGTTTACCGTGAAACCGGTAACCGTTTCATCTCTACTACATAGAAAAATCTTGGTCGGCTCACAATTTCTGCTGTCAGTCCAAATAACTGCAATCAGGCAACAATGTAATATTTGTGACAGGCCATAATTACTACCTGAGACACAGGCAAATAACAAAAAGTTATTAACCTTAAATAAGAAAGATTAACTCACATCGGTGTTGTCACAGCCGATCATCTCTCCATAAGAGACCTGGTGGCACAGGCAGTAAGTTGGTTCATTAGGGTCCACTGGCATGTCCAACACATCTGAAGGGTGAACGTTCCCGAAGTTCACAGCTGGAGAGGAGAACTCAGCCCTGCAGTAGGAAAACAAGAATGAAGACTGAATGAAGAATGAATATGAAGTATGATTTAACTGTTCACTCTACTATTATACAGGGTTGCTGCACAAGACCTAAACAAAAGAAAACTGCATCACAATGCACATACAAATGACATACTAACAACTATCTTATGCAAACAGCCCAGCTGAAAATCAAATATGCATGCATTGAAATATATGCCTGACATATTGTAGACACCAGTTCTCTTCTCAATACCATTATGTAAGTTTGTATGTCTGTATGTTTGTATGTGACTTCTATGTGTTCAATCAGTCATACAGAAGCAGTGCATCTGCATTCTTATCCTACAGTTACTGCACAAACAAATCATGGGCAAAGGTTAATATAGTCTGGTTTGAAAACAAAGGCTTTTTTGTGTGTGCATCTGCTCCTCACGTTTGCATTAGCTTGACTTTCTTCTGGCCACTCTTGGGACTGCAGTCGTCGTCTGAGTTCTTGACCTTTGACCTGGTGCGAGATACTTTCTTCTCCTTAGGTCCCCGTAGGTCACCTAGAACATGGACAGATAAATAATAATATTAAAAAAATGACCAAGTACTGGTCTACAAACCCTCAATCACAAAAAAACAATTATGCCTAGCTTGCAGAACATCTGTGTGGTACAACAAACATTAGGCTGATTACATGCCTCAAAAGAAACGCCAGAATATTCTGACTTCATCTCCATCTGTTGCGCTACAGCATACAATCAACTATCACACACAATTTTGACACATTTTCCTGTACGTTAAAGAGAATATAGAAACCAATTGACTTAAAACATACTACAAGCCAATAGGCAGATGCTTCAGGCAATTTGATGATATTTTATCGTCATCATGATAAATTAATAATCAATGCATTACATACTTAACATAATTTATTAATAAATTAATCATTCAGAAAATAAATTATTGTGAGGCACAGTATGCTTTTCTGAGCATATGATGGATATCAGTAATTAAAGACAACTGAACAACTGCATGTCAATCAAAAGAGAGCATATTTAGTCCTGTTTATTTGGTTTTAGTACAGAGAAGTGTGTAAAATGTTGAATTAATAGTACTGTGAGTTTTTGATAACTGGTTTTTGTATGTGTCACAATATATTGATATACATCTTATATGGTGAAAATGTCTTCAAGTATCGTGGTATGATTTTTGACATTTTGTCCACCCCTACTTCATGCTTTATGTTTGTCTAAATTACTGTCTGTGGTGAGGGAGCATTTATAAGGATGTGGCATATAGGATTAAACTGAAAAATACTGGAGGATTCCTTTAAGACTGACACTTACTCTTGTTTCCCTTGCTGGAGGTAGAGTCATAGTCTGTGCTTTCTATCTGTTTCTCCTTTAGGTCGGCCTCAAAGCGGGCCAGATCTGTGTCCAGCCTCCGGATGTGTTTGTCCACCTTAAAACAAAGTAAAAATAGAGTCTATTCCTTGGAACTTTGGAGTGTCTAGACCAAAACATCTCTGCTTAAAAACGCATTTTTGCAATGTAATATTTCAAAAACATTCATAATCAGTCCATTAAAATGTTAACTTTTTTTTGCTCAAACTTTAAACAAACTGTGGATTAAATATTAAATAAAATGTTACCAGTATTAAGCAAGAGTGCTAGCATAACATTTAAAGGAAAATTTAGTGATTTGTTAGTGCTGTGTTTCCCAAATCCGGTCACGGAGGCACAATGCCGGCACATTAATGCTATCCCTGCTTTAATACACCCACTCCATCTCAGTAAGGGGTTGTTAATAGGTTGATTAGTTGGGTCAGGCGTTTTGGAATCAGAGCAAAAAAGCTGCATCCTAAAAGTAAACAAACAGAAGAATGTGGGTCCTTGGCAGCACTTGCTGCCTTCAAGTCCTCCTCGGAAGTTCCGACATTTGACTTCGAAGTTTATAAGTACGATGTGATTTGTGCTCAAGAGGCTTTTTAGTTGGAAACAAAATGGACACTCTAGGAATAATGCTTTTTGTTTACTTTTGTTTTTCTGTGATTGAAGAGAGTATGTTTATTTGGTTACTGCAACAAAATGAAGAGCAGAGAATGCTTACAAGACGAATATTTTATCCAGTATAACGTGATGTTATCTCAGAATAATGACTTAGTATCTCAAAATAATGAGATAGCATCTAAAGACGACTTGTTATTTCAGAATAATGAAAAAGCACCTCAGAATAATGAGAAAGCATGTCAATACTGCCATAGCAATTCACTTAATAACGGCAAAATAACGATTATGGGCTGTTTTTTTTTTTATTATAAGTGGCAGGAATGGGCTTCCATAGTCACATTTCCACGATGCACTTTTGCATTGCGATATCTCAATTCATTGCTACACGCTTACAGTGAGGTGCTGTTGAAGTCGGACTCACCATCTCATAGGTCTGCATGGCCAGCTGCACCTTGTCATCTCCAAACTCTTTGCACTTCCCGTAGGACTGCTGGATCTGCCTGAGCAGAGAGAGCTTCTGCTCTGAGGACAGGGTGCGCGCGTTAGCTGTGTACTCACGAGCGAGAGAGTCTATCTGCCCTTTCAGATCTGAGCGGAGGAAAAGACAACATATGGTACTTAAAGTTGAGACACCATCCCAGATACGAATATCGGTTCAGTTTGTTTTTCGTCAGTTCAAATGAATCCAGTATTACCCTCAGTCCGCTGGTCCAAATCTCGCATGAGTTGGAAATTTCTCTGCAGCTCAAAGGGGAGATTCTCTATGCCTGTGGAGAGAAGAAAAATACCCCTATATGTGAATAAAGGACCACATTCACGTTGTATATATACTTACTTACACCTTAAGTACTTTGGGTACATCAAACTGTGTATTGTGCGCTTATTTCGAGGTGAGAGTCCGTATTTGGCACAGGCGGCTAGTGGAATATGCTAAAAACATTAGCTAGCTAGCTATTTCGCTAACAAATGAGAAACTCTTGTTGAGGTACGAGGCTCAAGTTGGCTTCCTATTTGCCAGCTTCGTATTCCAATATTCCCGTTCCACCTTAAATGTTGCAGCAGTTATTATAATACATGAGTCGCCAGAACGTAACCGCTGCATAATTTAAGGTGGAACGGGAAACTTGGTCAGAGAGGCTGACTTCATCTTTGTCTTGCTGAGCGCCTCTCTGCTCCAGCAGTGAGCGACGTAGCCAGCTAGCTAAGTAAGCTAAAGCACGTTAAACTGTGCCATTAGCCAGTCCGGTACTGTAATGAGACGCGCAGATTAACGTTCATGCGGAACATTTCAAAACAATAACCTGTATTCTCTCAGTGTGGTTAGCGTTAGCATACCAGCTAGCAGTGTGGATGCTGTTAGGCAGCTAGCAGGCTGGTAGGCTAACAGGATTTCATGATCTGGCAGGCTGAGCAGAGCTTTCAGCAGCGCTACTGTTATTATCAACTCACAATCTCCTGGTTAATCTGGAGGATCGTTACAGGCAAGTCAAACTGCACGCAGACGTTATAAAACACTCGGGTTAAAAACTCCGCATTAAAATAAAGACAATAGCCTTACTGTCCAGATAGTGCTCCAGGTACATTCCAGCCGCCATCTTGAAAAACACAAACAAAAGTTGGTTCCGATGGTGGCGGAAGTCTGGCTTGGTGGTGACAGAGCCGGTTTAAGGGGGAGTCCGGACAGTTCCCATTTCTCCCGTTATATCAAACACATGACCGCAAAACGCCAGAGGGCGCCCGCGAGCGAGTCCTAAATGAATGGGGGTGAATGGAGCTAAAAAGCTAAAAACAAAAGGTTAAAATAGTTTCTAACCATTTGTCCAGAACTTTCCTTTAATTTAGAAAGTAGAAGGATTTATCTCACTAAAAAGGCAAAGAAAACCTCACTGCATGTTTTCCTTTTTCCTTTGCAAATGGGTTTTGGGCAGTAGGATGCTAGCATTACAGCTACTTAGAACTGATTGGTTAGCATTACTGCTTCTGAGTGCTGACTGGTTACCATTACTGCTACTATGTGCTGACTGGTTAGCATCACTGCTACTAAGTACTGATTGGTTAGCAATACTGCTGCTGAGTGTTGATTAGCATTATTGCTACAGAATGCTGATTGGTTGGCAATGGACTGTGCCAAGCGGAGCAGCCCATTGGCTGAGTGAAAGTTCATGTTCACTGACATCATGAACGTACATGAGGTGCCCTTATAAAGTCCTATAATTGGAGTTCAAAAGCGCTCAAAAAAATAACAACAGTGTTAAAATGTTTCATGCTGTTCTGTGTTTAGGGATAAATGCATTGTTCTCTATGAAAATGTTTACGCATTTACAAATTTTATTTTGCTAATATTCTCCATATTAAAGTTCTTATAGGAAAGTCTGTCCACTTGGTGGCCATTTTGCAACGCTGCTGGGCAGTGACTTCCAGCCCAGACTTACAAGACCAAACTCCTATCTTTTTTAATGGGGAGAGACCAAAATGCTCAAAACTGAAGGTCAAATTACCGATGCAGGGGGGCTTCTCCACAACAAGGGAGGGCTTTCCCATCGCAGCAGAATTAGCAAGCTGATTGGCTCTTTTTCTTGAGAGGTGGGGCCTTTTTCCACAAAAACACACCATGTTGACCGTTAGGAGCTTTCCCATTCATATTTCAGCCAGTGACCGGTCTCCTCCTTCATAACGTCTCTGTATTAACCCATATATTTTTGGACTCGTTCGGAAGTGCCCTCTAGCGTTTGACAAACCCAGAAGACATTACTGGGTGGCAGTACTCTCACTACACATTCTCTGGTGGCAATCACAGACAAGTTTCATTATTAAAGACCACTGTTCCAGCCACTAGAGATGCTCTACCCAGAGTGTCCCACAACACTGAAGCCAAGAAAATGGTCAAAATAAAAATAAACTACAGAAAATTGATGTCTATGTATTCTTCATTGTATTCCTAAATTAACCACCAAAACATGATAATTCATCCTTTTGAATCCTTAATTTAGTGTTTTTTAGTCATATTGTACATGAAAAACAGTATGTCACTACAGTGACTTCACGGACACTGATGTACTATTTTTATGAGAAACAACAATTTTGGTGCTTATGTTTTAGTTTAAATTGTAAAAATAACAATGATTATTTCTCTTGTTAAAATAATTTTAAATATATAAATATAACTCTAATTGGTTAATAAATATTGTCCCAAGATTTTCTGTCAATGTTTTACACAAACATAAAATGTCATTAAAAGGAAAAAAACAGGTCTAAGGTCTAACCTGTGGGGAGAGAAACTGAGGGAAAATGAGAGCAACTTTAAAAACACTAAATATTGAATGAGTTAGATAAATTCTTATTATAAATACATGTTGTTCGTGCGGCGATTTAAAGAGGCAAACAGCAACTGGAGAAGACTAGAACAAGCTAAGAGTTTAATTCGTTGTGTGGCTAGCCATGTTAAGTTTAGTTAGCTTGATAGCGTTAGCTAGCTAGCTAACTGACATTTTAAGAAATTGGTTCTTTAACTGAAAAAGATAAATGTAGTTGGTAGTCATAAAATGGAAAAATATAACTTTAGCTATGTTCATTAGTTATTTATCCAAATGTTCTTTTCCATCTTAAATGGTGCAGCAGTTTTATTCTGGCGCATGTACAGGGTGGAACAGAAAAGCCAGAGTCACTCCTTGTTGAACGAATTACCTCAAAATTAAAATTCAAAGCTCAAGCCCCATCAGAAAGGTAAAAAAAAAAAATGTTGGTTACATTGTTGGTTTTTTGGCTCCACTGGAATATTTTTTCAAATCAAATCAGAACTTTGGTTAATGATAATCAAGTCACATATTTGAAGTATTATTGAGATAGTTTTGATATTGAGATAGTTTTGATATTTACAGTCAAGTTGCCACTTTGACAAGCTGGCTGGAATGTAGGCTGCATAGCTTTCTGTTTCTGGATATTAATAATCAGCCAAAAGTCATTGTCATTGGTTTAATAAAGAGTTTGCATATTATTATATTATCGCTGTAATTATATAAGAGAACACTTATTAGGGTTAAGTCTATTATTTATTCTTGCAACAAGGAAAATGGACTTGAATATACATTACACTTGTCTAATGAAAGGTCTGCATACAGAATATGACGATATTAAAATAATTGTCTATAATTGTATTTTCATATACCTCCCTGCACTCAAGTCTGTGCATGCCATCACATCACTCTGTCATGTCCTAGTGCAAGGCAAATAGTCATGACTATTGGATGTCAGATTAATATGAAATATTTAAGTGTCAGATGTGACTGCAAAATAAGACAATAATTGGACTTGTGTGTGTGTGTGTGTGTGTTTGTGTCTGCCAATATGGAAAACAAATAAAAAAATAAATAAATTATTAGTGTATGCAAATGTATTACATTTATTACATTTACTTATTTTTAAGATTATTTATTTATTTTATTGTTCATTTTTAAATTTAGTTTTATATATAAGTGGCTAAATGTGGGTTGCCTGCACATTATGTGAAATGATGGCCACCTGTGGGCCTCAATGTTGGTGTGCCATCCCAGGAATGGGCTAAAAATTTGGCCCACTGCAGGCTGCCCAGCATGGGGCCCTAACAGCAGTTGAAACGCCCCGCAACACCATCACCCTGCACATGGAGTGGCATGGTTCAGTTCTTCTGGATGCCCAGCCTGTTGCAAACGTCAGCAATGACCGCTGACTCGAAGTTGCATCCCTGGTTACTGTGGAGCTCCTCTGGCATGCCAAACCGGCAGAAAATCTCTACAAGCCCCGCCGCCATCGTGGCTGCAATCTGGTCCGGGACTGCATATGCCTCGGGCCATTTAGTGAAATAATCCATAGCCATGAGCACAGAGCGGTTCCCAGTCTCGGTGGTGGGAAAGGGGCCCAGAACATCCACAGTTACTCTCTCCATCAGGGTGCACGGGCAGAGGGATTGCAACAGAGTGTGTGATGACAAGTCACAGCAGATAGACAGCACAAAGAGCTCCACGTGCAAGCGTTCTACAAGTGTCTTCCCTGTCTGGAGCCAAATGTGTGTCCAGGAGAGTTCCTTCTGGGCACAGCAGAACTCCTCAGGGCTTACAATGCCAAGTCTTGTGCTACTAGTAGTGATGGCCACGACCGCGGCGCTCCTTCCTGCTGCTTTCGGCTTTTTTCTCAAGGCGCGTGCAGCACCAGCACTCCTTAGTAGCGCATGGATGCCGGGACAAAATACCAACATTACTGTGTAGGCGCCTGGCATGGTGCTGAATAGAGATTTTGTACTCCTGTAGCACCATGATCCACCATGCTACCTGACCCTCGGCCTCTTTAAACTGCATGAGCCAAGTCAACGAGGTGTGATCAGTGCACAAAGGGAACACTGTACACGTAGGGCCGAAACTAGCACAGTCCTGCCACAACAGCCAGCAGTTCCCTTCATGTTGTGCAGTAACTGCACACTTGCTTGCTCAGCTCCCAGTTGTAATAAGTAATAATCCGCTCAATACCCCCTGTACTTCTGAGAATGGCACTGATGCCCTTGTTGCTATCATTTGTCATTAGCAGGAATGCTAGCACCAGTGCCTTGCACAGGCACAGAGGGCATTAAACGCATACTCAGCTTTCTTTGGCCCCTTTTTCTGTAAGCCAGTGTAACGGTGCAGCAATGTCAGCGAAGCTATGCATGAAGCAGTGGTAGTACAAAGCCAAGCCAAGCAAGCTACACATCTCACCAACTCTCTGCGGCACAGGCCACTGCTGCACTGTGTCCACCACCTCTGCACTACTCACTATGTGGCACCCCAAATCTGGCATGTGAACCAGCACGTCATCGAGATGCCACATGCCAGTACCCACTCCACAGGTCCAGTGAACTGAACTATGCAGGTCCAGGGCATCATCAATGTACAGATACGAGCCGGACAACAACTCCTCCTGAACTTGCTTCCCAAACATGGGGTAAGCCTGTTGGACCATGGTGCTCAAGTTTGTCGCCAGTATGCTCACCTGCTTCCCCTTCTGCCCTTGCCTGTCTTGGAGCAGTTTCCTGACAGACAGCACCACTGGTACTTTCCCAACATGCTGCTGGAAAGCTGCTGTCAACACTGTAAAGTCACCATGCTGCTGTGCCAGTAAGTCCATAAGTACCTGGAGTGCTATTCCGTCTAGGGCCAAGCATAGCTGGATCGTCGTATCTGCCCCTATCCACCCACAAAGCTGAGCGACTATCTGCAGCTGCATCGAGTAAGGCTCCCATGGTCCTTCCTCTTGTAGCGTGGCAGTAGAATGTGTGCTGGCTCTACTCCATTGTGCCTCAGCTGTATGCTGCTGGCCACTGCTGCCTTGCAACTTTCTCTATTGTTGGATCCACTTTCACTTTTGCTCTCGCTGGCTGTCACACTACTTCTCTCGCCGGCCATCATGCTGCTTCTTCCACTGGCCATTGCACTGCCGTCTTCCCCACTGTTGGCTTCTCTTTTACCACCTTGTCTACTTCCCCGGCTGCCACAGAGTTCTTTGATCCTCTGCTCAAGCTGTTGTATTTCAGCAGCAAGATCCCACTTCTGGCACCAGTGAGGCACCACGTAAAGGAAGAATCAGGAAAAGTCATGTTCTGCTTGGAAGAAGACTCTTGTATCAAGACAAACAGAAACTGATGTACATCAAATTAACTGAAGCCCTATACTTTCTTCTAATGGTAATGTAACTAAAACCAACCCTCAACACAAAACCACACATAAACACATCTCAACCCAGGAAAAACAACATAAATAACAGTAACTGTCACTCAAAAAGGGAGCGGAGAAACACGCTCCAATGGGAGTGCAGCCAATGGTAGAACACCGCAATACTTTGTTAGCCCCCTTTTGGTGGTGGATCAGTTTTTCATTAGTAGTCACAGGATGTTGCCCACAGGAGCTGTTGGCTGGATATTTTTGGTTGGTGGATTATTTTCAGACCAGTAGTGACACTTTTGTTGAAAACTGCATCAGCACTGCTGTGTTGGATCCACTTGTACCAGCACAACACAAAATAACACACCACCACCACGTCAGTGTCACTGAGAATGATCCACCAGCTAAATAATGCCTGCTTTGTGGTGGTTCTGACCATTGAAGAATAGGGTGAAAGGGCACTAACAAAGTATGCAGAGAAACAGATGGACTACAGTCTGTAATTGTAGAACTACAAAGTGCACCTATATGGTAGGTAGAGGTGATAAAAAGGACAATGATTGTAGAAACAAAGAGGTGGTTTTAATGAAGTGGCCAGTCGTTGTATGTTCACTAACAAGAAAAGCAATTTGCCTCTTATGCCAGCAGAGGGCAGTATGCATCAACAATAGAAGATAGGTTTCAGTGGGTGTTGCTTTTGCCTTCTTTCACAGAGGTCCACGTTTCACCTCTACATACGGCCATTAGCCTAACAGGCATATCCCAAAAGCAAGGCTGACAGACAGACAAGCTGATAGAGACAGGGGTGCGAGAGGCTTTTGCATTATGGAGAGAACAAACAGTCCCTGGGCTCTAACTGACACAGTCTATCTCAGTCGTGCTGAAGGGCGGCTGCCTGTCTACCTCAGACACTCAAACAGACCTATTTTGTTATCTTGCCTGTGTTGATGGCCTACAAGACATTGTTTGTCCTTGCCAGTGTCTTTGGAATTGCACACTGATAGCCATGCCGCTGGGGAGATGTGTAAGATGTTGAATCAAATAGGGTCTATTAGTAGCCCTAGTGGGCATTTGGTGAGGAAAGCCATTAGACGTACAAAATGCCAGGCATTATTAGAGCAACAACATATATGCCAATTAAGTAATATAAAAGTAGATTTCTTTGAAAGAATGAGGCTACACATTCCTCAGAGCAATAAAAGCCTTCATAGCTGATGTATATGCCACATTATATTAATATTCTTTCACACCGTCTCCAAAAACCGATTAATTACCCCCACACTTAAAGATATCAGTCATTCTTTGAAGGCCTCAGGTTTTTTCAAATTGTATTAGACATGATGCATCCCTGGAGACGCCACACTCACTGGAGCTGTCATCCGAAATGAAATGAATTTAGATTATTGTAATGCAGAATGGCTGCTCCTACTAAGTCTTTGCGATTTTAAAAAGGGTGTAAAAGAGCACAGTAACTTGATCCGGAACATAAAATGTTCTTCACCACCGCCCACATATCAGATGCTGTCCTTGAATCTCCGATGGAACAGTCTGCACAGCAAATGTGTTTAGTAATCTCCCTGAAGGAGAAATTACAGTGGCAATGCTAATATGCATTCATGCTCCCTTGAGCACATTAACGAGGGTGATGATGAGTGCACTTTCCTAGACAGAGTGGTGATCGGAATGCCTTCAGTGTTCATTAGGCCTAAGGGCAGACCACCATATCCAGTTCACAGACTTTGTGATTGTAAAAAGTTGAATGGTGGAAGAAGTATGTGACTTACAATAGTTTTCCTTAAAGGAATGCTCAACTCAGTTTTCAGCCCTGATCTGCTGCATCTGTAGCACAATATTAGTTACTTGTACTTTTTCAAAAGAACAGAAAACCTATCAACTCAGAGCACACTTATAATAGAAGCCAACAGGCAGGTGCTGAAGCAACTTCAGATATAGAAACAATACTGATTACATTTTAAAAGACCCATATCCTAAATTTTTCTTGTATTTTATTTCTTTCCTTGACGTCTGCTTATGACACTTGTGTGGGTTTGTGTACCAAGGGTGGTTCATTTTTACATGACCATTTTCCAACCTCTCTTTATCATTTATAATTAAATAGTTTTGTGTAATATATGTAATATATGTAAATGTGTTGGTTTTCATGATATCACAAAAATTCATTCAAAATGGGCTGTTTTGGCAGCTTAGTTTCCATATGAACTGTATGGTCTGAGGAGTATTTGGACACCTGACCATCACACCTATATGATCTTGATGTACATCTCATCCCAAAACTATGGCTGTTCATTTGAAGTTGGCCCGCCTTTGCAGCTATAATGACTTCCACTCTTCTGAGAAGGCTTTGCACAAGTTTTTGGAATGTGTCTGTGGGATTTTATGCCCTAATGTTGGACAAGAAAGCCTGGCTCACAATTGGAATTCCAGTTCATCCCCAAGGTGTTCAGGGGGTTGAAGTTAGGGCTCAGTGCAGGCCATTTCAGTTCCTCCACACGAAACTCATTAAACCATGTCATGGACTTTGTGCACAGGGGGACATTCATGCTGGAACAGGAAAGGACCTTCCCCAAACTGTTGCCACAAAGTTGGAGGCATATACTCTAAAATGTCTTTGCATTAACATTAACTTTCAATGGAACTAAGGGGATTAAACCAAACCCTGAAAAACAGCCCCAGCCCATTATCCCTCCTCTACCAAACTGTTATACTATTAGCAGTAGGTGTGGCTGAAACACTTGAAACATATTTCATTTGTCGACACCCACATATTTTTGCCAATAATTTTTTTACAAAAATATTTTGTGACTTCATATAATTTAAAACATTTGTCTTACAGACAGTACTAGCATATACAATTTAGGAAATCAAACTGCAGTGCAGCTCACATAACATACAGGGATGAAAAGATAACTCTCAGAACAAAACCTTGTATCTCCAAAAATTTAACTTTACAGGACAAAGAAAAATGTTCTTAAATTTTAAAGGAAGTAAATAGATAAATGTTTTTTTTCCAAATAATTTTGGACCATTTCTGTTGGTCCATTTAGTTAAAAATGTAAAAAATTAAAAAATAAAAATGACAAAAATAGAGATACGAGGTTTTGTTCCGACAGCAATGCTATGCTTGGTTTGTGAATGTAGTTGTCCATTGTTCCAGTTATGCGATTGGGCACCCGCTAAGGTTTAGGGTTTACCCATCTTTTTACCACTGGTTGTAACCACTGCATTCATCTTCCCTTCACTCTTCCTCCTTCTTAGGAGCAGGAAACAAGGAGATACAATGTTCTGCCCTTTTAAAGGTACAATGTGACAGAGGTGGGAGCTCCATTTTGTCACTGCGGGTGACTTGCCTTCTCAAAGGAGTAAAGCAAAGCTTGGAGTGAATAAAACCCTGCTGAATTACTTCAGCTCTAACCTGGAATTATCGATCCTAGCCAAGGGTAGCAGAACAATGTGCGAGCAAAGCTCTCCATCTGAAAGCTTTTTTTGTGGCTGTGCAAGGCCACCTACACCCACACTTTTAAAAGGGCGAGAGAAACGACCTGATTGGCTGCTGAGGCTTTTTGAAGTAGCCGTATTTATGGCAAGTCCTTTTAGAGGTATAGTATGGACAGCTCTGTGAGACTGGTAACTAAGATACAGCATCTGGTCACATAAATCACATTTTTTAAACATCTGACAGTTAAATTTCTGGGGCAACAAACAAAATGTAGCACTTCTACTACTTAAATCATTTGGACATTTGATTGGCATTGCTATCGGATGTTGGCTTTCAGCCATTGTTATTGTTATTTTTGATTTCTGCGCCTAATGCTGCCAGTTCTCGTTGGCTGTAGGCTAAAGTTCACACTTCTGCACTGTGGTTTCAATCTAGTATGTCAATATTCTTTGTTGACTGTATATCTCACACTTATTGGCACACATCTTGCATTTATGGCCATTGTCTTCATCAAAATGAAGCACTACCATAGTTGATTAGTGCAAGCTGATTGGTTAGGGATCTAATAATAGTAACGCTTAGTTTAGTCAAGACTGACAATTTGATAAGTAAAGAACGTGGATTTGCGGATAATATTTCAGCACTCATGACTGTTTGTGGTAAAACCACCCAAATGATATAAGTGGACCTCAGAAAATGTCAAATATGTGGCCTTTAAGTAATATTATTCTTATATCATTCTTACAACAATCTTAAAATGAGAAATATTAAATATATTGGCTATTTCAATTTAAGATCATTTCACTTCACAAGATAGTCCTTTTTGTGTTTCTGTGATCCAGAAAGCCACTTCTCTATTAAATTTTACAGTCTTTCTATTTAAAATGACAATTGTTGGTCCTCTTGTTTCACTTTTTGGAGTATGTCTCAACACACAAATTATTAAAAGGTCTTTTTCAAACATTTGCATCTCAAACATCCTTTTAGTCATGCTAAACAATCCATTTGAACCAGGTAATCAAGGGTTATATAAAATACAATGTTGTAGAATATCTGGCTGATTATTGACAAGCTGGTTCTGATATTTGCATCATTCTACTAAATGTGTGATCCTACAGTAAAGTGAAGTATTCAGATCTTAGATGTTTACAAGGAGTATGTTAAGCTCTATTTAAACCCAAGGCAAAAATTGAGACAGCAATAAGCTAAATATATATAAAATCATAATTATAATGTACTTTCTATTGGGAGGTGCCTGTCCCAAACCCTAACCCCTAAATTTCAATTTGTGAAAATAATTATATTTTTTGAATGTTGTTTTTTAAAAGATCTTTTTGGTTTCTTTAAGTTGAAAGATTTAGATTTATATATTGTTAGAAACACTTTTTTCCATTCATGTCACACAAACAGTTTTAGTCCATAGGCGGAGCCTTATTTTAGGGCAGGAAGTGAGACTGCGTCCCTGTCCGTCATGGCCACATAGTGAGCAGTTAGATCCCACTGTTTATGTAAATGTGATCAAAGGTCTGTAACATTAAGAATCATCACTACTAAGTAAACTTTTTTGTGCTGTAATGAAAATTCTTTATTTTGATTAAAAAGTAAGATTTTATGTGTGTACAAATGTTCAAAGCTGTGTTTGGTAGTCATGTCCTGGCTGGTGTTTTTGATTTGTGTTGTTAATGACAAAATGGAATGTTCAATTATTTTTTTTAATAAATAAACATAATTAACATAATTAAGGTATAGCAAAAGGATTTCAGTCAGTTTGGTAGAATGATCTATATACAGCCACTGTAGTTCAAAAAATAAAACAATGTACTGAACCCATCAGCATAGCAAAAGGTTCCATGTTTTTACAGGTCAAAACATCTGCACAGAGTCAAATAAATATGAATAGCACTACCCAAATAATGCACGATTTTAATGCACTATTGAGACTGACTGGAGCTCTTTGCACCAAAAACAATATTTCATAATATTCTCCTAATAAAACCTGTAGCATATTTGTTCTAAAAGCAAGTGGCTATTTTCTCCTAAGGCTCCTCAAATGACTATAGTAAGTTCAGCAGTCCAATGCAATCACATCATTTAAAGTACCCTCCAGGCACGCTTGATAAAGGTGAGCAAAGGCAATCTAAGAAAGCTTAGAAAATCTAAGCTTTCAGTGATTTAAATTGCAAAATAAATATTTTCCTCAAAAACATGTTTTGAGAAGTTATTGGCACCCTTTGCAATTCTTATGAACAATATCTTGATAATATGTTGCCAATCATATTGTACTTTTTTTTAACACACCTGAGCTTTTAGGAACTTTTAAGTGTTCACCTATGAGCTCCTGTTTAGCAGAGGTACAAATGCATGGTGACAAGCAGGTCACACATCCTTAGTCATGTATCAACATGGGGGAGTTTAGAGAATGCATAAATGAGATAAGACCAAAGCTTGTTACCTTTCCTAAATCAGGCAGTGGCTATAAAAAAGCATCACACTTGAAAATGCCCTTCACTATTAGAACAATAATTAAGATGTTTCCAACAGCTTGAGCTGTGATAAACATGCCTGGAAGTGCCCCTGCACACAGTAAGAAGGATGCTATAGGAGACTAAACATTCTTCAAGGATCCTGTGTGCATATTAGGGTCACCAAGTCTCCAAAACCATAATTAGATGCCACTTGTATGCCAACAAACTAGGCTACTAGAAAAACTTGCCAAATTAAAGTCTCTGCTGACCCATAAATGCAACCCTGGAGTCTGTTGAATGTCACTGGAACTTTGATTGCAACCAAGAGGTGATTTGACTCAGGAGGCAGATTAAGGTCTTGCAGAGAACAACTTTTTATTCACTGTGAAGGATGGTGGTCGGTCTGCTAGGGTTGGGCTTCTTCTCAGTGCCTACACAGCTTTTAAATAATGATGTCCACTCTAGGGAAAGAGTCAAACACTTCACTGGGTTTATGGTAGTCATTACAGAACTGGAGACTGGAGGATTTGAGGCCAGGACAATAGGGTTAGGCAGGCGATGAATGATTCTCCCATTTCACTTTCCATCCTCTCCATGATCTTCACTCTAACTCAGTCCTCTGCGTCTGTCAACCCATAGGCCCCAGTGCCTCAGTCAGCCCTACGATGTATATCCTGCTAGACTACATGAGTGAGTTCAGTGGGACATACTTCCAGTAACAAATATTGTTCTCTTTTTTTGGTTGAGCTGGGCACCAAATGAAAAACCAACCCCAATGAAAAACAGACAATGACCTTCAGATGTATGCACGCATGTAATACAGGTGCATCTCCTAGTTTATGAGACCCAGTCATACACTTATCATCCAAGTTACCAGGAATTTACAGTTAGCCAAGCGAAAAAGGGCTAACACTTGGCCTCCCACACAGAGTTCTCAGGATTGGGCTGGATGATTATAGGCTTACTGGTGGGCTCGCTGGGCCTCCTCCATTTATCTTCTTGACTAGTGGCCCAGTTTTCTTGTGGCTCAAGCTTTTTTGCACATCACTGTGATGAGTCTGAACTGGGAATGCTGGATTCTCCCGGGGCCTCTTTGGCTTCATCAAACAAACCTCAAGGTCTTTGCATGTACTTTCTTTACTGTAAACAGGACATAGGGGAGTATGAAATCTCAGTCATGGCCAGCCACCCCAGGCATTTGCCTGAGGGTTTAGTTGAACCTTTCCACCGCTCTGTTGGCCTGTGGGTGGTACACACAAACACGTTCCAAATCCATGAAAATGTCTTTTTGGTATTCTGACATGACTGAACAACAGGACCAGAGGACTCCTTTAATGGCCGGTTTTGGCCTGTGATATATTACACAGTCATCAAGAAAACATGTGTTTATTAATTTGTTTTGTCATGGAGCTGCTTTATGCTTGAAATCTGAATTACACTATAGTAAAGCAAATTAGCCTGTTTAAAAAAAAAAGAGTATAAGTGCCAGAAGCAGCACATGGAGAGCCTGGACGTCGCACAAGTCTGTCCCAAATGCACACATTCAAACCAAGTACCATCAAAGTCTCTCGCTCTATAGGTCTGTATGTTGTTGATTTTACCAAAGTGAGGACTTTGAGGAGGACTGTATGGCTTGGGGTGCTATTTGGGACAGGACTAGAGACAAAAATATGAGAGAATGAACCAGCGTTGTTCTGTATGAAGCCTTTAGCTAAGCTACTTTTGCCAGCATTAACGAGCAGGATAAAATGGATTCACACACCAAAACACAGGTTAAATTCCAGCTCACTGTTGCTTCACTGACACAAATTTTTCCTTCTGGTCACAAGACAGCAAACCTGTTTTTGTGTGTGGAGCATTTAGGCTACTCTTGCTCCACTACACTGTCTTTGTTAGCACCACAGGCTGGTGTTAGCGTAGCAAGCAGACTGCAACAGCTTCATACACCGCAACACAGACTCGATATATGCAAATTTAGAGAATAAAGCCTCACATCTGAGCGAGGGAATTTGAGTGACACAAAGACAGACTCTGTTCCCTGGTGTGTTGAGCTATAAGCCTACTACGCTAGCACTACCATAAGCAGCTCCGCTGTGCTTAGCACTCTTCAACATTCAGCATTTGTTGTTACTTAACATTTACTGGCTGGTCAAATGAAAACCTAGCTAGTTTATCTTCTGATTATTATTATTATAATGTTGCAGCAAAAACTTATTCATAGACACCCTATTCACCACTTGTAAAAGCCTAACATGGGTAGTGGAGGGAAGGGGTGGGGTTTGGAAACTGGGGGGTAGGGGGGCGTTTACAATTTGCATAGCTGTCTATATTCATAAATCTTTGCATTCATAATGAGTGTTAATATTTAGGGGTGTTTCTATGCCACTTTCAGTAGTTTCCTAATAATAAGGCATAACAACACCACATGAAAATACTTCATTTATTATTGAACATGGATTTTTTATGACTAACAATATGACTCCAACAGCACTTTAATGTAATAGCCAGTGTTGCATGTCATATCTGTCATATCCAAAAATAATAAATGCTATTTCCCTCAATGATGAATCAGTGAAGGTTGTCTTTTAAATCATGACCTTAAAGTGTAGAAATGAAGCGAAGGCACAAACAATAAGTTACAAAAGATGATTCAACAGGAAATGTAACCTGGAACGGTACTGCAGGCACACACACACATAAGCACACACCTAAACTCACACACATACACAAAGACACACATATGCACACAGCAGTTTTGGAAAGAAAGGAGCTGAGGATGAGAGAGAGAAAGAGAGAGAGAGAGAGAGCAACAGAGAAGGAGTGAGTGGAGAGAGGGAGAGAGTGAGGAAAAGGATGACTCACCCTTAGAGAGACCCTCCTGTAACTTCAGGCAAGCACGTCGGACGCATAAATAAATGATGATGCGGGGTCCTGATGTGGGTTTTTATAATGGCAGGATGAGGCATCTCTCTGCCTCTCTATCCCTCAGGGTCAGGGATACTTTTCCCTCCGTTGTGAGCGGCGCAACTGAAGCATCGATTCGCCACACATCATCTGTCTGGAATGAAGTATGATTTGTCTGCACTTTTGGGCTTTTGAACCTGCTAAGCTGCAGATAGAACACAAGTAGGAGTGTGCAGCCAGGCATGCAGGTGCTATATGCCTTCAGCTGATGGTGGAATCTTGCTTTTGTTAACTTACCTGTCATTAAGTAACTACATATCCATTCACCTTACTCATTATATACTGAGGTGCAGTGTATTAGGTACATGTACCTTGTATCTACAATCAGAAACACCCACCATATAGATGCACTTCGTAGGTATACAGTTAGACTGGCTTTACGCAGTGAAACTTTCATGCAACTAGGTGCATATTGTTTGTTGCATGCATCATAATTTCCATGCAACTTGACAGTTACATGAAGCAATTCAAAGTTGCATGCAACACATTTGATTACTTCACTGGTTAGCCAAATTAGCAGCTGGTATTTTTGATACATTTTATCATTGTTGCTATATATAATTAGGTGTTATTTACATATTTGCAGCATCTGTATACATTTTTTGTCTGTCATTGGCATCTCTGTCACCCTTCTGTAATAACTTTCATCTTTAGGATCTCAAAAGAATTTATGCTCTGTGTAAAATTAATGAGCATCAAGAAAAAACTAATATAGCTATATACACCGATCAGGCATAACATTATGATCCTTGTTTCTACGCTCATTGTCCATTTTATCCGCTCCACTTACTATATAGGTGCACTTTGTAGTTCTACAATTACAGACTGTAGTCCATCTGTTTCTCTGCATACTTTGTTACCTTTTACCCTGTTCTTCAGTGGTCACGACCCCCATGGACCCTCACAGAGCAGGTACTATTTGGGTGGTGGATTATTCTCAGCACTGCAGTAACAATGATGTGGTGGTGTGTTAGTGTGTGTTGTGCTGGTACGAGTTGATCAGACGCAGCAGTGCTGCCAACTGTCTATAGCTCATCTGTTGATGCATAGTATCAGCCACTCTGTTCTCCATCCATCAATGGAAAGAGACCACGATAGGACTACCACTGACCAGACATCATTTGAGTTTTGGTTAGAGAGGGCACCAATCAGGTATTGGTATTGATACTATGTATCGGTATAAGGCCAATATCAGCAGAAATGCTGGATTGGATATTGGAGGGTAAAAAAACAAATCTGATTACACCATGTAACAAATCTATCCTGACATAGTGCATACTCACACTGTGTGATGTTGTTAGCTTTGTATTTCTTCCTGTGGGTGGTAGAGTGTTGGAGTATGATAGCCTACGTTTATATCTTAAGTGGAGTACTGCAATTAAAAACAGCTCATTGTAAAGCTTTAAAGAAACAATGTTAGCTCAATATCAGCCGATAATGAAGACTTCAATATCGGTATTGGAAACGATCTTTAGTTGTGGACCATTCTCATCACAGTGGCACCAAGATGTTAGTGGCATGGTAGTGTGCATTGGGCTAGTGCAAGGGTAATCTTGTGGGACCAGATGTAATGTTGTAACAAGAATGCACGTCCAGGGAAAACTCGTTAAAGCTGCACTATGTAAGATTTTCAGGAGAGAAAAACATGGTGAAATATGGTGTGCATGCACTGCTTTGAGTCTCCTTGTTTTTATGTATTAATCAACACATTACTTAGTATTCTATGACGATGACAATAGTAGGTCATTCACTTGCATCCTCAAAAGACATGTCCTTCACCAAGTTTTGACTGAATTCTCTTTGAATGTTTCAACATGGGCGTAATTATCAGATTCATCTGCTTGCAGGGGTCCGAAACACAACCAGTATCACAAAGTGTTCCTCTGCATGTCGCATGCAATTACACAGTTCCACCAGAGAGGTCTCCAAATCCCTAAAATGCACATAGTATCTTTAAAGTAGCTTTAACTTTGGTACTGGAATGTGGCAAAATACACTGCAAACAAGCGTATTCTCCTTCTAAAACAAGCCCCTAAATTCTTGTAGTCTTTGCTCTTGTGGAACAATTGATAACACAAGCAAAACAAGCTAGCTAACAGTACTGTTTTTTTGGAGATTTACATCCACGGGCTAGCAACAGCCTTGCTGTCGGTTGGAGAATGTTGAGAAATGCACCATCACTTTGAGCTTCACCTTCATGAAGTGTTGGGTAGCTTTTTAAGTTTCACCTTATTTCCACCCATATTTAGCTCAAAATATCTAAAGGTTGTCCTCAGACGTTCTCGCTACGAGATCATGTCCGGCCTAATGAGACTAGTACGAGTGTATCACGTGCAGTGCTTCTGGAGTGTTAAAACAACTCAGTGTCACTGGGTTGAGAACTGTCCACTAAAAGCAAAGATATCCAGTCAACAGTGCCAGAAACTGACCACTAATAAAGGACAAGAGGATGACTAACACAAATCGTGCATGGAAAAAGATGAGCTTTATTGTCTATACCTGTACATCAACAAGGCGGGTGTTGCTAATAAAGTTCCCCCATTCCGTAAAGTGTTTTTATTGCTAAATACCAACTAATTTACTAATTTTCAAATAATTTTAAGGTAGCCAACAATGACAAAGCTTCCTTCACCAACTGCAAGCTCTACTGGACTTAAAAAGTGGTATTAGTACAAATGTAAAACATAATTATGCTAGTTGGAAAGTGTATAGTTGAGGACAGACAGCAGTAGAAATAGAAAAATCTGCATGTTCTCAGCGGATGGGCAGCCAAGCCTGATGTTTGTTTGGACAGCTTCCCTGTAATACCAACACACACACAAACTCCCTCACTCTCCCCCTGCCTCTCTGCCTCTCTCTCCCGCCTTCTTCCAGAATACTAATTCGTCTTATCCCACCCCCCCCCACCACAACCCCCCCACCACCACTGTTTCCCTCAGTGCAGTCTGAGACTAAAACAGTGATTCCTCCTCTAGCTTGAGGCAGTGGGCGCGTGCACATTGATGCGGTCAGATCCACACACACGCCTGGGTGCGTTCAAGGTTACGGAGCCGTGCGGACAGACTGGACACCACACACACACACACACACACACACACACACACACACACACACACACACACACACATGCACACAAGACATACAGATGCAGCCACACACACCCCTCACCACCACCTCCAGTGTGACGTGATTGTAATATAAGATAAGATGGAGAGAAAGAGACAGAAGAGAGACAGAAGGAAAAAAACAGAGACAGTTGTTTATATGTGCATGGTCTGCAGAATGTGTCCCGGAAAGCTAAAAGAAAGAAATATGGAAAGAGGGAGGGGCAAAAGGGGGAGGGGCGGGGAGATGATGTACTGCATTGTCAGAGAGAAATGGAGAGTCTTTTGGCTTCTACCATGACTGAGATAACTGTTGGCTCAGGACATCCACATATTCTAGACCAGGGGTTCCCAACGCAGACCGAGCTGCAACCCCGGTGGATATGAATCTGTATTTTTTGTTACCATATTTTCGATTGAATTCTGCTTTTGCTTCTTCTTCTTTTTTCAGCCCTAAGAAACAGTTTGCAAATGTCAGTTTGTTCATTGTTACATTAGACATCAAATGAAAGCAGCCAACAGCAACCTACAAGCACCTGCAAGGCCATACAGGGATGTGATGTTGGCAAACATTTTAATAGAAATACTTAGGCCCATATCACGGAAAACTGCATTTTCCTCATTTTTTTAAATAAACTAGTTTGCTGTGATACATAAACATTGTCACTCTCAAATCTATAAAGTCCATGTATGGAAACTAAGCGACAACCAATCTATTAACATATATCCACGTCTTCACCCTACAGCACTTTAGCCCTGCCCACTCACACTAAACCATAGAACACGGTCATTAACTGGGCTAGAGTGCAATCCTTACTGAGCTGTGGACAGTTCGAGCAAATGGTCATGCACTGACCCCACATGCTGATCACTCCTTACCTGTAGGCTTAGCTCAGGGGTCTCCAACCAAAATGTTAAGAAGAGCCATTTTGTCCTTTCAACAAAAGTGAAACCACCTTTGGAGCCACAACATTTTATGTCTGTTTTGCTGTAAATGGCTGTAAATATGTGTCGGTATGTGCTGATGTGCTAGTACAGGTTAAAAATATAATATGAACGCAAATGCAGACTTACTTTGCTCTGCTTTGTAGCCGCTTTTCTCACATCTCCAGCAGTAAACTTTTCCACGAAAGTAGAGTTTCTTGTAAAATGTCTCTCAACATTCAACTTTTTGCGAGGCTGAAGTCGCTTCTCATTCACTAGCTTCTCGTTCGAATTGTCCTGTTTCACCTTGCCTGAGGCGCCAGAATGTACTGCTGCACCATTTAAGGTGGAACGGGAAAATTCGAACGAGAAGCTGGCGAATGAGAAGCTGGTGAATGAGAAGCTGGTGAATGAGAAGCTGACTTCACGACTTAGTGTTTGACAGTTTCGTGTTGCAGATTAAAGGTATCAGGAAACAAGTCCATTCCTCTCCAAAATTATTTTTCTCTTAGCCATTTCCTTAGCTACGAGCTAGGCGAGACTGTCTGCACTGCTGTGTGATCACTTTTGGAGTTTGGCACGCAGGCTACTTCCCCCTCTGCTTACTGCTGCACTGTTGCATCCCAGTACTAAACAATCCACAATCCCATACCGTTTCACAGCCCAGTGGCTGGCAACCTCTGGCAAAGACTATATGCTATAGCGGCACACTAAATAAGAAAAAACTATCGCTAATCTTCTTTGGCTAATTGGCACTGTCATAGGATACCACCTTTGCCAAATGTTTTTGTAAAATATCTGCCCTGCTAGATCTGCCCGTCAACTGTGAGCACTATTATTGTGAAATAGAAGCATCTAGGAGCATCAATAGTGTAGCCACAAAATGGTTACCACTTGAAGTGCATTGCATGTAAAAATCACCTACCCCATTGCATCATTCACTACAGAGTTTCAAACAGCCTCTGGAAGCAACATCAGCACATGAACTGTGTGTTGGGAGCTCCATGAAATTGGTTTCCATGGTTGAGCAGCACACAAGCCTAAGATCGATAGGAGCAAAGCCAAGTGTCGGCTGTAGTGTGTAAAGCATGCTGCCACTGGACTCTGTAACAGAGGAAATGTGTTCTCTGGAGTGACAAATCACACTGTTATTTGACCATCTGATGGATGAATCTGGGTTTGATGGATGCCAGGACAATACTACCCTCTGGAAGGCATAGTGCCAACAATAAAGTTTGGTGGAGGATAATGGGCTGGGGCTGGCCCTTTCTTGTTCCAGCATGACTGTGCCCCTATGCACAAAGTGAACTCCATAAAGACATGGTTTGACATGGTTGGTGTGGAGGAACTCCAGTGGCCTGCACAGAGCCCTGACCTCAACCCCACTGAACACCTTTGGAATTAATTGGAACATCAATTGTGAGCCAGGCCTTCTTGTCCAACATCAGTGCCTGACCTCACAATGGTCACAAATTCCCACAGACACACTCTAAAATCTTGCGGAATATCAGAATAAGAGTGGAGGCCGTTATTGACACAAAACGGGGCCAACTCCATATTTACACCCATGGTTTGGAATGGAACGTCCAACAAACTCATATAGTTGAGATGGTGAGGAGTCCACACACTATTGGCCATACAATATATTTTATGCAGTGGCCAATCTGTATCAGAACACTTGTATTTCCACACAGTATTTATATGTGCATTTTGCAGTCTATGCTGAATTGGCATGTTATGCTACCTGCTATGATCATAATTGTTTGTCAGTGAAAGTTTATAGGCTTGATTATCTACATGACTGTTTTTTGCTTTGTGTATGAGCGCACACTTTACGTGAATGAACACTTAAACAAAAGGTTTTACAATGGTATTATACAGTTGTTGTTATTATTATTCAAATTATTTGGTGATACATTAAATATACAAACAGTATATGTGCCTGTTTTATAGATACTTTAATAGAAACTATTCTATTAAAAAGTTTTCATTTCTAATGTTATATTCAATGTATGCTGGACGTGAATGTGCAAAATCTATATATTCTAAACCAAAATAAAAACAGCATTGAGTAGGTATTCATGCATATCTGTCTTGTTTGACCCATACATTGGTAAAAAGAAACTAAATGCTATGGAATAGCTAATGTTTGGGTTGAGGATCATCACCTAAAAGGTTCGTTAAATAAAAGGAGGATCCAACCTCTAGTTTAAAAAGAGGCCAAAAACTCCAAGTTCTCAGAGTTTGTTTACAGCTGTCTGTCGTCACACCTAAATAAGATATATCATTTTACCGCCATAGCTGTAATTTTTAAAATGAAGAGTTAGAAAAGAAAATCATCTCAAAGCTCAAACCTACGGAAGTCCGGAGAGGCCATAAGGTAGTTATAATTTTCTAAATTGTTATCTTGAGATATTCCAAGATTGCAAAGTTGTTATCTTGAAATAACGAGTTAGTTATCTTGTTATCTCGAGATAACTAAAGATGTTATCTTGAAACAAGGAGTTAATTACCTTGTGATCTCAAGATAACAGTTGATATCTTGAGATAACAAATTAATTATCTTGTAATCTCAAGATAACAAAGTGATCTCAAGATAACAAAGTTGTTTTCTTGAGATAACAAGTTATTTATTTTGTGATCTCAAAATAACAAAATGATCTCAAGGTAACAAAGTTGTTTTCTTGAGATAACAAGTTAATTATCTTGTGATCTGGATTGTTATCTTCAGATAACAAGATAAGCAACTCGTTATTTCATTATAACAACTTTTGTTATCTCGAGATAACAAGATAATTAACTCATTATCTCAAAATAACAATCCAAAAAATTATAACTACCTCATGGCCTCTCTGGACTTCCGTACTCCGGACTTCCATACAAACCACCATTTTGAAACATAAATGAATGTAACATCATTATGCTAGAAGTTAACTATGCTGCCTGTCACTGCCTAAAAATGATAGAAACACACAGTGAAAACAGAAGTTAGAACACTACTGGGATGATTCCTACAGTATTTAGGAAATTTAGTCTAGTTAGGATACTTCTATAATACTATTTTTCTGGAGTTAGTATAAGATTATGAACTGTTATTCGCTAATAGCTACTGTCCTCACTGAAGCTGTCATGCTGACTAAACAGATAAGATTTCAGAGTTAAGAAGTGTCTTTAATACGGCTCCAGGTCTATAATGCACCCTCTCACATCAGAACACTGTGAAGGACTTGAGAACTGAATTATTTAGAAAGGTGAAAATCGATGGAATTCCCCTTTAATATTATGACGTCAAATTCCTTTAAAGTACAATGGCGTAAAAGACGCCAGTGTTATGGCGTACATGGAATTAGCTTGTGAAAAACGGCGGGAAAAGAAAGACAAGAAAACAAAAAAAAAAAAAGCAAACCTCTCAGACACACTGACTTACTGACTGACTGACTCAAATCTCACAGCATGCCACAGAGCGTGTGTGCTGCACGCGTGTGTGTGTGTGTGTGAGGGAGGGAGGAGAGGATGACGGGGAAGAGAGAGCGAGAGAGGGAGAGAGAGAGAGAGAGAGAGGCGCACACACTCGCAGCCTCGCTGAGAGAGGAGAGGCGAGAAAGAGAGTGAGACGCGAAGAAGAGGACGAAGAGGAGGAGGTGGAGGAGGGAGAGATAGAGAGAGTGAGAAGAAAAAGAGCAATGTCTGCTGAAAAGGCGCCTCTTCGTCTTCCTCGTGCACTGACCGGCCCTCGCTGAGACACCATGGGCTGTATCGGCTCCCGCACTATCAGTAAGAAAAAAAAACGTCTTTTATTTATTTATTTGACCTTATTCCGTCTTTTTTCTGCTAGGCTAAGGACTGGGGGATACTCAGAGACCCCTACCACCTCCCCTCCAGCCTCGCAGGGGAGTGTGTGCGTGTGTGTGTGTGTGTTTCTATGGAAACCCTTTGGGGTAAAAGGCCGTTTAGTCTTCACAGCTTTTAGCCCGTCATGTAGGATGGTGGCTGGCGGGCTGCTGAAGGAAGAAGGGAATGATGGGAGGAAAACGAGGGGATCTGAACTGCCGCAGACTGAGCGAACGGTTAGAGATAGCGGGGGGCTGGGAGGGGAGACACGGATGAAAGCAGAGAGATAGAGTGAAGGGCGGATGAAAGAGCGCTAGAGCTGAGGCGTGCGGTGATCTAGGGGATGGATGAAAGAAGCGAGTGAGAGAAAAGATATATAGGGAAAGAGGTAAAAAGCGCGGGAAAGCTGGGGAGGACGTGAGGAAACGCGCGTGTGGAGTCCCACCAGATGGATAAGTGACGCTAAGGTCAAGAAACGTGCTGTGTTGTGTTTTTTTGGTGAAAATACCAGCCGTTTCGGGATCTGCATTGTGGTGCGTGTGCGCGCGCGCGCCTGTCTGTGTGCGCGCACGTGTGCATGCGTCACAAAGATGCTCAGGCGTGCGCGCGGTGCATTTCAGGTTAAGTGGTAGAAAACGACTGCACGCGAAAAAAAACAGAACATACACACTGCCTCACACACCTGTGATGGGCAGCCCCGCATACACACACACACACACACTCACACGAGCTCAGGTGTGACATAGAGGCAGCCGGCGGATGTGGCTACAGTAGGTCAAATTGTGCTAAGTCAACAGAGCCCGTGGCCACATGAAGCATGACGGCGGTTCCGCCAACATGACACGCGCTCTCGCCAATTCAAACAGCAGCTGTAGTGAAAGCTCCCGCTGGCTGCGTCCAGAACCGCACACTAGCACCCTACATAGTACGCCAAAAATTAGGGATGCACGGAATTTCAAACCGGTGTTAATGTAGTTCAGAAAAAGCACAATGTTTAGGTGATGCTGGACCTAAACATTCTGTTTTTTATGTACACAAAGGCATTCAGGACTGCTGGACTACTTAAATGTCTGCATTTTATTTCTTGTACTGCATTAGGAGTCCTACTGAAATAAATGTTACATTTCTCTGTGATGCTGTTCCAAGTAGATTTCTACATTTCTTCAATTCTATACTATTAATATATCGGATCAAAAATCAAATAATCCTAAATCACATCCCTGTAGAAAACAATACAACCCTATTAGAAGTGCATTCATTAGTACATACTATACTACATACTATATACTATACTATACATAGTATAGTAGTATGCAGTTTTGGACACAGCCATTCATTCTGCTTCATGGAGTAGCAGTTTGCAATGAGAATAGCAATAAATAGAAAATGCAGTGTGTTTTGTGTACATCAGATATAACCTTTTAAAGGTACAAATGCAATACAGGCTACAAGTCTATGTTATAGTCTAATCTGATAGTCACTGCATCAAAACGTAGTTGTTGTGAAAGCTCCCATTGGCTGCGTCCAGAACTGCATACTAGCACACTAAACAGTACGCCAACAATTAGGCAAACTGATGTTGATGTGCTCCAGAAAAGCAGAATAGTAAGCCCACTCACATTAATGTGGGACTTTTTCCATAATCCAAGTAGATTTCTTCCTTTTTAAAAATGTTTATACATCAACATCAGTATGAAAAATATCAGATATTTCCATGTTGCATCCCTATTAAAAATACTTCAACTCTTATTAGAAATGCATATAGTAGTATAGTAGGCAGTTTTGGACACAGCCATTTATTCTGTGTCTAATGGAGTAGTGGTTTGCAATGAGAAGATCTAGTTCAAGGACAGAATGCAAAATGTAGTCCTTTGTGTTTGCATCATATGCAGTCTTTTAAAGGTACAAATGCAGTACAGGCTACAGATGTATGTAATTATCTAAGCTGTCTGTAACTGCATCATTTCTTTGCTTCTTTGGAGCACGTATAGAACAGAATTGTTCTGTGGGGGTATCTCAGTAAAGCAGCATTTGAGTATGTAAACCAGTGCTGATTCGTCAGGAAGGTTTCTGGACTACCACTGAAGCAGTGGGGAGCTACCCGTGAGTGCGGCAGCCTATCAAAACAAAACCCAGGCCGGGAATGAAATAAATAATTGGCGCCGAGTTTGACCTTTGATTGTCATTGAGCCTGCGTGAGAGGCTCAGACAGAGCCGGTGGAGAGAAAGTGGGGGTTTCTTTCTGAGGAGAAAAAAAACAGGACACGTTCAAAACCCTACAGCAGTGAAAGTGGTAAAGTGGGGCAGAAAATTGGGCAAATTAATTTAACGTCCCTTTTTTTTCTGCCCGACAAACCACACTGATTAAAAGTAATGCCTTGAATGTAGCTGAGTCAAACGTCAGCATCATTTTCATGGGAATAAAATATTACATCAATGGCAGTTATTGCCAAAAGTCAAAATTATGTTGATGTAATATGTTTCATTCTTTTGGAAATGAATGATTTTTTTCACTGTCAATTTGTGGGTCCCATTTCCTGTAAAGAAGTGCAGCACGACTGGACTGTGTGAGGGTAGAGGGTAGCTTCCTGTTTGGGTCTGGAATTTGTTTAGGAAATTGGTTTGCTGTAGGAGGAGCCTGGCTGTCATATTTAGCGCAGTTTGCTATAAATAGATTCTGGTTTACCGTGACCGTGGAGAAGAGAGGAGTGGAGATGTGTGCAATATGGGTCAAATTTTTCCCATACAACAGTCCAAACTGTCTCATATGTTGTGAGAGATATTTTTGTTTTTCCATGTAAAATAAAGCACAGTGAGGTCCCCTTAATACTGTATTGTTAATCAAGTTTCATCCACTTTCTTATTAAGCTGTTTATCTACTTCCAAGTAACTGTCTAGAGTTACAGGCCTTATTGTTGGTTGGTTATCTCGATACGTACCACTTTTAAACATGCTATGAGTCTTTTATTAAATAGAATTCAAATATGAAGTTATGAAATAACATGGGATGAGAAGGATAATTCACAAAATTCCCCCTCTACATTCTATGCCTTATAAATCCCCCCCTCTCCTTCAGTTTCCTATGACAAAAAACTTTGCAGATAAAACTGCCACAGTCATCCACATTGTTAATAAGCACACTCTAAATCCCTGACACCCGTTCCGTTTCTCTGCCATCTCACCTGGCATTCAGTTTAGCATCAGTTTGTAATCAGAGCCATACTTATTCCAGGATGTTCAGCTGCTTAGCTGAGACTCTACTGCTTGAAATTTAAGAAATCCAGAGCTTTGGCTTCCCAAGCACACCCAGCACCAGTTCCCCCTTTTAGAATGCAGCATTCTCTGCCTCCCGACAAGGACTCCTTGATCATGCCATCCAATTCATTTGGCGCTGGTCTTCCTAAGGATACTTCATATGCATCCACTCACTCAAGATCTCCAAGAAGCTCATGAGAAGCTGGCATCAGTTTAATCTGGAGTTCTTTTAGGGTCTGGCTTCCGCAATCTCAGCAAGCCGCCCGCCCCAGAACTCCTGCCGAAGCTTCTCAGAGTTCCTTCCTCTGTTCCCAGGTCAGTTTTGGGTACGGTCCAAATGCGCAGAATAAGGTTGAAATGTAAATATAAGGTATTTACATTGTTTCGTGAGACAGGCCCCAGCTCGTGTTTTTGTTGTTGTTGTTGTTTACACACTACTGTTAGAGTGTAGGGGGCCTCCAAAGACTCTTGTGACCTGGGGCTTCACAAGTCCATGATCTATCCCTGCCCTTGAACTTGAATTAAGTTATCCGGCTATTTTCAAAGCACTCCTTTGTGAACTACCCCCTGCTCCTCTTTTCTTTTGTTGTAATGCCACAAAACTGCTTTAGAAGATCTCCCTGCTGCAAATAATGACTCAGTTTCACTTCTATTAGTCATATGACAGATGGCAGTGGAGATGAGCATTGCCAGCCAAAGCCACCAAGTTACAAGAAAACCAGTGTGTACTGTGATATTATGTAACTCAAGCCACTTTCAAACTACTTGTAATTCAGCATCTACTTCATTATAAACACTTGGATTGTGCTTACACATAGGCTTCTAGGTCCACTATATAGGTGTGCAATCACAGACTGTAGCCCATCTGTTGTCATGCGCACTCTCTACCCTGTTCAGCATTGGTCTGACCACAAGATAGCTCTTGTTATTTGGGTGGTAGATCATTCTCAACACAGCAGTGATATTCACATGGTAGTGGCATGGTATTGACGCTGGTATGAATGTATCAGGCACAGCAGCGATGCCAAGGTTTTTTATACATATCTGCTAGGTTGAAAGTGGTCTGACACCCAACATTGTCCAGCTCTGTGGTCATAAACTGACCACTGGATTGATTTACATCGACATAGCTAACAGTTATACAAATACAGGCAATATATTACAATTTAAAAGTTCTGACTCTGTGTAAAAATTTGGAATCATTGTTTTCAATAATATTAATTTAATTTTGTTGCAAATAAAAGTACAAAAATATTCTGATATGTTCCTAGTGCTCTATAACAAAATGAATCATTTGTAGAAAGCTGTAAAAAATGTTTTAGACATTCTTGATGTTTGAAGAACGGTGAGTGGAGCTAGTGATTCTAACATGATTGAGAAAGATGTATAACTGTACAACATTAAGATCACCATTTTGAAATTACAGTAGATAATTACAAACAGCTCTTCATGGCATGGATTCAACAAGGTGCTGGAAACATTCCTGAGATATTTTTGTCCACGCTGACATGATTGCATTGCATAAATGCTGCAGATTTGTCAGCTACACTTTCATGCTGCAAATCTCCTGTTCTACCACATCCAAAAGGTGCTCTACTGGATTCAGATCTGGTAACTGGGGAGGCCATTGAACTCAATGTAATGTTCATAAAACCAGTTTGAGATTTCTTTTGTGACAAGGTGCATCATCATGCTGACAGTAGTTACTAGAATGTGGATAAATTGTAGCCGTCAACATGGTCAGCAGTAGCACTCATATAGGCATTCACACAATGCCCAGTTGGTATTAGAGGGCCCAGTGTGTGAGTACATTCTCCACATCATTATACCACCACCAGCAGCTTGGACTGTTGACACAAGGCAGGTTGTTTCCATGGATTTATGCTGTCTACGGCAAATTCTGACCCTACCGTTTATGTGAGATTGAGATTCAGCAGACTAGGTAACATTTTTTCCAGTCTTGAACTGTCCACTTTCAGTGTGTCTGTGCCCACTGTGGCCTTAGATTCCTGTTTTTGGCTGACAGGAGTGAAACCCAATGGAGTTTTCTGCTGTTGTAGCCCATCCACCACAAGGTTTATTGTGTTGTGTCTACAGAGATGTTTTTCTGCTCACGGCATTTGTAAAGAGTGGTTATTTGAGTTACTGTAACCTTCCTGTCAGCTCAGACAAGCCTGGACGTTCTCCTCTGGCCTTTCTCATCAACAAAGTGTTTCTATTCACAGAACTGCAGTGTAAACTCTAGAGACCGTTGTGCATGAAAATCCAAAGAAATAAGCAGTTTCTGAAATACTCAAACCACCCCACCTGGCACCAACAACCGTGCCGTGGTCAAAGTCACTTAGATCACATTTTTCCCCATTCTGACATTTGCTGAGAACATTAACTGAAGCTCTTGACCTGTATCGGCATGATTTTATGCATTGGGTTACTTTCATATGGCTAATTGGGTGGTTGGATGACTGAGCAGATGTACAGTTTCCTAATAGAGTGACCAGTGAGTCTATTTGCACTTGATTATGTTTCATAGGAGATACCAGTGCTGTGGTCTGGTGTAAAGTAGTGTACACTAGCCTAGCTAGCACAAACCAATATAACTTGACTGCTGAGCTGGCTACATAAGTACCTATCATCCATTGACAATTTGTCCATGGTTTAATGTAGTGTGTTTTCATTTAGCATGTCTCTAATTTTAAGTTTTGCTTGGTTTTCGATAAATATTAATGGGGCAAATTTGATACAACCCATGAGACAATTTAAAACAGCTTTTAAGGGCTAACATGGATATTAGCTCCATTCACATTAGGACCCGTGAGGGACCAACCAAGCTTGTGCACATGGCTGTGATTAGGTGGGGTTCTTTAGGTGTTCGTTGTAATGCCTTTTGACTCACGTTTGTTGTTTTCAGTTTGTTAGCCAGCTTGACAAAGAGTAACCTAGGTTTTATTGGTAAATTTAATATACAGACAGGTCACAAAGGAAACGAACAAAAACAACATAACCTATATTAGTAAAATGCTAGGTAATGTTGATGATTCTTTCCTCTAAGGGGACAAGTTGACCCAAACCATGCCAACAAAATACCTTCTGCTTTGTACCTTTCTCTTGGTGTATGCCAGACATGCACATTGTATCATACAGTACATCTGTCTGTACATCTGCACTCGTTCTGTGCTTTCACTTAATCCTTCACGCAGGCTTCTTCTTTAATTCATCACTTGTCGTCACATACAAAGCAAATACTGACCAAATATGTATCATTGACCATTTTAGAGTGAGTATGCAAGCCCTAGAGGTTTCCGCGTGGGTATAGGACGAATCATGTAGACTACACCTCTGCTTCATACTGTATGTGACTTTTGGTTGCTATGGCAGACATATCGCCCTGGACTGGACACTTGAATGATGACAACATTGACAAGCAAGTAGATCAATTATTTGAGACACATGCACGAATGATAACTGGGGTTACTGTTGGTAAGCACACATACAGCCAGTGGCATAACTACTGGCACATGGGGGGCAGTGGTAATCAGGCCCTGTGAAATATCTGTTGGGCCCCTCATATAGAAACTGTCATAATTGTATTTATAGAGGCCATAATTGTATGTTTGGGAGGGCTTCCATCTTGCTGACTGATATACTAAAAAATGAAAGGATAAGTAATATCATGACTACTACAGGCTATCTAAATTATATAAATTTACAACTGGCTATTTTGTGTGTTGCTGATGATTAGATGCTTGTTTGGGGTTCTAGTAAGTCACAGTTTGAATTACAGATGTACCTTCTCAGCATTCTGGATCCAGTGCTCTGTCTCATGACACGGTATTTCATGTTCTCCTGAGTAACTTTAAACTTATTTGGATCTAACTCTGGTGGCAGTGGCAACAGCATTGCCTTTTAAAATGCTTTGTATTCTTCATATTTAGGTAACATCATTTAGATTTGGATTTCTTTTTCCTTCTTTACCAACTTGTCCTCATATTTGGCTTGATTGGCTGTTTATCATATATGTCATACTTTCATTTGCACAGGCACGAGGATTAATCACAGCCTGAGTATCTAAACCTGGATTAACATGGAAAGTAATTAACCGCTGTTGTAAAATGAGTTTACCGCATCTGTGTTTTTTGAGTGTTGTGAAGCTGAAACTTCAGAATGTCTGTTTAAGCTGAACCTTTTTAAGTAGACAGATCCAGATCCACTGCTTCTACTTTTTTCTCCTCATCTTCTCTTTTTCTTCTTCATTTTTCAGCTTCAACTACATACATTTTTTTGAGACATGATTGATCTGGTGCTTTTTTCCCTCTCACTCGAGCATCATAGATAACATAATAGTACAGTAATAACCCAGAAAGTGTTAGAGATGCAGCTGCTGATGACACTGATTGGTTAGAGCTGGCACTGCTTAACAATATACCTCACCAGCTAACTTTTATCAACACTAACAGACTGCCCTGTAGATTATTTAACTCCCTTTCATAACGCATCTCATACATAGTAACCAATTTCAAACATTTCTTTCACAATCTGCAACACAATATATTCATTATTTATATGTTTTAAAATCTTAAAGCTACAACACAAATGATTTTGTGGTTAAACTTGAAAGAAGTAGCATTACTGAGTCAGGTATGTATGGTGTGCGTGCGCTTTTGTGAGTCACCCTGTAAATCCTGAAATATTAATTTTACAAGTTGGTGGCGGGTCAGTTTTGTGTCATATGTGTTTATGTATTATCTTCATTTGCACAAACTCAAAAAGAACATCCAGTTTGATGTGTAGGTCTCAAATGCAAAATTAACCTTATACTGACGAAGATGTGATGACAATTGTAGATAATTCACTTACATCGACCTGTCATTCACCAAGCTTTAACAGAGTTCTCTTTGAATACTCTTTCAATGCCATCATTAGTTTCACCTCCTCGGGGAGGGGGTCCCAAGGTCAGCCTATGTTTCAAAATGTTCTTCCTCACGTTGCGTTCAAGTGCTCATTTCCACCAGAGACGTCTCCAAATCTCCAAAACTTGCATATTGTAGCTTTAATAAGGTAATCTAATGTAAAGATTTAGGTTAACATTAGATGCTAGTGAGTGGGGTGTCATGTGTTAAGATCATTGACTTGTTTGAGACGTAACAACAGTGAGATAAAAGGCAAATTACATTGTCATTTTTTTATTTATGGAAGTAATTTTTTGTATGGGGGCTCATTAACTTTTTTTGCACTGGGGCCCACAAGATCCCAATTATGCCACTGCATACAGCATTAATTTCTTTTGGAACTGTACCAGGGGGCAGGATGTGTGCCATGATGCTAAAGGGTCGTATGTGTAACTGTGAAGGTGGCCATTTATTCAGTGAGCATGACTACCCTCATGGCATAAATAACAGGCAGTGTTTGGCTAATTGTAATTGCTAAATAACCATCTTTTTATGTATTTATTCATTTATTAAATAACAGGTGAAATACATGACTAATTTAATGTCTCAGAAGGGCTTCAAACTCTGTGCTGTGCAAACTGATGCTGAAAACACTTGCACACGTCATTAGTCAAAGAATGGGAATGAAATATTCTTCAGCTGACTTGTTTTAGTTGTGTTTTGCTCTCAATCAGTAGACGATGAAGACCCATCTTTAAAAGGAGGAGAGCAATATTAGTAAGTTCCATTATGACATGTATGTGGGTTTATGTACCAAAAACATAATTTAACGCATAATTGAACTTACATGATTGTGTTTTAATCTCTCTTACCTTTAAGACTGCGATATGTAAATGAGCTGTTTTGACCACCCTTATTTAAAAAACAGTCCAGGCTAAAACACTCCTTCTAACTTCAGTGGGAAAAGGCAGGGCTAAACTGCTGTAGGCTAAAACAGGTGGATAAACCCCAATGAAGCAAAACATTGTGACAGATGAGGTAAATATCTTTGATTATATTGTTACAAGGTCAAGGAGATAGGAGAAATGGGGAGGCGTGAAGACTACAGCGACTTTGACAAGGGCCAAATCGTCATGATCAGATGACTGGGTCAAATCATCTCTAAAATGGTAAGGCTCATGGGATGCTCCTGGTCAGCAGTGGTGAGTACCTTCTGACAGTGGTCTGACAGTGGCTCACCAATGCACTAAGGCTGTGTGTCCCATCTGTTCTGAAATTTTTAATGATGGTTATGAGGGGAATGTGTCAAAACATACAGCACATCGCGCTCTGCTGTGTGTGGGGCTGTGTAGCCACAGACCTGTCAGAGTGCCCATGCTAACCCCTGACCACTGTCGAAAGCACCTACTATGAGCACATGAGTGTCGGAAATGGACTTTAGAGCAATGGAAGAAGGTTGCCTGGTCTGATGAGTCCTGTTTTCTTTTACACCACACGGAAGGCCAGGTGTGTGTGCCCTGTTTACTTGGTGAAGTGATGTCACCAGGATGCATTGTGGGAAGACGACAAGCCGGTGGAGGGAATGAGATGCTCTGGGCAACTTTTCTGCTGGGAAACCCTGGATGAACGTCCATTTGACACGTGCCACCTATCATTGTCTATGTTTACATGCAAAGATTTTTGCCAATCCGATTGAATACATTCCGATTACAGATTAAAACTGAGGTGTTTATATGCTCACTCTATTCAACAATCTGATGGAAAATCTTCGTTTACATGTGCACTAAAAGTAATCCAATCCAAAATGATGCGCATGCGTGGAGAACCACTTAGAGTAAACAATACCATGACAGCGAACATCACGTGGGGTCCAGTCAGAGTGCAATGAGTTTTCAGTTGGCGCGCTTGTGTTTTTAATAGTTTTAAAATATGTCAGAAAAATGCACCTCACATGTACTTATTAAAGAAGCGGTGAGAGGAAGTTGTCAAGTTCTGAGCTGGACGCCCGTCTCACCGCCGTCTTTTAAAGTTCAAAGCGTAAACTTCGTCTCCTCCGCAGACCATTTTCTGCTCCCGCCATGTTGAACGTTATAAACTTTCGCTATGATGCAAACGCACATACGCAGAACATACTTACACGTTCTGATTGGAAATGTAATCGGATACAGGCATTTACATGGTTATTATTCTTCTATTTAACAGACTAGACTATTCCGATTGAAGTGTATACATGGACGTATTCTATTCCGATTAAGCTATTAGTCGGATTGTTAACGGATTATTAGGCTGCATGTAAACGTGGCTATTGTGGAAAAGGTAGACCCTATTATGGGAATGCTTTTTACAGATGGCAGTGGCAGACATATCTGCATAATAATATATTAATACACACTGCACACATGTTCATGAAAGGTTTGAGGAACATGAAGAAAAGTTCAAGTTGTTGCTCCAGCCTCCAAGTTTCCCAGATTTCAATCCAATCGAATATCTGTGGAATGTGATGGAACAAGGAATCCGATCTGCGTCAGCTCCACCTTGCGGCATAAAGGACTTTAAAGAGCTGCTGCTAACAATTTGGTGCCACAGGGCACCTTCAGAGGTCTTGCAGAGTCTATAACTCAATAGGTGGAACCTGTTTTCATGGCACATTGACAACTAACAGCATATTAGGCAGGTGGTCATAATGCTTTGGCTCATTGGTGTATGTAAATATGTTAGTTTTCGTGACATTGCAGAAACAGTGGGTTTACATTGGGCTGTTTTCCACATATGGGCTGGGGAGTGGATGGTAGGTACTGCAACCCGTGATTTACAATTAATTAGGTAGTTCTGTCTTGTATCTATGTTAATTGGGCGTTTCAGAAACATCTACAACATTGCTGCACTCTGTAGGTTTATAATTACTGACTGTAGCCTATCTGTAAACCGTACGATGTCCATGAGTAAAAAAGGGAGCACCATAGGACCATCACTGACCAGATGTTATTTGGGTGGTGGACCGTACAGTTTGAGGCAATAGCTCTTCTGTTGCTGCACAGTTTATATTAGTCACCCTCTAGTGCTTCATGGTCAGTTAATGGACACAGGATATTAGCTGGATATTTTTGGTTGGTGGAATATTCTCAGTCCAGCAGTAATACCTGTTTAGAAACTCCAGCAGCACTGCTGTACACACACACACACACACACTAACTTGTCAGTGTAACTGCCGTGATACACATATAATATCTGCTCTGAGGTGGTCTTGTAGGGGCCCTGATCATTGACGAATAGGTTAAAGTGGGGCTAGCAAGTTGTGTAAAGAAACAGATGGGACTACAGTCTGTAGTTGTATAACTACAAAGTGCTCCTGTTTGGTAAGTTGACTTATTACAGTGGACAGTAAGTGTAGATACAAGGTAGCTGACCATAATAAAGTGGCAAGTTTTACAAAACAAAGGTCAGACACCACCATTAGTTTATTTAATTTCCACAACCATTAAGAACAAGTTATTCATTTTTCTTCATCAGGAAAGAAGCAGAAAACTTACACGGAAGTCTCAAACAACTAAATATAGTATATTTTTTCAACAGTTTTATGTGTGTCCACTTTGCTTTTATTTCAGCTTCCATCATTGTGAGAAGACACAAAAAAACTGTTAGGATTATTTCCAAAAATTTTTCAAAGTTCATTCTTAGAAGTTGGTTTCATTTCCTGCTTCTCACTATCCAAATAATCCCAGACTTCTTCAGTGATGTTGAGGTCTGCGCTCTGGGGTGTCTTTTTTTGTCTATTTCAGTTTATCAGTAACGTCTTCTTGACAGCTACACATCCTTTCAGACTCATGGTGTTGAGTTGTCTTCTCACAGTGGAAGGATGGACAGAAACACATCTGGATTTTTTCAGGTCTGAAACAAGATTGGAGCCTGATTTTCTCCTCTCTCTCAAAGAAGAAAGCTTTAAGTACTGTTTATCTGATGGTGAGAGTTTTGCAGGTGTACCAGGTCTTGTACAATTATTAGGAGTCTAATTTTCTCTATGTCTTGTAATCATGTTTTGAGCAACAATTTTTTTTTCAATTATTTTTAGTAGAAATTGAATACACGAAGGGTGTTTTTGTACAGCGCTGTATCTATTTAAGAAAATAACGGGAAATTCAACCCGATTTTTCAAAAAAGGCCAGATTTTCTTCACAGTGGTGGTGATAGGAACCAGGGGTCATGATGTCTGTAATGCAAAAGTAGTCATTTTATTTATTATTCAGAACCAACAGTGAACCTAATGAGTTTTCACATGTAATGTTGATGATGGTGAACATAGTGGTAAATCGGAAAAAAAATTTTCTTTGGGGACTGTTTTCTTTGGGGACTGTTTTGCCTTACAACACCCTGCATGTATTCCTCCACCATGAATGGATTTTAAAAAAAGTCATTTTCGGCCAAAACTTTATTTCAGAAGTCCCGTAAACCAATGTCTCAGACACCAGAAAGCCAATTCATAACCATTTCATATAATAACACATTAAACTCTTGAGAGGTCTGGTTCCTGTCACAACCACTGTGAAGAAAATCTGGATTCTGTATGTTTCTGTACAATGAACTATTTTACACCAAACCACTCTGAATGGCTTTGTTTACAGCTCAGCAACTGTATTATGCAGACATTTAGGAAAATCAGTGGAATTCACCTTTAGAAATAAAAAAGGTTTAATGTTAGAGCTCTATATTTCAGAAAGTTCCATTACACATGTAGCCAGACGCTTTCAGTGGACTGAGTTGAACAGCAGTTGGCAGTCCTGCATCGATTAACATGTTGACTCTTGAAGATGATGTAAACAGTGTCCTTCTAGCTGTCTGGCAAATGTATTATCATATTTCCTGAATACAGTGCAAGTGCATGGACGTGTCGGAGCTGAATCTGAATCACTGCACTGCGTTTGTCGTCGTTTTTAGAGCTATTGTATTACACAGGTATGTCCCTCTATTGATCACATTAGACATGCTGATGGACAGACGAGCTGGCAAATATCTCTCTTGTACTTACTCTCTCTTGTTCTATCTCTCTCTCTCTCAGTGCGTGCACACACACATTACCCCTGCTTGTGTGTGTGTGTGTGTGAGGGGGTTGTGATTGTATGATCCAGCACACACTGTGACTGACACGGCCCAAGGTGACTGGTCGATACCATGATTGACGGGCATGCTTCTATTGAGTGCGTGATCCGAAACGAGGAGGGGTAAAAGAAGGCCGAGCAAGCCTGAGAGACAGCAAGAGAGAGAGGGGGGACCGCAAAGAATGAGTCAGAGGAGAGGAGGGAGAGTGGGAGGGATGGGGAGAGATAGAGAGCGATGCAGAAGCAGATAGAGGAAGACAGCATGTTAGAGGAGAGAAATGCATAAGGGAGGAGAGAAAGAATTAGTCGCAAGAAGTAATTCTGAATATTGAATATTGAAGCATAATTATGTAAGCAAGAAACAAGGTTCCATCCTATAAAATTAAAGGGAATTCCACTGATATGCGAAATATGCCATACTCAGAAAACAATGGCATATTTACATTCATATTCATATGCATACAGAGGTGGTGATGATAGACATCCAAAGTGTTAAATGGCTCTTATAGCTACCTCAAAGGAAACTACTACATGGAATGGTTGCGAATACCCTGCCTAATGCCTGAGACATTGTTTTATGATAGTTTTGAGATAAGCTTTTGGCCTAAATAATATTTTTTTAAAACACATTCATGGCGGAGAGATTCATGCAGGGTGCTGTAAAAAAAACCGTCCCCAAAGAAAACTTATTTTTTCAGATTTGCTGTCATTTTACCAACATTACATAAAAAATTTTATCAACATTACAAAATGTCATTTTATCAACATTACATAAAAAACTCAGAACACATGTAGGTTCACTGGTGGTAGGGATGCCAGACACACACGCACATTTTCTAAGCCGCTTGGGCGGAAGGCAGGATGCACCCTGGACAGGTTGCCAGTCCATCGCAGGGCAGGATGCCAGACAAAACCTGTTAATTAATAGTAAAAGTATGTTTTGTCAATGATGGTTAAAAATCTGTAGAATTAACAGTAATTTCTGAGAAATGCTGCATTTTGCTGTGAGTCAGCGGTTTCACTAGTTCAACTAGTTATTCTGACATACAGCATTTTACCATAATAATAACAACGATTAAAACAAACACAAATGTATTGACCATACAATTTTACAGTACCTTGACAGTTAAAAGATTTTTTACAGTGTAGTAAATAAACTGGCTTTGTTTGTATTGTACACGACCACTGGTTCATATCACTAACATTGTAAAGAAATCGAAAAGTTACGCCGCAAAGTTTCTCCAGAATGAACCCTTTTACATCAAACCACTGTGAATAACTTTATGACTTAAATCTCAAAGATTGAATTATACAGAAATGTTTAAAAATCAGTGGAATTACCTTTTAACTGTAATGCTTTGAAATTTAAAGGATATATATTTTTACGTTATAATAAGGTTGTTCACTGTTTGAGGAACACTTCTTACTTCTTACTAATACGTAAAGGGCTAAAACAAACTATTTAACATTTTTGATAATGTCAGCAATAAAAATCAGACAAATATTTGACGTCCAACCCACGTCCAAGTGGGTGAACACTTTAACCTGGAGAGAACTGCAGTTCACTATGTGAGCTTTTGTGAGCAGATAGTGAAAGAAAAAACAATTATGGCTGTTATAAAAGGAAAAGAGAGCATTTTCTTAAAATGAAGGATAAAGTAGTCAAATATGACACAAGCAAGTCTGACAGTGTTACTGTTGACCACCAGAAAAGGAAATGAGATAATGTTACCCTTACAAACATCACTAAAGCCCATCATTTATCAATACTAATGTTAGAACAATATGTTCTTGGCCAGAAGTTATTTGAAATCATCATACACGAAAGCCAAATGTGCGATAGAGTATAGCATTACTGATCATAAATAAACCAAACAACAACAATCCGAACAAAACGATATAAGCTGAATCATGCTAATGGGCAGAAATACCCTCTCATATGAGGTAAGTGCACAGCAAAGTTCTCTAGCAAATCAGCGCTCCAAATATAGATGCTTTGTAGCATAGTAAACTAAGAAAAATGCTATTATGAGGTTGCAAAGTGCACTGCTAGTTCAGCTGCTTGGCTAAATGCTACTACACAGCTACTGCAGCCACTCATGCTACCTGTGTCTTTCTTCGCTACACTGATTGTGCATGTACAGTTCAGTTTTAGCTTATGATGACAACAGAATATTGGTGTGGGAGAGAACACAGAGTCATTCTCAAAAATACACCAGAATAGGCTTTGCAACCACCAAGTTCACCACTCATTTATAACAGCGTAAACTTTTGAGAATAGCATTTACTAGTTATGTATCCTGCCATCTAGAAAAATAATGTATAAATATATTCAAATATTTGTTAAACAACCAAGGGGAAAATCCAAATTTCATTTCTGGTCCCAGTTAGCAGGCCAAGTAGTGTCATATTACAGTTATATTGTTTTGTACTGTGTCAAGTATTTTAATGTTACATTCGTGTTTTCTTTTGATTTGCTCTGTTCTGTGGTATTGTATTGTTTCACTGCATTTCCATCGCCTGTGGATTCCAACATTTTAGTTAATATTAGATCCAAGAGGAAAAATGGGTCACTGTACTTGAACTGTACATGAACTGACCCGTGCTGCCCTACTCAGCAGATGTAGAAACGATGGTTATTTCAAGGGACAAAATGAGAAATGGCATACAATATGAGGATTATATGTTTTACCTTATCTCAATCACATATTTTGACACACAGTGATGGGACTGAGCAGGGATGTTCTGTTCAGAGAGGTAATGCTCTATACAGCTGTTTCAGCTACAGTATATAGCTTATATAAGAAGTTATCGTGGCAGCATTCTCCATTCATCAGCGCTGTCTCAGTGTGCAGCTTACAGTATGAGGATATAGAATAGACAGCTGAATGTGGAAGCAGAGGTAAGACAAGGAAGATTATGGCTATATAACACTGTACTTACAGAGAAGTACACTAATAAATAAACTATCCATTTTTATTCACAATTTGTTGTGCTGCATCAGGCCTACATTTCAGTGAAAAGCCTTTAAACTGGGCTGTTAAGTACAATAGTTTTGCTCGTATTTTCAGTAGTCTCTTCACATTTCTGCGTTTTTTTTTTCTGCTGGACGTACTGATTGCAGGATTACGCTGCTTCTGGAGAACAACAACAATTATAATAATGGCTGAATCCAAGAATAAGAGATTGTAGGTTTTTTTTTTTTACAGTTTTTCTTTACAGATTTTTCAGTCCTGCTCCCACAAGATTTCATCCCCCTTCCACAGAAAATCAGTGCCATTTGTCCCACTTCCACCCACAACCTAAACATTTTATCCCACTCCCACCCACAGTCTCATATAGCTGCATATAGTCACGTATTAAAGTGACTTACTGTGGCTTTATTGTTGTGTATTCACCTTCGTTAAGAGCACCGTCCACGGCTGTGGCCGTCTGACTGTGTGAAGGCTCCGTTGTGTCTGTAGCTTACAAGGACAACACTTTATTTGGATGGTCCACTGTAGATACTTTGCAGTGTATCTTCAACTAAACATCTATTAAATGCAACTGAACCTGAAGATGCATGAAAAAGATTCTATTAAATCTATCCCATAAACCTAACCCTAACCTTAACCTTAGGGCAAACTCTACACCTAAACCTAACCCTAACTGAAAATTTGTTAATAATCAAAGTACCTGTAGATCATCTATAGGGGACCAACAAAATAAAGTGTGACCCAAGAATGCAACTTGCCTGTTCTTCACATGATTGGTTGCTTCTACTGTACAGCTTACTCAAGTGCTTGAGCTTGAAGCAAAAACAACCACAGTTTCATTGGCTTGACAGCTGCTGATGAGCAGAGAACAAATGGGTTTGTGCAATTAAGAGGGATGAAGGAACAAACTTTGCCACATGGAAAGTACCTCCAGCATTTCACCACTGCTGACTAACTTTACACTGACACTGAATTTAGTTCTCGCTTTAAAGTTGGTGCTGTTCCCAGCCATGATAAGTGGAACAGTTTTCATTTTTGAACAATAAATCATCAAATCAACACCTCTGTTTGCTGCTAAGTTTTTCTTTGTGCTGCTGAATTTTTAGCCTGTTAGCATCAGTGTTTGTTAAGAATAAGAACTAGGACGCAATAATACCAGCCTTCTTCATCCATGTGTCTAATCAATTATCTCTTCATTAACTTATGGATATTTGAATATCAAAATCAGTCAGAGTGTACATCCCTAACTTGAACATATGGTTCTTGAGGAAAAAACTCACGTTTACTTTTTTGGGGAGGTTCATTAAAGGGTTTTTTTTCCTAAGAAAGGTTCTTCACAGTCACATGGTTTAAGTAATGTAAGGAGACTATACTCCAGAGCTTGCTTTCTCCTTAAAGAGTAATATAGAGTGAACTAGAAGAAGGCCCTGTGGCAGCACAAAGCATATATTTATTAAATCATCTCAATATTTTAGGCACAAATTGTGCTGGATTAAATTGTACTAGAGACATAGCCTGGATAGACATATCAGTGATGTACAACAGGTGTCACCCTCAGTAATGACAACACGAAACATGGCTGTGTTTTTAGCAGATTTTGTTATTTCTTTACTCTGGGGTCAGTTTGAATGGGACTGCTTTTGCTGAGGGAGTGCCAAATTCAGCAAATTACAGATGGCAATTTTATTGTTTGTTTATTTATTATTTATTTATTTGTTTGTTTGTTTGCTTGTTTGTTCCATTTACAGTACTGTGCAGAAGTCATAGCCTACCCTTCATTTTTTTAACCTTCCAGTCAAAATTGCCATTAAGTAAAAATTACTGATTTTTCAGTGACAGAAAAAGCAGGAAAAATATTTAACAGAAAATTACACAGAAACCTCCAACAACTAAATGCAGTATAACATTGTTCAGTGTTTAATGTGTCCACCCTTTGCCTTTATTACAGCTTCCTTTTTTTAGGAGACTTGTTCAGTTTTTTAAAGAAATCTGCAGGGATATTTTTTACACACCTCCAAAGTTCAGTCTTAGAATTTTGCATTTTCTGCTTCTCATGATCCAAGTAATCCCAAACACATTGAGTCATGTTAAGGTCTGGACTCTGGGGTGGTGAGTCTATTGTTCTAAGAACACCAGCAGCTTCTTTGAGTGATTTGCAAATTTCCTTTTCTCAGTAACAGCTTCTTTACAGCTACACATCCTTTCAGACTCATAGCACTGAGTTGACTTCTGACACTGGAAGGATGGACAGAAACACCTGTGGTTGTTTTTCAGATCTAAAGCAAGAGTGGAGCTTGATTTTCTCCTCTCTCAAAGATGAAGGCTTTAAGTACTGTTTATCTGATGCTGATAGTTTTGGTGGCCTACCATGTCTTACATGGTTCTTAGGAGTCTCATTTTCTCTGTATCTTTTAACCTCTTAAAATCCCAGGCTTATACATACTAAGCCTTATTATTTAGTCCCTACAGGGTCTTCAATGCAAACTGGCTAAGCTATTCTTAGGTTACGGAAGTGTGTAATAAAGGTTTGGGCCCACCAGTGGGCCCTGGCCATTTAAGGAGTTTATCATTTTTTTAACCCCAGTTTTGAAAACTCCTGTTTTGTCACTTATTTTCCTCTCCCTTAAGCAAGTGGGTTATCTTATTTTTTTTTTCTCTTCACAAATATCTCCAAAAAATGAAGAACTTGTACTTGATGGCTGTTTTGACTGGAAAAGAAATAAATGAACGGTACATTTTTGTGTGTAGAAGAACAGAAGGGAGGAATAGTGTTATGTGAAGAGGAAGGTCTTCTGTTGCAATGTGAAAGATGCAATGGAGCAGCAGTCACATACAGACTATGGGGAAAGAGGAAAGCCTAGTATATGATTGTCTGATTTGGAAATTGTTTGCTACCACACGATCTGAGAGAGTGAAGAGGGCTGAAAAGAGGAGAAGCTCAGAATGATAAGTAGGTGAAGGTCCCCTCAGACTAAAAAAAATATGGACACTGCAGATTCATACTGGATTAAAATCACGACTCAGGTTGACAATCACTTAAATTTCAGTATCTGCTCAGGTAAAACTAATCCAGCTCAAATAGAGTTTTAGTTTTCCTGTCCATGTAATTGAGTACCAGATGTGCTGAACACCAGTTTGGCAATGCCCTCCATATCCAAAGGAGAAGGAAAACAATACCAGTGAGCTCAGAGATGGGCAAGGGCACAGCATAGGCTGTTTGAGCACAGTTTGCCTCTGTTAAATTGCTCAGCCCAGCAGGTAAATAACTGTGGTTGCCTCCTCCCACAAGAACCCCCACGGTGGCAAAAAGCAAAACTATCTCTCTTGGTAGAGGAGCTCTGTGAGTATTGGTCTGCAACCTAGTTTTCTGAGCTGGGGGGATAGTCTTTGAGCCCAAGGAAGGACATGAAAAAGTAGAGTCTCTGGATGCTGCTTCACCACTCATTAGACATCATTTGTCAAACAATTGTGGGCTTGAGTTTGGTATGTTTTATATTCAGGTTTTTCATAGCCTCTCTCCTGAGAGATTTTAGCTTACATTTACACCTGCTGTAGTTTTTCCCACTATTTCTATATTTAAGCAATTTTCTGGTAAACAGGAGTTCTGCCAAGGTCTACAAGACCAGCATGAAAACAATGAATTTATGTGAAGTTTATATAGACACCTTTTGGATGTTCTTCGACAGCAGTGATTCAAATAGAATTTAAACTTTTTGAGTAGTTCATAATTGGGCTATTCATTTCTTAAAGTTTCATTCATCTATGATCCGATGGCGGCTGTCATTGTCGCTACTCGGCATCTTGACAAGTGATATTAGGAACATGGAGTTCTTCAGCCTGTGGTTGCTGGTGGTCAGTTCAGACAGAGTTTTGTCAGGCTACAGTTACATTCGCATTTAAAAAATTGGTGCAGTAGATTGGTTGGTTTAGGTTTGTACAGAATGATCTCGAACTATATTGAGATTCGGATCAAAATTTCATACCCAATTAAAGCTCCAGGTAGCTTGCAGAACATAATACAATGTAGGGGTAGTCTTTCTGTGCCAGCCCTGGAACTACTGGAAGCCAAAACTGGTGGCTTTGACCAAGGCCTGGACTTGTTTTCTTGTGATTAGATTTGTAGTGGGGCATGCCTGTCTGAGCAAAGCTGCCAATGGCTCTTCAGCTCCATTTTGACTTTGGAATGGCAGACCACTGAGTTTCCAGGAAGACTGGAGTTTCTCTGAAGGTAAAGTACGTCAACCTTAACATGCTCTGAAATAGATAGCAATTATGCAGCACTCAACATACCCTCCACAAATCTGTCTGCCCAGCTGTCTGCCTAGTCACTTGATTAGAGAGAGCCTTCTTTTTACTTAGGAAGCAGCTTTTTTTCTCAGTTTTTGAGAAATTTTGCATTCAGTGCTTAACAGTTAGTGCTTTAACAGCTAGAGCAACAGATCTTTGTGACAGTCATTCTGTAAAGGGACAACAAGGACAAATTTATTTATTAACAGTAATTCTATAACTTGCATCAAGGACAGTTCCTCAATTTATAGGATTTGCTTTATGTAATATATAAAGGCATAATGGCCATAAAAAAGCTTTTTACCACTGGCAAATTTGTAGTACTGCCAGGTTTTTGTCAAGACCATTTGCTGGCGTTTTAGGTACTTGGACAATTTCACTGTTTTGCCAATTGCTACATGATTGAATGTGGCTTGTGGGATAATTACTGTTGCTTTTATTCTATCATAATTCTAGACAGACAAGGACTCATTGGCATTCGAATGATGAACGACACCTACCGAGGTGTTTTTGCTTCTCCTGTAGTGCCTTATGTTGACTGTGACAGATGGCTTGGTAATGTGTTTAGTGATTAAATGTCAGTGCAAACTGCAAGAATCCACACTAATAAATAATAGTTGTTAAGTGTAACTTGTTATTTGTAAAAGCCAAGGTGTAAAAACTGGTCACGGTGGCACTGAAAGCTATTCTCAAGCTTTCATATCATCTGTAAACAGAATGGCTGCACTTCTGTGAATCTCTATTAAACACTCTTAAAGGTTCCTGTGGTTCTTGGGCTTGGACCTACAGTTCTAGGTAAAACCTTTACATTGTGTGGAGGTTCTTTAAACTTTAAAAAGGCTCTTTATACTCACACAAATCATTTACAAAAGTAGTTCTTCTGTGACATTAAAATGGCATTCTGGCCTAAAACTAGCCATAAACATGTTATTTGTCATGTTATATAAAGAGTCAGTCTCTTTGGCTTAATTCAAGATTTAGTGTACTTTAGTATGTTTTCGTACCTCAGTGTTCTCTCACCACACTACCCAGCATGCATTACGCAAATACATCATAAATCCTTTGCAACCCCTCCCCCCACACCACCACCACCACAGTAATGAAGAAATTGACTGATTTAGAGGCTAATAAATACAGAGATGGTATCTTGCTTTCTTCTGCTTTAGCCTGCTAGCAGGGGAAAAACATCCATCGTGAGTCGACCCTAATATATCTGCACCAAAGCGTCATTTTTCACACGTTCCCGTCCACCTTCAAGATACATCATCAGAAGGGGGTTTTGCCATTCTTTAAACCAGAAAGCCTCGCTCGAGAGACTACCGTGGCATATGTCTGCCACGCTGTATGAGGCGAGTACGCATGTTTACAACGGATGTGTCAATGGTTACCTTTTTCAATTTGGGTGGAGAACCCTTTTAAAGACCACTTTAAAGAACAGTCAAGAAGCGTATTTATCATTGTCAGATGACAGTTGCTGTGACACTGCAACACAAACTACCATGTTGGTGCCACTGCTGTGCTGAGAATGGGACGCCATACTAATAATATCTGGTGGTCCTAATGCAGTCCCTTTCTATTAATCAACAGGTTAGATGGGGGGATGATAAACTGTGAAGTAACAGGTAAGTTGGAAGTAAGTAGGCATGAAAGTAAGTCTACTAAACACTTCTACTGCTAAAGCAACTTCACTTCCACATTTTGCAAAGCTTATTGGTTTGTGTGGGATATTTCTGTGAGTAGATGTCATGTTTTGGCTCCTTATTGACCTCATAATTCAGAAGGTCTGGTGACATTTGGAGAAAAGATGTTCCTATGAAAAAGGTATTAGCTTTAAACATTTACCTTTAACACAGGGAGCAACAGTAGCTCCATTCATTTTTGTCATAGGGAAAACCAATTTAGGCCTGCAGTTGCTAATAAGGTCATGACAGAATGAAGACACGACTTCCGAGGCCCTTTGTCAGCCTACAGAGTGCACCTTTATGTTTATGATAAAATACCAGTGAGTGTAGGTACAAGGTAGGTGCACCTCCTAAACTGGCAACTTCATTTGTATTTACTTGACTTCACCTGTGCAGTTTCTTTCTCATTCCTTCTTTCCTCACTCTTTTCTCTTGTATATCTCACCTCCACTTTAGCATGGTTACAACATTCCTTTTCGTTTGCCTCCGTGTTTGCTGGCTTGCTCTGTGCTGGAGGTGAGTCAGCCTCTTGGACTTCGCCCTTAATCAGAATCACTGTGAGCTCCAGTGTGTGACACACTCCTCCTGTGAGAGACATTCCTCTCTCTCCGTGCTCTGCCGCAGGGCCGCAGCACAAAGGTGGATGATGGCTCCTGTGCATTCTAGGCCACAAGATGTGTCAGGCCCGATTGTCATGTGGCCCATTTGTTCTTCCATGTGGTTCCTGGCAGAGGCACACAGCTATCCTCCATTCTGCTGTGGCATGCAGAGGCGCTGCACAAGCCTCGCAGTGTTACTTCTGTCCACTTTTCTGTTTTTGCCTTCTGTATATTTTTATCTTATTGTTTTTTCCATTCCCTTTGTCTCTCTTGTTCTATTTCTTATTTAGCATTCAGTTACAAATCTCAAAACTTGAGATTCACAGGAAGTCCATTAGGGATGGGCCCTGTAAGGCTATAAATCATACACGTTTTTCAGTGATGCTAAAATTGCTAACGCTAGGGAAGCTCTTGCTAAACACTGTCTAGTGGACTGATTACTTGTTGTCATCGTCCAGGCTTTACTGTTTTATCAACTCAAACTGTAGCATCACAAAGAGACAGTGAATATGGATGGACAGGAGTATAAATCCATATGTCTGTCAGTGATGCTAACGTTGCTAACACTACAGAACCTCTTGCTAACACAAGCTGAGTAACTTCTGCTGTCGTTGTTTGTTGATGTATTAGTTATAAACTCCAACCTCAGTATTATAAAGAGACAGTAAATATGGATGGACCATGTAAGATTATGTTAAACATTTTGTAATGCTAAAGTTGCTAATCCTTGCTAAACACCAAGGATCAGCTTGCATTGTATGCTGGTCTAAGCTGTGCTGGTTTAGCATACCAGCATCAAAATCACAACATATGCTGGTTTTGCTGGTGAGCAGCCATGCTAGTCTGTACTGTTTTTCTAGCAGAGTACTAGGAAACCTCTTGCTAACACAAGCTAGAGAACTAGCGGCTCTCGTTATCTAGGCTTCTGTTTTATTTACTCTAACTTTAGTATCATAAAAAAAGCGTAAATATGGACGGACAAGGTAAGACTATAAGTGTTTCAGTGATGCTAAAGCTGCTAAGGTTAGGGAATCTCTTGCTGGCATGAGTTAGTGAACTAGTTTGGTGTCATTGTCTAAGCTGTATTCTGTTGTGTGAGTTATAAACTCAGACTTTAGCATTATGAGGAGACCATGAATATCAGTATTGGTGGTAATAGGGAAGCACTTGCTAAATGAGCTAGTGAACTACTTGCTGTGATCACTGAGGCTTTATTCGGTTTTGGTTATAAACTCAGAAACGTTAGTATGATAAAGAGACAGTTAATATGGTTCAAGAATGTAAGAGTGTAAATCCATATGTCTTATAATACATATGGGATGCTAATTTTGGTAACCGCTTGCAAGCATGAGCTAGTGAACTACCGATCTGCTGTTATTGTCTAGAACTCATAGACTACTGTAGCAAAAGTAGACAGTAAATATGGATGGAGAATGTAAGAAAAAAAGCACAGATCTGCATGCATTCCGTGCAGGTCTAAACTAGTTTATGCTGGTCTGGTGCTGGTTTAGCTGGTCACCCGGCATGGTCTTGCTGGTTGACCAGTATACCAACACCCAAAACACAACATGTGCTGGTTTTGGTGGTAAGCATTGTAACTTTAATTGCTCCTGACCAGAAACACAATATATCATTGCTGTCCAAAGAAAAACAGTATTTGTTTTCGATTTGTACTAGTCTATATCGTTTGAGCATGGCAGCTGACCTTTACATTATGGGGAAATTTCATGATAAATAGACCAACAGAAATGCTCCAAAATTGTTTGGAATAAAACCTTTTCGCATTAAATTGCATTAAAAGTAAACAAAGTTTTTGCCCTCTCCTGTAAAATGACTATTTCAGAGATTTGTTCTTTTGACTGCGACGATATGCTGGTTTGCTAATGACCAGCCATGCTGCTTTAAGCTGGTCTTTTCTAGCATGGTGGCTAATGCTAGCTGAACTGGTCACTTGCTGTCATTCTCTAGGTTGCTTTCTGTTTGGAGTACTCTCTTTTTGAAATATGAGGCATTTTGACTGCTTTTATTCTAGCCTAATTCTTAATGCTGTATAGCGTTTTTGGTCATTTTAGAACCATCTACAGCCGTGGTCAATATTCTGTAAATACCATTTTTTTGTCTGTTTACTGCTTCCTTGTGTATTTGAAATGTATGAAGTTTCACAGGACTAACATATCTGAATAATTTTATAAATAGGGACAATGATATTGCAATCATATTGGTATTTGCAGATATTTACTTAAAAAAACAACAACACTGGACAGATATTTCAAACTCATAATTGATGAGCAGAATGTTTAGGTGACACTAAGTTACTGTGCTAAAAATATTTGCTTTTTATTCATTTTACAGCATTTTTAATCCTCTACAGATGAATGGTATGGTTTTCGATAATGCTAATGAAGCTGGATCTAGTCTTAATTTCAACATTTTATAAAGGTTTAAGTATTGCCATTGGCAGATTGGCCTACAGTGCCCATATCGGTGCATGCCTGTTTGTAAAATTCACAATTAAGTGCACAAATTAGGTTTATATTCTTGAAAACGTTGATTTCGAAGTTCCAAACTTCAGTATAAAGATGTGAGTCTTATGTAAATGTCAAGACTGTAAATATTCCACCAAGGTCAGGTATCTGACTATGTAATTAAACAGCTTCTAATCAACTACTTACAAACCTATCACAGTCTAAATCCCTATCTGACACTCTCCGGTTCATCCTTCACTTTCTTCTTCATTCCTCTTCTCCTGAGCTCTCCTGCTCTCTCTCCAGGGTGAGAGAAGCTGATTGAGGAAATGGCCCTGAGGCTCAGAGGCTCCACTGTACTTACAGAGAAAGAGCCCAGCAATTAACATACACGCAGACACACACACACACGCACACACACACACACACACACATATACATGCTCAGAGCAGCAATTAAGCATTCTGAGAGGTCCAAATTAGTCTGAGAGAAAGAGAAATTGAGAGGGAGAGATAGAATGAAGAGGATGCAGAGATATTTCCTGTTTTAGTGCACTTACATTCTTCATAACTTGGATTTCTTTCCCTTTTCATGTGAGAAGGTTGCAGTAATCGAGTGAAATGTGAGGGCACTATACTCAGAGGAACACTTTACTGCTCGAAATTGCTCAAATGTTCCTTTTATGGCTCAGGAAAAATGGTGATTCTCATAAAAGTCCTTTGGAGAAACAGCATTAGATGAAAAAGAGACATGAGTTACAGTAGAGATAAAGGAGAGATGAGAGTTTAGTTGAACATGAACATGAGCATTAGTGTCTTGGCAAGTTAGAGCACAATGTCTGACTTTATTGAGATTTCTACTGAAACTCAAGAGGAGACACTTCAGATTACTGAGGTCTTTTTTTCAGGAGAAACATCTGAGCAGCAGGAGACTCTAGCAAAAGTAGGAGAAAATACAGTGATGTTAAGGAGATGTCTTCTTTGATATTTCTTTCCTATGAGTATCAAAAATTTGCATTTAATTTGCATATAATTTCATTTCAAGTTTTAAACATTATTTATGATTGATAACTATACCAGATTATCCCTGATTGATACTCTATAACGGGTTCTTAACCTTTTTCACAGTGTGACCATTTTGGGTTCAAAATATTTCATGACCCCCTCTTTGCTAACCAAGACTCTTCCTTAGTAACAAGCTCACCCAATAGAAATTCGTAATTCACATTAGTCTGTTTTCCATGGCCTGTGTTTAATAAGGTATATGTCTTGTAGCACCACTTTCACAACCCCCTCTGGGACCACACAGCGATCCCCAAGGGGACCCAACCCCTTGGGCTTTAAACAAATATCACTGCTATATTATTTTCCATTATATGTCAGCTGTCCTTCGACTAAATACATGTCAAAGTTTTTACAAATGATTCAATTATGGTGTGACTTTGCAGTAAAACTCAGCACAGCTGTGTCAATATCCAAATAACAGCTTCAATAGAGCGACATAAGCGACGCCTTGTCATGTTTATGTAATGCCGCTAATGGCATGTGGCAGTTTTTTTCCTGTGTATTACTCATAAGTCCTGCTGCCCTCTTTGTCACAAGTCTGTCATTCAAACGTTTTGAATTATGCTGTGTTAATATGTTGCTGTTCGTTAGTCATTATTCAGAGCAACTAATAGTAATACAGTCTTAAAGCTTTACAGTCTGGAGAGGAATTTGTACCAAATTGAAAAGCAGTCACTACAGTGGACAAATGTGAAATGCAATGCACACAACAGTACTTTTTCATGCAGAATACAGGCCGAAATAAAAAGCAAAACCACAATTAGTCTTTACACATCGCCTGAACTCTTATTGTTGAAAAACAATACATGAGGATTTGCATTTAAAAAATGAAACACAGAATTTTGGTTAGAACTGAATACATTCATCTTGAAATGTAATGAAGGCACAGCTATACTGCTTTCCCTCATGCACTACTTCAAACAGATTTGCCTCATTGAAATGCAGTCATAACAGTGAAAACAGTGAAATACAATGCACACGACATTACTTTTCCATAGTAACATGTGGAATACATTCCAAAATGAAAAGCAAAACATCTACTACAATGTTTTCATGTTGCCTGAAATACTTCAAATGTATTTGCCTCACTAAATTGTGACCAAAACAGTGAAATGTCATGCACGTGAAAGATTGCATTTAAACAGCTACAAGCAGAAAACGTCCCAAAATGAAATTTAAAATTCATCACATTGAGTTAATGTTGTAACTGTAAGATAAAGAGGTCAAGCGACATGAAAACAACATAACAGAGGTTTTGCTTTTCATTTAGGCTCATATTCTGCATGCTGCCAAGAAACAGTAGCATCATGTATGCATTGCATTTCACATTTTCCACTGTAATGATTGCTTTTCATTTTGCTGCAGATTCTTCTCTGTATTACAGGGCGGTGAAGTTCTGTCCACTATTATCTTTTTTGATCTCAGAATCAATTTGCTAAGTTCTCACTCAACATCAGTTGGAAGTCTGTCTCCACAAAGCAGGATTTTTGCAAGTATGATTAATCATATAATCATGTCAGGCAGTCTAATTGCCTAATCTTTTCATCATTCCTAGCCTGGTGCGATATTTTACCATGATGTCAGAAACCTCGTTCCTCTCAGGGGACTGGCAGTTTGGCGAAGATAATTAACCTAATTTTAGCTCTTTGTGTGAATGTCAGCAAAAATTGCAGCGAGAGGCTGTCAGCTCAACTTAGCTTGAGTCAGAGAGGTTATGTAAGCTTGTCCTCCTAATTTATCTTCCCTTCCCCCCCTCCTTCTCTTCTAGCGGCAGACGCGGTTCCCGTAAGGAAAGATGGAGAGCAGGTAAGAAATCCTGTTAAACAATTTCCATTCACTTAGCATTTAACCTCCTATACGTTTGGCTCAGGCTGTGGCTGATTTGACAGATTACACTTTGAAGGTAGCCTGTGTTTTAACTCAGAGATGATAATCTTGTTAATAATTACTAAACCCAGCAAGGACTTATTAGCATTGTGTTAGATAATAATGAAAGGTGCCCTCTGAGTTTCATTCACTTGTTGTCGCATTGAGGTATCTGGGGGAAACATACATTTCATGAAGACTTCTTGCTCTAGTGGGTTATGTGATAATGCTAAACTAGGGCAATTTTTAGATTAAACACTTTTAATGAACACTTTTCTCTCCCGTGAGCTGTGCCAGTATGCTTTTTTGGCTGAAATCAGAAACATTATAAAGAAAGAGAAAGGTCACTGGTTGAAATATGAATGGGAAAGCTTGTAATGCTCAACATGGTGTCTGTTATGGAGAAAGTCCCGCCCCTCAAGAAAAAACAACAAGTTATGAGCTGGTTGCACCATGAGCGGCCTCATTGAGCCAAACACCACAAACTATTTATGAGGCTTTAGTCAGATTTTATCAATGATTTCAAATATGTTTTTGAAATGCTAATTTGACCTTCGGTTTCGAGTATTTTGGTCTCTCCCCATTCGAAGAGAGATGAGTCTGGTCTTGTATGGCTGTAAATAACTGCCTAGGAGCGTTACAAAGATGGCTGCCGAGTGAACAGACTTTCCTGTAAGGGCTTCGGTGCCCTTTAATAAATATTGCCTTATGGCTGTACTATGTTATGCTATTATTCTAGTAATAGCGTAATGTGGTGAAATGTTATGCTAAGTTATGCTGTTATGCTAGTAAGATGGCTGCACAAGTAAGTCCATGACTAAAGCCCTATTCGAGCTGGATTAGTATTACCGGAGGGGGTCCGCTAATGTAATTTGTGCCTGTTTTGACTTGGCAAAATAATTTCTGCAAATTACCCCATAGTCCAGATAGTCCAGGTCAAAACTTCACCACATCAACGTTTATGTCAGCAATATGTGACAGGCACCACATTTCCGAATTTTGGTGCATAATCGTAACGTACGGAAGTGAATACACACTCATTGTTGTGGATTTCAGGAATCATGTTGTGAATTTGAGGATTAAGAGATTGGGTCAGAAAGCTCCGTTTAGCCTTGTCTTCAGGTTGCAAAAAAAAGGGTGCCATTTTTTATTACTTGGTTTTGTTATTACATTACGGTGATGTTGATGTGACCAGGACTGCTGTTACTGAGGGAGCTCCGAGTTCATCCAATTATAGAAGGTAATTCATTCTAGAATTATTCCTTAGCAGACTAAAAACTATGGACACTGCAGATTGGTACTAAATCATAAATCACGGATCTTGTCGGTAATCACTCAAATTCTAGCACCTCCCCAGGCAAAACTAATCCAGCTTAAATAGATTTTTTTGCAGGAGAATTCCACTGATTTTCCAAAATGTCTGCTTAATACAGTCGTTGACAGAAACTTACCAACTCAGATTTCTTTACAGTGATGGTGATAGGAACTGGGGTTCTGTGTCTACAACACTATTACGATTTTATTTACAGTGGACCTACACATGTAATTAGAGGCTAAAAACTAATAACAATGGCTGCCACAAACTGTACAAACAATACACATTTATAACTATATATAATTTTACTGTTTAAAATACAGATTAACTTTTTTAGTGCTCTCAGCATTGTAAAATGAGTTAACCGCCCCTGTGTTTGTTAGGTTTTGTGAAGGTGAAACTTAGTCAGAAAGTCTGTCTAAGAACCTGTCTAAGAAGCATGTACCTCTCCTCCATGAATGTATTTCAAAAGTACATTGCAGGCCAAAACCTTCCCTCAAAACTATCGCAAATCAGTGTCTCAGATATCAGGCAGTTTATTCATAACCATTTTATGTAATAACTTTCTCTGTGAGGAAGCTTTAGGAGTAATTATACACTTCAAACGTCTGATTCCCATCACCACTGTTGTAACCAACTCTGACTCAGCCAGGCACATTTCATATCCAACCACTCTGATTGACTTTGTTTACATCTTAACCATTTAATTATGCAGACATCTTGAAAGATTTCTGGAATTCCCTTTTAACTACCATTCTGACTCCAGCTCTTCAATATGTCAATACGCTCGTCAATAACTTAAAGACATCACAGACACCAGTTGAGTCGTGTACCGTCTTTACAAGTGGCCTACATGTGCTAGCCAACGCCCATATAACATAATACTTCTCCAGGGGAGGGAGACTATTGAATTTCTCACCAAGGCCACAGGAGCTGGCCTCCAGAGGCCCTCCATTACAGTACAGTACAGCCATATAAACGGGCTTTCTCTCCTGGGAGACACAAGCCCATCCATCTTCCTGCTCCGCCACCTCTTTACCTTCCCTGCACAAGGGCAGCAGCTCCAGGCTCCATTGGCTCCCTCACACATAGATGAGATTGGCTCAAAATCAGCCATTTTGGAGCCTGATACCCTTCCAAACGGCTGCTGCGAAAGATAAAGTGCCAGCGAGTGATGTCATCCAGGGCTGCTGCTGAGGAGGTACCTTCGTAGCATGCAAAGATGGTGGAGGGGCTTAGATGAGTAATTTGCACGTGCGTGCAGAAGATTGCACAGCCACTGTGGACGCTTAACAAGGTACTCATTCCCAGCTGTTTTACAGCCGATCATTAAGAAATCTCAAGGTCGCGTTGCCTTTCCAGTTAACTAAACCCTAAAAACTGCACCACAATAAATCATTGCCTTTACAGCTCCAAGTGACCACAATTTTTTTTTTCAGCAAAAACATTAATTACCGTATCCGAAGTGTAGGCTGAAAATAACCTGCTGTTGTAAATTTACTCTTGGTTCACTTTTCCCCTGGTGTCAGGCGCCTGCAGTGATTATTAGTCTAGTACTGGGGGGCTGTAATGCCTCAGAGGACTTTTAGGGTTCAAGGCAAATTTATCTGTAACAGGAAAGCAATGTAAGGACTGAAGATGAAAAGTGTCTGATCGATGGAGCCTGAGGATCTGACCAACAAGGTCAGTTGCATGTTTAGAGTAGGCGCCTCACCCACAGCTCTGCTGCTGTGAAGCTGACCTCTGTTTGACCTTTACTATCGATCCATCCTAATTAACACAGAGAGGCTCTTGCTGTTTCTACTGGCAACAGTGTTTCTCTCACTGTCGTAGGTACAATATAAGCAATCGATAGATGCCTGTGTGTTTAGGTTGTCATGTCTTATTGATGCTTAGTTAGGCAGAGCCACTCAGAAGACATTCCAAGCTTGCTGCTGTTGCTTTGATGCTATACAGTATTTGTCCACTTCTTTCCCCATGGACGCCTAGATGTTTGACCTCTGTGAGATCCACAGTACCTGGCCCTGTGGGTCATCCTTAGGTGTTGCCTTAAAGGGGAATTTTAGAGATTTTGCAGCATTTCTACATAATTGACTGGTCAAAATGTAAACAGTTGGAGGTGTCAGAGGTGTTGTGTGGGAAATGGTGCAGCGTAGAGAAATTTACTGACTCTTTGCCTTGGTGAAGATAGCGGTGGGCAGTATGATGATATTTTAATGTTATTATGATACACATGCTTCTCTAAGCATATTGTGGATGTCATCAATATTTAAAGAACACACATGTTGCATTTCATAGAGAACATGATTAGTCCTGATTAACTGGATTAAGTGCAGTGCAGTATGTGAAACATTGAATAAAAAACATTGTATCCAGAGTTTTTGACGGCAGTTGTTTTTAGTTATTGTGATGTGATATTTTTTGCCATATTGCCCACCCCTAGGTTAAGATAGGAACCAGGGCTCATGAAATCTACAACACATTTTATTTACTAGTAAAATTGGGCAGTGAACCTACACATACAAGGGTACCACCCCAGTAATAGTCGAGTACCTTTTTTCTGAGAGTGTGTACCTTCAGAGTGACATTGTTTACATCTTATCCATTTAATCATGCAGAAATTTTGAAAAATATGTGGAATTCCCCTTAAATGTATGTAAGCAGATGTTGCTTCTTCTAACCACAATGCTGTCTTTTCTTGTTTCAGTCTGTTGCTCTCTCTCTTTCTCCCTCCTCTTTACCATTTTTATTCTGCCAACACATTTGGCCTAGAGGTGTCACGTCATGTGAAGTTCACCTGCAGTTTTATTGTTTTTATATCAGCTTTGGTTGTCACTGATATACAGCATGTTTATCAAGATAGAAAAGACTTATTTCCTGGTTTTGATTTGCCAAACTTTGGCAAAGCACACCACTGGCTGTTCAAAACCAAAAAGTAAGCATCCTCTATCGCAGAAAGTATATATCTGTCCAAAGCAGTTTCTGTCAGTGGCGGACATATGAGGCAGATATGACTTTTTCCGGGTGCAACTTCTCTTAAAATATCCTTTATTGTTTTCTCTGTACTAACTGAAATCTCACTCCTTCTATTGTGGTCCTGCGCTTCTGACGTTACCTCTTCCTTCTCCTCTTGTTGCCCACCTTCCTCTCAGCCTGGACGTGCCGAGTTTTCCTGGGAAGGAATCAACGTAAGTGAGGAGTTGACCTCTCCCTCTTCTCCCCCACCTTTTTTCTCTTTTGTTTCCTCACAAGTGATTATAAATGCTTCGTTTATAACTTAAGCATCACTCATTTGTCAGTCAAGGTTCTTCACCAAATGCCAGACTGTGCAATGAAATACAGTAACATGAGTAATGCAAAATAGGCCCATTTTTGTGAATATATATATATTTCAGCTAAAAGTATGTGGACACTTGACTATCACACCAGTATGAGCTTGTTGGACATCCCATTCCAAAACCATGGGCATTAATATGGAGTTGCTGCCTCCCACCCCTCGCCTTTACAGCTATAACAGCCTCTACTCGTCTGTGAGGGCTTTCCACAAGATTTTGGAGGGTGTCTGTGGAGAATTTGTGGTCATTCAGTCAAAAGAGCATTTGTGAGACCTGGCACTGATGTTGGACGAAGGCCTGGTCAGTGTTCATCACTTCAGAGAACACATTTCCACTGCTCAAGAGTCCAGTGGTGGTGTGCTTTACACCACTCAAACTAACCCTTGGCATTGCTCATGTTGTTTCCAGATGAAGTTTGAAACTCTGTAGTAAGTGTTATATCAGAGAATAGGCGATTTTATGCGCTTCAGCACTCGCTGACCTCGGTCCGAGTGTGCATGGTATCCTGCTTTGTGGCTGAACTATTGTTGCTTGTAGATGTTTCCATTTCACAGTAATAGCACTTGACTGGGGTAGCTCTAGCGGGGCAGAAATTTCACACACTGACTTGTGGCAAAGATGGCGCCACGTATAAAGTAATTGAGCTCTTCAGTATGACCCATTCTATTGTCAATGTTTGCCTATGGAGATTGCATGGATATGTGTTTGATTTTAAACACTGCTTAGCAAAGGGTGTGGGTAAAACACTTGAATTCAGGAATTAGGAGTGTCCACATACTTTTGGCCATCAAGTGTATATACAGATATTATGATTATTATTATGCTATTACTGCATACAAAACATGCAAAAACTGATCTATATAGATCTATGTTTCTATTTACTGATCTATAAGGTGAGGATCAGCCTGACTTCTCATTTACTGTTTTAACTAACGGTTTTATGGATAACTTTCTCGAGCCATTTTTAGCTATACAAGCTGTAAGCCATTTCTAGCAATCACTTAGGGCCCCAGAGCCACCAGGGGGCCCCCAAGTATACATATAGTATGTTTAACATGGTTTTGGGCCTCCTAAATCATACACGCAAATTATGAATGCAAACATGTGTACTCATGCATTTTCTGTTTTTTGAGTCACATTAAGTTGCTAACTAGCTAGCTAGTTTACACTCATACATGTTAACAGTAGTCTAATGGTGAGCCAGAAAATAAATTTTAAAGGGCGAATTTAACTTAAATACAAATTAATTTATTTATGTATCTGTGTATACATACTTGCATGCAAAATAATATGATATGCGTGCAGGTGGTTAAAGGGTCCACCAAAAAGGATGTCACTAATGGCTCCCAAATGTTCAGAAATTACCTTTACACACTTACCATGGACCAACATATATGAGCAAAGACACAACAGACCAACATACGGATTTGTAGTCATTTTGGGGATATTCTGAAACCACAGATGAGCAAAGACACAACAGCAAACTGCGGGCAGTTTAAAAGGAATAGCTTGATCAGACATATTCTCATGGCTTACAGTGCACTCACAGTATGAATGAGCATGGTTTAATTTTCATAATGCTAAGAGCTAACAGCTGAAAAAATTATTATACAGTTGTGGAGAGCACTTCTGTGCCAGTAAATGTGGAAAAGAGCTTGTTGTCATGTCGCTCTGAGCTCACCCGTGCTGTTGGCTATGTGTGTTAGCACATTATCAATTTCTTGCTAATTAGCCTTGGCTCCCTTACTCACCTCCTGTTGTCGGTGAGATTAGGGAATACCCCAACTTCATTTGTCTCAAAGATAGATGGAGACCTAATTCAAAATCAGCAATTCATTAGCATACTTAAAACCTAAACTGTTGCTTTTCAGGGAGCTGGACAGGTATCCTTGATTTGTGACCCATTAAAAGAGATACGGATGTGCAGTTTATGTGGCCAGCCTTATCCTAAACCTTACACTTTTAGTATTGAGAATGCTTCTAAGTCAATCAAGCATTCAGTCAAAACCGTTTAGTCAGGATAGAAACCTGCTAACTCAACAGAAACTTACAGAAGTACGTGTAGGGAAAAGCATCAACATTATTTTGCAAAAATAATTTTGAAAAATGACCAAAAGATTAAACTTATATATTATATAGACCAAAGATTTCACACTCTGACATAAAAGTACACTTTCCAATAAATGAACCTGTATTTTTTTAAGTATATTAAACCTGCACAGTGTACGATTTGGGGATTTGGAGACCGCTCTGGAGGAATTGTGTAATTAAAAGCAATATGCGGAAGAACATTTTGTCATGCCAGTTGGGCTTCAGACCGCTTCCCCAAGAGGATGAATCTGATGATTTGGGGGCATTAAAAGAGTATTTAAAGAGAAGTTTTGAGGGTGTAAGTGATGATATACTATTGTCATCATATCTTCATCAGTATGTTAATTTTGCATTTGAGATCTAAACATCAAGCCAGACCTTCTTTTTGAGCCTGTGCGTGTGATGTTAATACATAAAGATATATGACTCATTAATGCTACTTCTTTCAATTTTAACAAAAGAAATCTTACATAGTGCAGCTTTATGTATTCCCTTTAAGAACCATCCACTGGAAGGTTCTTTAGGGAACCAAAAATGTTTCTTCTATGGAGTCACTCTGAAGAACATTTTTGGCTCCTTTATTTTTAAAAGTGTAGTCAGTGGAGGACTTACTGCTCACCTTCTGTAAATCTGTGGAATACCCCATTTGTCCTAAAGAGAGATGTAGGCTCAATCTGAAATCAATCATCAATCGCCATGCTAACAAGCTGAAAAGCTAGCACATGCTTTGTCCGAGCTATGCCATCTTTTTGAAATTGCTGACGTAACAATATTTGGTTTAACCGCTTGAAGGAGAACACTAACTGTTGCCTCAGCTAACAGATGCCTGTATTGGCTAGCATCGTGTTGAGTAACGGTACCATCTACCCATTTACTCAGACTCAAGTAAAGCTCATTCTGACAGCGAATCTATATACACCACACAGTGCTTAACAGTAGACTCTGAAAAGGTTGGGAACCACTGTGTGTGCTGTACTTCATGTACTGAATTGTCTGTTCTGCTATTATGTTGTTATTTTTTGAAGATGACCATGAAGTACAGCAACCTCTGTTTAGGGCTGGCAGGAACATGGGAAGTGGGGCTGCTGAGGCAGCTGTAGCACCTACCAACGTCAGGAGTGCAGCTGCTAAAAGTAATAATAATAAAAAGTTCCGAACTTTATAATAATGATTATAAATTAATAATAGTTTGAGCCCCATTGCAGCCTATTTTAATATTGACTGCAGCGTTTTTAAAATTAAGAAATGTAACTTCAGAATGATCTAACATAATGACATTTATATCAACCATTATATCTTCTGCTCAGTGCGCCCTCCAGTATTAAATCTCACGGCGTGATTCTGGGCGTAACACAATTAGTTACTGCACCACGTATCTGATTGGTTGCCACCCAGTTTATTTGCATAGAATTAGTTCAGAACATAAGAGCAGAGTAAGGACAGCCTTATGTGTCAGTTATATGTATATGTTGCCGTCTCTCGTCTAATAATAGCACGTTATGACGTTCTGTTTGATGTAAATTATAAAAAATCTCTACCGAAAAGGCAAATCATTTTCCTTGTCACCACCAACGCCCTCCTGTGTCCCTGAGCTGGTGATTTACCTCCACAAGGGCGTTTTTACTTGTGTAAGATTTGAAGATGTCACGCTGTCATCATTTGAAGCATTTGAGAAATCCCTGACTTAAATCTCATCATTGACTCCAGGATCCGTTGACACTCTCAGTTTTTTTACTAGCTTTAGAGCAATGCGTCAGCTGCTTCTTAGGAGGCCTTGCTGTGTTATCTGCCATTCTGCTTGTCTGTTTGGCTTTCAGGAAGCACCACAATCGAAATCAAGGATAATACCATGTTGGGCACATAAAAATTGTGACGTCTGCTCAAACACAGAGATAAACAGGAAGAGATAAAGACATATCTGTACGTACAGCATTAGAGGAAAAATGAGTTTTCCGTGTGGATTTATGGTTCAAATGGATACGCTTTATATCTGAATGGTTGCTGATATATGTGTGTTCCTTCAAATACCTCTGTGCTTAAGAACTGCATATACTATGAAACAGATATGCTATGCATAAAAGATGGTTTTGTTGTGTCTCTTAAACAAGGGGATTATTCCATGCCAACTCAATTGCTGGAGCAGTTTAAGTATTAGTTTGCAAATACAGAATTTTATTTTTACTGACCATTATTGTGCTGGTTTGCTTGTTAGCTTGTTTAAACTTATGTTTTAAAAATACTGACCTATGAAGCAGTTATAGCATGCCTGTAATGTTCATATATTAATGATTCAGAACTCTGCTTATTCAATAAATAGTTAGACGGGAATAAGATTATGTGTAACGTGACAGACCCAGTCAGACACTCGTGGTAAAATCCAAGAGATGAGGCCTTAATAGAAAAGAGATGGGCAAGAATCGTAGTCGTGATACATGTGTGGATCAAATCCAAAACAGCAAAACGGCAAAACAGGGCAAACATAACCAGAGGGGCAAAGACAAAAGGCAATGAACAGAAATCCAGAAAAAGAGTCCAATACACAAAAAGGGCAACCAATATCACATTGTAAACGATCAGTAGTTCTACAAGAGAAACACTCACCTCACAGCTATACTAGTCTAAAGCACAGGCTTATATATTAACCTAAGAAAGTCATGACAGGTAACACAGGTGAAACAAATCAGTATTCAGGAGAGTTGGAGCGATGATTAGTTCAACGATGAGGTTGAACAGTCACATTATCTCCCAAGGGATTCTGGGAAATGGAGTCCCTGTGTGAGTAGAGGCCGGCAGGATGTGTGACATTATGTGACAAAATAGAGGGTCAAAAATGCCTCCAAAATGGATATTTGTGTGAAGTCACTCACATTGCAGCTTCAAATATTGCCTGTAGATCTGAATAATGCATAGGGTTTGATAGAAATGTAGGAAAACCGTATAAAACTTACATTTTGTAAAATAAATTTGAAAACAGACTAAAAGATTACATTTAAAAGCGGAAGGATTTCATGCTTTGACATAAAAAGTATGCTGTCCTGTTGTGGGCATTATTAATATGGAAATTGTCAACACTGAATTGGTGATTTTGAATAAAATATTATTTTTAGTGTTGTATTCATACCGAGTATAAAATTCTGTAAGCAGTTAAACTACATAATTTTCACGTACCTCAAGTTTATTCGATCAGCCAAGACATGTTTGGAGTTAAATGTTGCCTTCTTTAGTTTAGCGCTGGAGCTACAGGGCTAAAATTACTAACAAACACTAGAAGTCAGTAGTCACCCGAGTCTTTTCTGTAAATACATCCCCGAAACTTCTCTCAACCAGCTGAAACTGGATCCAGTTCTTCCTTAAGGTCACAAAGGGCCTCTTTACACCTTGTATCATATCATGGGGTGCGCTGGAGCCTATCCCAGCGTTCGCTGGGCGGAAGGTAAGAAACACCCCGGACAGGTAACCAGTCAATCACAGGGCTAAACATTATAACGTTATATAAAATTCAGTTATATGAATTTAGCATGTGCAGCATAATGGTGCCTAGACCAACAAAATAGTGGGGTAAAAACTGGAAGAGCAGCCAGTTTTCTTTATATATATATATATATATATATATATATATATATATATATATATATATATATATATATATATATATATATACCTAAGGGGAAAATTGTGTCAGTTTGATGTTTTTTCATTGTGTCAGTTTGATGTTTTTTACTGTTCATTTCAGATGTTAATTACAACTTACTGGGGCAAACTTTCTCAACTTAAAAAACTCCAAAACTAACTAAAAAATTATTTGTAGCATAGTTTTTAAAATTTGCATGGTTGAGTGCATTAAATTGTAGTTTTTCCTTTGATTTTTTCATAGAAATCCATGACATGACCTTTTGAGCTTTAGGTGAGTTGGTATGGAATAACATTTATTATGGCATAAGAATAACTAACTGTGTTTTCTTCTTTCCTTTCTTTCTTTCTTTCTTTCTTTCTTTCTTTCTTTTTCTTTCTTTCTTTCTTTCTTTCTTTCTTTCTTTTTCTTTCTTTCTTTCTTTCTTCCTTTCCTGTCTGCTATTCCTGTTTTCTCCTCATGACATTTCTGTCTGTCAGCTGTCTATGGAGGACACCACCTCCATCTTGCCTCGTCTGAAGCGGAACTCCAACGCCTATGGGATTGGAGCTCTGGCTAAGTCCTCTCTGTCAGGTGTGTCAGGTGTGTGTCTGTCCCGGTAGCTGGTAACCGCCCCCATGTTGGCTCCAGAGGAGGAGATGGCGAGTGGAGCCAACATGGCCGCCCCTGTGGGTCCCTCCCCCCCTTCTCCCTTTCCAGTTTCACTTCCTGCCACCATTAATTAGTGCCTGTCAATGGCCACTGCTGCCATTGATGAAAGACCAATCAGATCCAACAAGAGCACAAACGATTGTTTGACGTAAGTGCACAACCCATCACCACAGGCTTGCTGCTGGGAACTGTAGTCTTTTGGGTGTTCAGTGGTTATGTGGTGAATAGTGTTATTGTGGTGACGCTGTGGGTTTTGTCCAGTGTGCAGGTGTGAGATCTGCAGTGTTGTGCTCAGTAAATTGTTGGTGAACATTGTGTTGTGTATATGTGCTATGTGTAGTGATTTGTGTGTTTGTGTGTATATATACATATGTACATATGCTGACCGGCCATTTCAATACGTCCACCTCCTTGTATCGACACTCATTGTCCATTTTATGAGCTCCACTTACTATATAGGTCCACTTTGTAATTCTACAATAACAGACTGTGGTCCATCTGTTTCTCTGCATAGTTCGTTAGCCCCCTTTTACCCCACCCCCACCCAACAGAGCAGGTATTATTTGGGTGGTGGATCATTCCCAGCGCTGCAGTGATTCTGATGTGGTCGTGGCGTGTTAGTCTGTGTTGCGCTGGAGTTTTTGAACACCTCACTGTCAAACAGATGGACTACAGTCTATAATAGTACTACACTTTGAACTACAGAGTGCATCTATATGATAGAGAGACTTGATAAAATGGACAAACAGTGTAGATACAAGGTAGGTGCACTTAATGAAGTGGCTGGTTGGTGTATAGATGTATATTATCTGTATATATATACTGTTGTAAGATTTAATATCACTCATTGCCATAACAGGTTGCTCGGAAAAGTAGGTATACATTTTTTGAAGTGTCCTGTTATTTATTTAATTCAGTAGTTTCTTGTTTTCTTTAATTCAGTGACAACACGGTGCATGACTCCACCTTGACTTCCATAGAACAAATTGAATTCATTCATTTTCAGTATCCAAAGCTCCGTCAAATGGAAGGTTGCTTTTGTCATTATTGGGTTTTCAAACAGTTCGTTATAGAAGCGAGGCAAATATTAAGAGCATAAATATGGCAGTATCAACACTCCACACTGATTTATTCTGTTCATGTTCTTTCCAGTTCACATTCTTTTACCCCGTGTTAAGTTTTGGACTAATGAGTGCCCATATTTGCGTACTAAAAAGCCATTTTCATATAAAGAAATGTTTAAACTGTTTTCTCTAAACTCTAATTATCCAAAAACGCATACAGTCTAATGGATGTTGCGTAACTAATTAATCTTGTGAATAATGGGTCTGAATTCTCATGAATAATGTGTCTGAAATCAGTTTATCTCCATTGCTTGTGAGGAAAATTGATCAAGTCAACAAGCTGTGTCAAGAGTCTAGAATCGTCCGGTGTTGCCTTTTCCTAATTCTGTGGCTAGGCGGACTGAGGCAGACTGACTTAGCATTTGCACTTAATTAACGCGCCAGTAACTCGATTAAGGAAAAAAAACTTCATTACCTCTAATGCATTGCCTTGCTACCCTCATTACCTTCCTTTCTGCATCTGCATGCAGAGATACAGGCTGTGTCCGAATTCCCTGCACTACAGTACATCCTACTAGTTGGTTTTTCTCAATAAGTGGGATACAAACATTTCTGCTATGCAGACTTCAGTATGCAATACGGCAAGTGAGAATTATACACTATTAGGAAGCAGTACATAGTAGAAGATTCGGACACAGCCACTGTCTATAACTGTACTGACACCCTGATTGTTTCTTCCTGTAGGTGTGACGAGGTCCATGAAAGACAAGGTAACTAAACCCACTGCTATGGCTCAAGGACGCGTGGCCCATATGATTGAGTGGCAGAGTTGGGGTAAACCATCTGCTGGACCAGTAGGAGGAGCAGGTCACTCCAACCTGCACCGTGAGAGAGAAAGGAGAATGGAGAATGATGCCTACAGTGACCTAAGTGACGGAGAGAAGGAGGCACGAATGGCAGCAGGTACAGTCATTTCACATATAATGACCACTCTACTCTTAAACTGCAGCCTCTATATAAAGAACTACGTAACCCCTTAAAATCCCATTTATTCAGTAAATACAGGGACTTCAATATAAACTGACTGAACTATTCTTAGGTCATAGAAGTGTGTAATACAACTTTAAGCTCACCAGTGGGCCCTGGCCATTTAAAGGGTTAAAAAACAATTAAGACTTTATTTACAAGGATTATGTTAGGATCTATGTAAACCCAAGGCATTCATTGAGATAGTAATAAGCTAAATATGTACAGAACCATAATTTATAGGGTAGTTTCTGTTGGGAGGTTGCTGTTGCAAACCCTAACCCCTACATTTCAACTATAATTCAAAACAATAATTCTATCATTTTTTTTCCCCCAAGCTTTTTATTTAAAAGATCTTTTTGAGTAATATATATACAATTGCTGTCCCGTGTTTTCAAATCACTACCGAGACAAAGAGTTTTAGTCCATAGGCGGAGCCACGCCCCTGCATTTTAGCGCAGGAAGTGAGACTGCATCCCTGTCTCTCATGGCCACATGGTGAGCAGTTAAATCCCAATGTTTTGATGTAAATGTGTCTGAAAATCTGAAAATTGATATGTAATATTAAGAATTGTCACTAATGAAACTTTACCAAATGATGTGTTTCAGTAGTGACAGTTCTTAATATTACACACTCATTTTCAGTGTTATGATTGTTTTGGTAGCGACAAAATGTAATGTTCAATAATTTATTTGAATAAAATAAACATAATAAAGGACAGCCTTAGACCTCCGAGTCAGGACGGCATCATTCCTCAAGCTAAACAACTTCGAGTCTCGAGAAAAACCATCGTCATGACTCAAATCTGGTGAAACTGAATGTCAGAACAAACACCGTCAGACCAAATGGCCTCAGAGAAAAGGTATCAGACATTTCCAGTTTTTTCTGACGGTGTTTGTTCTGACGTTCAGTTTCACCGTCATGATGCCGTCCTGACTCGGTGGTCTAAGGCTGTCCTAAAATGTACCCCGTAGCCCCGCCCAGTGATAATTAACACATATTTGCATGTTGGTCAGTTTGAAAACGAAATCGAAAAGTGGAAAATGTAAAGTAAATGTCCAGCAGGTGGCGCTGATGTTCGTTTGCATTTGCCTTTTTATTCTGACACTTAAAGCGCGTCCACGCCGAAAACCGAATCACAAACCGTCACTTTGCTGTGGATTTATCAGTTTTGCATATTCATTTTCATTTTGTCAGATCTGCAGCCGATTGCTGTGAAAAAGAAATGAGAACGTGAACGCTGCATTTTGATTTTAGTTTTGACATGTATTCTGCATTTCATGAAGAAAAGCCAAAGCCAAAGTGAAGCTTGGATTTTCTTTTCTCTATTAGCTTTTTCATTTTAGATTTGGCCATGAAAAAACAGAATAACGACTAAAATGAAATGACAAATAGCTGTTTTGCATTTATTTATATTTTTGTCACAAATGGCTCGTGCTCATGTGAAAAATAAAATTGCAAATGTAGAAATTTCATTTCATTTTCAATTTTGGCAGGATATCTGCGCAGATGTTTGGAAAAAGAAATGGCAAAAAGAAGTTTTCATTTTTGTTTTATGGTTTTAATTTTAATTTCTTTTTTGGCTGGATTTGCCTCCCATAAGGGTAAGGGTTAGGTTGTTGGTAAGGTTAGGTTTTTGTAATGGAAGTAACATATTAACAGTACATCTACTTAATGTTAGTAACGTATCAGCAGAACATCAACAAGATATTTACTTCAGTGTATTCAGATGCTTCACTACTGCTACTTCAGTGATATGTTGTTGATGTGTTACTGTGTTACTGTTAAGAGTTTATTAATAATCTACAAAGGACCACTCCAAATAAAGTGTTAGCTAGTATTTTTAGGGTAATATGCTTGTGTGGGCCGCAAGTCTAACTTTACATGTTCACTTCACATGAAGAATGTTATTTTTCCTTCTCAAAACCAAATAACTAAATGGCCAAATAACCAAATAACTTCCACAACCCCAATAATCATGTATTTAAAATATTTCCTGTACCTCTATCTTAATATAAATGCATAGATCAGTATAACCCAATGACAAAAAATTAGATCAGCTGACCTTAAAAAGGTTCTGGGGGAATAAATCCCAGGAATGCACTCATTCAGATGAGCACAGCCATTCGGTAAATGTGTTGAGATTCGATTTTGCTCCATCATTTGATCAGGAGAGAAATAACATCTCACCCTGGAGGGCGTCTTCCCTCATTTTACCCTACATTATGGTGTGTCAGAGAAAAAGATCACTCTCCTATTTGCCTTGATTAGGCCATTGCTTCACTTTTTAACAGGAGTGATGCAGCAGTTTGCGATCTCTGAGGCCACACTGCTGGCCTGGAACTCTATGGATGGAGAGAGCCTCTGTGCCGACTCCAACCAGGGCAGCGTGGCCCACCTCAGCGAAGTCAACCAGGAGAGCATCACCAGCAGAGGTAAGCACAACAAGCACCTCCGTCAAATGTCGAGCAAACATGACTGACATTCAGGATTAGTTTCACCTCATTCAGCTCTCACATCAGATTATATGTGAAGAATGAATCATTTGACAGAAAGGCCTGCTACTGAAAAGGATAGCTGGGTTATCTTGCGAACTTTAACCTTATCTCAGGGTTTTATCTGCCATGGTGTGTGGCTCAGGTTCAAGCTAGCTGAATCATTTTTCAATCAGATTTTCAAAAGCACTGCTGTGAAGTGCTGTTTTCAGCTAATGACTACAGTTGCAATATAAAACAGTGGCACCAGAAATATCCATATAGGTATAATGAATAATATCTTACCTAATGTATCACCAAAGATACATTCAGAGGCTTTGGCTTTGTCCCTTAACTGAAATCTGCCCTCAGAGTAGTTGGGACGTGTACATGTGCATAATGGTCATAGTAAAATGTATCAGCATTTGGAATTGGAGGTTTCTGTGTGATACCATGTTTTCTATCACTATTGAAAAGGAGCACAAAGCTGCCTTTATTTACTTTCACTTAGAAAATCAACAAAACATCATATGCAACTTTAGCTTTTGCATACAACTCTACTAGGTCATCTGTTTTGACCATTTGCCCTGTGGACCCTGGTCCTTCACTTCTAACAACCACTTTATCAGTCATAGTACAATGAATCAACATGTGGAACTGACGCTTTCTGTGTGCTACCATGTTTTCTATCACTGTATAAAATAAGCACGATGCTGCTTTTATTGGTGGATGAACTAAGTGAACACATTCAGAACGGAATTCGCATCACTATAGGTTTGTTATTGATTTGTTTCTTCAGAGTAATAATAAAAGGTGGCTGAAGTGTGAAGTATATTGCTGTGCATGTTTGCTTGTTCAAAAAGGTAGTTTTGTGACACAAACAAAATAAAAGTCTATGACATTTTCTTTCACATGGAGTTATGAAGTAACTGAAGTTTGGGAGGAGGATGCCTAAAGCTCCACATCTTTCCAATCTAATGTCCTATAAATTCCTATCTCTACCTTCCATTTCCTGTGACAAAGTTTTCACGCCCTATCACCACCATGAAGGCAGCCCGGTCTTCCAGTTCAAAGCAGGAGGCGCCCAGAACTCCAGCCCAGATTCTCAGAGTTCCCTTCCCTCTTTCAGTCCTACAGTCCCTTCTCATGAAGGCATGGTCCAAACTCGATCCAGATCATAAAGAATAGATTAAAAGGCAGAAATAAAATAAAAGTAAATAATAAAAAGATAATAAGGAATTAGGCCCCTTTTTCTGTATGAACATGCAATAGGAAATAACAGTTTATAATGTTTAGCAGTGTTTTGTCTTGAAAACAATCTCACAGTGCTGTGTCACACTTTCGTGAAGCTTTTTAAAAGAATTAAACATTTTTAGTACTGTATACAGACCATCCATAGTTTTTGGGTCTTTCTTCTCCACCCGTTTCCCATCATAGTACCACAAAATCTCTGGCTTTTAAATCTTGCCTGATTCTCACTTAATGAACTGTGTGGTATCTTGCACTGTCGTGTTGGAATATCTTTCAAACATGACAAATAGTTGCTCAATGTCGCTGTACACATGTGAGCCATTCTTTTTGACTGCCAGTGTAGTTAACTAGCAAATTCATCCTAAGCAGCTGTTGCAGGGCTTTTTGTTGGCACACAACTACGTTTTCAGCAGATGAATCTTCTCTGCCACCAAGAAAGGAATGTTCTGTGCTAAAGCCTGAGCTGGCTTGACTAATTAGTATCTGCCTTCATGACGTTGATTAAGTGTGATGGGGAAATGTGTTATTTAGTGAAGCTAGCTAAGCGTTGTCAGACTCTACGAATGTTGAACTTGCTTTGTGACACAATTTTAAGATTGCCTTAAAGTATATTTCTGGGATAAATTGATTGAATGCAGAGATGTCATTGATCTGTTACCCTTTTATCAGTATAGGGGTTAGTATCAGCAGAAAATACTGGATCGGACATTGGAGAATAAAACTGGGTTGTTTGGTTGTTTGGTAAAACAATAATTTATAAAAAAAATATTCACAAAAATTAAACAAAAACTTTACATGTAAAAAAGTACTGTAAATAAAATAAGAGTGGTAACATGCCATCTCTAAGCTAATGTAGGTCTTCAGATCTTTTAATGAGTAGGAGACCCAAATATAACAAAACTTTGGGAACTAAGAGCCAGAATGGCCGCTCTCCCAGAAATGGATTAAGCCTAGTACTGGATTAAATTGCAGTGCCATTGGTGAATCACCATTGGGAATTCCTTTTTTCTAGGCCAGCGGTCAGCAAGCCAAATGTTAAGAAGAGCCATTTTGTCCTTTCAACAAAAATCAAACCACCTTGGGAACCTTGTTTTATGTCCATTTTTATGCCCATTTTAAGAACCATCTTGGCTGTAAATATGTGACAGTATGTGCTAATGTCCTAGTATAGGCTAACAAATATAAAAAAAAAAACACAGACTTACTTTGCTCTGCTTTAAGCTTTAGCTCAGTTATTGCCGCTTTTCTCACACCTCAAAAGTGGAACAGTTTCTTGTAAAATGTCTCTCAATATTTGACTTTTTATGAGGCTGAAGTCAGCTTTTCATTCGCCAGCTTCTTGTTCAAATTTTCCCGTTCCACCTTAATGGAATGTAACTGCTGCTCCATTTAAGGTGGAACAGGACAGTTCAAACAAGATGCTGGTGAATGAGAAGCTGACTACACCTTTGCAAATTGTTAGTGTTTGACAGTTTCTCATTGCTGATTAAACATATAAGGAGACCAGCTGGAGTGATTATAAATGCAGTCCATTCGTCTCCAAATTATCAATGTTCGTCTTAAATCTTTCTCTTTGCTACTTTTCTTTAGCTACTAGCTCGGCAAAATTGTTGTCTGCATTGCTGTGTGACCAGCAGTCAGCAGGGTAACATTTTGGTGAATTAGCAGATATAGCCTGCATTAACTCCAACGTTTAAGACCATTTATTATTAAAACTGTATGAAAACGATCAGCAGAGCTTTATTTTACTGCAAAGGATGACTATTTTATTTTTTACCTAAAAATCTAATTCTGCTGTGGTCGCAACATGTACCTTCCTGTCTGAACATGTTTGTCAGGCAACAGATAATTCCTGTTTGAAACTCGACAGATAGATAGTTGCTAGTCTTTTAAGTGCATTTTGGCTTTCAAAAATATGTCGACAATGTCCTGACAGAGAACTGGGATTATACTAAACTGGGTGGTATGCTAAAGTCTGGACCAATGACATGTTTTGTTGATTTTGTTAAATGAAAAGTCCACACATCCTCTACAGAGAACACACTTCTGCACATTTTAATGCACAATTACTGTTTATTTGCTGAATTTAACATATTGGAGAAAAAACAAAACATTAAATGTAGCCTGTGCAAAAGTTATGGCACATTTCATAGTGTATGGTGCATTTTCTCAATGTGTTTAACTCAGCAAATGAATAGAAATTGCCTTATTTAGGTTTGTTCCTTGTATAGGATGTTACCCTATTTTCATTTATAAAATCAACAAACTATGTAATCTGACCAATCTGTTCAAGATTTTGCATACGACTGTACTAGGTCATCTTTTTTGACCATTTGTCCTGGTGGTGTCAGCATGAAAGTCTCTGATCTGTAAGCTTTAGTTTAAGAATCGAGAGATTACCTATTATTATCTTCTAAGCAACATTTGAAAATGCATTTTCTCAGTTAGGCCAAAATGTAGTTGTTGCACGGTTTGCCACAAGACACTGTTGCTTCACTTCTAACGATCAAAACTAAAGTCTAAAAATAAGCTTTAGAATATTCCTTTATTTAATAAATCCAGTAATGACCTGGATGATTCAACATGCAAAATATTGATTCAGCTTTGAGAGCCAAAAACCTCATTATGTAGTAAACAAAGCCTCAGACACCATAACTCTGATCAATGCTGGACTCCACTGTCAGCAAACCCATAACAACACTTCCATATTTTACTGCAGTGAGGGGTTTCATATATCTGTCGTGATTTATATTGTTTACGCTGCTTTGACTGATACTGCATCCAGCGTGTTTGACAGGTGTGACACTGTTAGACATGGCTTTATTTAGTGCATGGAAATGTGGCAGAGCCAAAAAGTGGAAAATGGCAGCTGCAGGGCTCAGGGCAGGAGAGCAGAGTGGTGCAGTGTGGAGAGGCGTTCTGAGTCATGGTTCATGCAGAGAGTGTATTGACACTAGAGCTGTCACGATTACTCAGTTAAAAAAAGTCAGCTTAAAATGTACCTTCTTGGTAGATCAGTAGTGATTAGTTGGCAGTTTGCATGATGATGATGCAGAGTTTAAATTCTACTGATGTCTCTCACAGTAAGAAAGTGATAGATGCACCCATTCATATGAAATTTTTCCACAGTATTTATATCTGGATTATTCTACCGAAATGGTTGTGTTAGCGGCAGTAAAGATGCAGTGGCGCTTCACAGGTCTCGGAGGAAGCCTGTGCTAGCTTTCATCCTCCTAGCGCTGGTGGTATTGTGTGACTGGGGGAATCCTAACTAGTGGGTGGAATTGGATACGTCTAAGTTTTACCAAATGTTTTGATAGTAACTGATTTGGTAGTCACAATTTTAGCTAATTTTGAGCATAACTGAAAAACACTAGCCAGTACATGACTAGCAACCACAGCTTTGAACAAATGTACACGCATAAAATAAAAAAAAATTCATTAAAACACAAAACGTTTACGTAAGTGAAGAAAAAAATGTGACAATTCTTAATGTTACGCACTAATCTTTGGATTTGAAACACGTTTACCTCATAACAGTGGGATCTAACTGCTCACCATGTGGCCATGAGGGACAGGGATGCAGTCTCGCTTCCTGCTCTAAAATACAGGGGTGTGGTTAAAACAAGGCTCCGCCTAAGGAGTAAAACAGCACTTTGGACAGTATTTTATTTTTTTTTTCATTTAAAAATTAAATATAAATCTTTTGAATTCACTTTAAAAAAAAATCAAAAACATTTTCTAAATAATAAAAAAATGTAAAACAAATGTAAGTATTATTGTCACAAGTTAAAATGTAGGTGTTAGTGTTTGGGACAGACACTTCCCAATAAAGAGTACTCTATAAATGATGATTTTGTATATATTTAGCTTATTACTATCAGTGAATGCCTTAGGTTTAAGTAGTTCATAACATAATTCCTTGTAAATACATCAAGTCTGAATACTTAATTGTCTTTTTAAATATCTTTTCTACACACTTAAAAAGATATTTCTTCAAGGGTTTGTTAGTAAAGACTGGTTCTATATAGAACCATGCTTAAATGGTTCTTTGTATGGTGAAATGGTTCTTCAGATTGATGGAGAATGTGCTGGGTATGGTTCTAAGTAGAACCTTTTTGCAAATGTTTCTGTATAGCAGTTTGCAAGGCAGCCTGCTGCACCAATTTTTTGAGTTAATTCAGCTTGGTACCATGCTGCCTCATTATCAGCTAAAACTGCACCTGCAGGCTGCCCCCCCCACCGCTTCACACTGTAACCCCAGGCTGGGAGGAGTGCTTAAAACATATCAAAGTGTTTAATGACAATATTAAAAGAAGAAGAAAACACAGACAGCGGTCTTTGGCCATGAAAACCTTTTCATTTTTTCTTGGTTACGAAACATTTAACAATGTTGCTTGGTCATCAGGAGGTCATGAGTTCAAATCTCAGCCACAGCCATTCTTTGTTTGGAGTCTCAAAGGAGGAAACACTCAGCCCTAACTTCTTTCATCTTTACAGCATCTTGCAATACGGAGGTCATAGCCTGCAGGTGCAAGTTAGCAATGACTGAATTGCGACTGTGATGTAAATTGCCACTGTTTTCTGTAAATCAAGGCCTAGACCTTTCTTTGGCAAATAAGACTAGCTTGAGGCTCGAACGCTGATCGTAGTATGCCAGACTGGCAGTTAGCTGTGGTAGTGATGTCAAAGCACATGGGTGTTTGGTTGCTTCTGATTGGTTGAACTCATCTACAGGTTGTTCACAAGCTCTCAGTTCTAAAGTTAAATATCCCCACCTTAAACTTCTTACCTCAATGTTGTAGATAATGCAGGCTATAATTATTCTCAAAATTTGATATAAAGGAATCTTTCAGCTCGTGTCTAGTGTATTGCTGATGGAACCAGAGAGGTTATATATAATAATTCTTTTTTTTTCTGAAAATGAGCCTGACACATTATATATGTACTATGTCATTATAGGGCTAGGCGATAAAACGATAACGATAAGTATCGCGATATAACTTTTCCTCGATAGAGCGATAAGATAGGTTCGAAAAATTTTCGATATAATACACCATTCTCACACTTCCACGTTCCCAGGAAAAAAAGGGTCACCAAATATACTTTAGCAACATCTGAAATGTGGAGTTATACATTCCCTGTTTGAGTGGAGCGATCGGTTCTCCTGTGACCGAGTGTGAGTGACGAGATCAGTGACGTAACTGTACTGTCCTACGGTGAACTCACCTCTTTCCGTGCATCCTAACAACTTTAGCGGTGTTAAATCACGTCTGCAGCGCCAAACCGTCATATTTTAGTATTAGTGCATTCTCGAGCAACGAAAGTGAAAGAAAGAAGTGGGTTAATGTTAGTTACAGCCCTGATTTAAAAGAAAGTAAACTGAGGAAGCTGTGAGGCATTGGGAAGCGGGAGAGCACTATCTTTCCAGGCTAGCTGTTTTTAGCTGCTGGCTAACTTGAAGCAGCGCTCCGGCGCTCTGGCACAACACAGTGAATTGATGATAGTAGATCAAACAAGACACAAAATCACCGCTTTCAGTTTAAACATACCTAAAAGGAGGACTCTGTGACTGATGTGAGAGATTCACACTGCAGATAATGCTTTTACACAGCGAGCGTCAGATATATATTCACCCCTTAAACTACTACGATAGCATAGAGAAACCCAGCCGTCGCTAGCTGGTGTCTGAATACTGTGATCTGTTCCGACATGGATGTGGTAGGAGTGACAGCAGTGACCTACCGAACTGAGTTGACGTTGTTGAGAAACTAAAGAGTTTAGCACTGTTGTTGGCCACTTGTTTAGCATTTGTAATGGGGTAGCCGAGCGCTCGTCACCATACAGCTAAAAATAATTCGTTTTCTTTCTTAAATTATGACTATTACAAAAATTGCAGCTGTGCTTTTCCATCTGATAAAAACAGCTCAGAAACTTTCTCCCACTGTCCCATGACAGATTAGTGAAATGTTCCACTGTTTGCCGAGTGTTTGTCATGATCGGACCATAAGTGATAGTTTAAAACCACAATTAACCACCCAGGAGCAAAATCAGCCTTCAAACGTGAAAGAAATCATGATTTGACATTTATCGCGATATGTATCGATATCGAACGATATGAATTTTGTTTATCGTGATAACGTTATCATATCGCCCAGCTCTATGTCATTATAATTATCACATCATCTACCTTTATCTTATTGTTTCTAATATCTTCTGTACTCATATTTTATTAATATTATATATACAAGTGCAATAAATTAATTATTTTATATATAACAGGTGCAGTAACTGCTTTTGTATCTGTTCACATTTTTGTCTTTTTTATTTTTTTAGATCTTTTGAGACAATGTGCCTACATGCTGTCCACTGAAAAAAATGATGCATTGCATTTCTTTTTTTTCTAAATGTGTCCATAATTTCCCCATAAATATTACACCAACACAGTTATTTAGATTCATGTGGAAATGATGTGCACATTTGAATCAAGTAGATTCAATGCAGCACAACTCTGGAACAAATGGATTTCTGTTTGGGGACCAGTAAATGTTTCATTTTTCCTGTTGCCATCCTTACCCTTTGTTGCTCCTCATTTCTTCTGTGTTCTGTAGATCAGCCAATGCATCACTCTTCTGCAGAAGTCTGGCCTCACACTTGCGTCTCGCAGGGCCTTTACTGCCTCTCCTCCTCCGATGCCTGGGAGCCAATCAGCAACGAGCCTTCAGGCATGGCCTCTCCAGCTGCCGGCTCCTACATTATGGCAGGCGGGGCTTCTGGAGAGGGCTACGATGGCTCCGCCCTCTATCTGTCCCAGCCGCAGCAGCTGACACTGCAGCAGCAGAGCCACTTACAGCAGCTGCAGCAGCTCCAGCAGTACCAGCAGCAGCAACTACTGCAGTACCAACAACAGGTTTGAACAGTTCAATTATTTATTTTGCAGTGCCACCAGCAACAACAGTAAGTAAGTAAGTATGTACATTTGTATTTAAAAAGCACATTTAAAACTACAGTTGACCACAGTGCTGTTCATAAAGAGAAATACACTATATGGCCAAAAGTATGTATTGCTAACAGGTGGACAAAGTTAAGCACATAGCCTTGCGCGCAGAAAAAATCTGCCCTGGGTCTGTTCTCTAAACACCGTGCCGCACCACGCCGCACCGCATCTGGGAGTCTGCCGCTTTGCACGCGCAGCCTGTTTGAAAGCACTGACCACTTAACATGGGCGCCGAAATGAAAAGCAAGACTTTTCGCGTCGCTTACGCCACGTAAACACAGTGAATCGGGCCTTTGAGAATTTGCTTGTTGTTCACGTGATCGGTTGCTCAAGAAAGACTTCATTCATTTGAACTGTTTTACTGTTATATTGTTTACATGTATGATTTAGCAATCGTTCCAGTTTAGGCCAATCATTTATTTTGTGGGATTTCTCTTTATGTGTGCTTCTGCCCGCTCCCGCCTGCAGTGGGCTGGTTTCATGAAATGGCTGAGCAGCTGCACACAGGTCTAAGATCAAAATGCACAATGCCAAGTATCAGATGAAGAGGTAGAAAGCATGCCACCACTGGACTCTGGAGCAGTGGAAACATAAAGTGATGAATCATGCTTCACTATCTGGCAGTCTGGATGGACCGATCTGGGTTTGATAGATTTCAGGGGAATGCTACCTGCAGTAGTGCATAGCAACAGTAAAGTACACAGTGATTCAAAAAGATTCATCTGATTTCAAAATGATTTATTTTACTTGTAAATCATTACAGAACAATGCAGTAAATTGTAAATGGTTTAAGTGAGTAATAAAGATTATTATGTAATTTTACAAGTGCTCCTCCAGCTGTATGGAAAACATCAATGCAACAGTCAAATTCATCCCATACTCAACTGAGCATGGCGGGTGTCACTGTACTCACAGCTCTTTTAGTGCGGAGATTGTCCAGTGTTGTTGGGAGTGGTGGCACATAAACAGAATTCTTAACGTTACCTCACAAAAAAAGTCACATGGCGTGAGATCTGGTGACGCTGGTGACCTTTTTCTTGAAAGTGTTGGTACCAACGACGAATGCTCTGAGCTGTTAGAGGTTCATTGCCATACTGACAGTCAGAAACTCTATTACCCCCTCTTTCAATTGGTATATGATTACTTTCTAGGCACCTCACGGTTGTAAAAATATGGCACTTTGAAATCGGATGAATCTATTTGAATCACCCTGTATAGTGGAGGACAGTCTGGGGCTATTTTTCAGGATTTGGGCTCAGCCTCTTAGTTCTAGTGAAAGGTACTGTTAATGCTACAGCATACAAAGACGTTACACAGTTGTATGCTTGCAACTTTGTGGCAACAGTTTGGAGAAGGCCCTTTTCTGTTCCAGCATGACTGTTCCCCTATGCACAAAGTGAACTCCATAAAAACAAGATTTGATGAGTTTGGTGTGAAACTCCAGTGGCCAGCAAAGAACCCTGACCTCAACCCCACCAAGCACCTTTGGAACGTTGATTGCGAGCCAGGCCTTCTCATTGAACATCATTGTCTGACGTCACAAATGCTTTTTTGACTGAATGGGCTCAAACTCCCACAGACACACTCCAAAATGTTGCAGAAAACCTTCCCAAAAGAGTGGAGGCAGCCATTTTATTCCCCATGGTTTTGGAATGTGATGTCCAGAAAACTCATAGTGGTGTAATTTATTGGTGCCCGCAGGTTTTTTGGCCATGTAGTGTACATAAAATATCAAAATCTAAAAATACCTACTTAAAACAGTGGACAAAGACAGTATGATAGATGGAAACTACTATTTCATTGATTTGCTGTGTAAATTGCATTAAAATAAATGTATGTACCAAAATAGAATTATTGGCAGAAGCACATTTCTATAGAATGGGAAAGTGCCTAATATTAAATAAAAAATTCTGCGTAGGCCATACCACAAAGGAGAGTTGCAAGTCCACCCGCATGATGACAGAAGAATCAAAGCATTTCATGGTGGTGACTTTGGTTTAGCAGCCACACCATTTTTCCCCGAGCCACATAAAGAAGACGATTGTCAGTCCTGTCATTAAATGCACTTGTAAACTCTGGGCAGATTAGGAAAAACGTAAATGAGGTGCTCACACCATTGGTAAAATAGGGGCATCAAACCCTTTGGTGACCTGTGTGAGGAGGATGTGCTTATGACCTTCAAAAAACTACAGCAAAAATTCCTCCTTCTGGCCAAACATTTTGTTAAATACCTGTAGGTGCAACATTTTATCTGTGTGCAGCAAGGTGCACAACTATCATCTTCCTCTAGATGAAATGATAAAAAAGCAGGATTCTCTTATGTCTATCTGATTTTTAAGAGACGCTACCTCCACTGTTAAAGTGGAAAAAGGACTTACAGTGCATAACTGAAGATAATGTGTAGGGAAAAGTTTGTGAGAATGCACAGTATTTCTCCTTTAATAGCTGGCCTGTGTTAATACAGTTTAGCATCATTCATCAGATATGAAGGGTTATATAAAATGAGTAACGATTGCTCAGTGTATTGCCAAATGAAAAGTGGGGATTGGGTCTTTGTTAAATATTCTATGACCTGGAGGGATACTGGAAGGCATTTTTGGAGGTCACCAAGCCTTACCTTTCTAGGAAATGAATCTTTGTCACAAGAACAAATAGGGGCAAATCTTAGATTTATTAAGACAGAACTCATTGTTGCTAAAAAATGTTGTTGGGATTGTTGAAGTTCAAATCGTGCTGATGTTTTACATGTAATCTTGATTTAACGGTGGAAGACTAACAAACATATTGATTAAAAAAAATCTAAAAATACAGTGTACGTTCCATTAAAAAATGACCTAGGAAGACTAAATAATATAAAAAATAATGAAATGTAATAATAATAATAATAATAATAATAAAATGTAAGCATATTAGTAAGATTTCAAAATGCTTGATTTGAAATTGGTGATACATGAGACTCTTCTAATATTTAGACTGTTCCACAGCTTCAGGGCAGCACAGTCCTCCTTAAGCTTCAACCGAGACTGTGGAACAGCCAGAAGTAACCGATCTGAGGACATCAGACCTAGAAGCAGAGTAAGGGTGGAGCAAGTCTGCAATGTAGGAATGGGCCCATTAAGAGCTTTAAAAACTAATAAAAGAGCCTTAAATTGGATCCTGTAATGGACAGGAAGCCAGTCAAAAAAGTAAAAGTTGGATGATGTCCCTTTTCTTGGTAAGCAGTGTAGCAGCTGCATGCTGTACAGCAGGAACACCAGTTTTAGTTAGCACAGGTAAGGATTATTTTATACATTTTTACCCTTCATACACTACTGCTTTTCTGTTGTGCACCCATTTCTGTGCTTCTTCAACAACTCCCGACCCTTAGAAGTGGAGTTAATCATTGCATTTTGCTATACTACTTAAGTGCAATTACACAGTTATATAATTAATTACACAGTTACCTGCAGAGCTTGCAGAGCATTTATGATTATATTAGCCTTTTGTACTGACAGGTTTGGGACTGCACTTCTGATTTCTCAAGAAATTACAGACTTATTGCAAAAATGTAAAGGATCTTGTTTTCATTCTACAAAGCATATCTTCAAATTCATCGTAATCATAACACATCATAATAAAATGTCTCCTCTTCAACTTACAAACTCAAATATATCGACTAAAGGTGTATAATGTGCTGTTCTGACAGAATTTCTCCCTTGTTTCGCTGAGCTAGAAATAATGAGAGAAATAATGAGAAATAGTGTGGAAAAATTGCCCCATGCCATCGTCATTGCCCCTGATATTAGTGATTCTAAGGGTTAAATATTAAAATAGCATTTTGATTATTTGGAAATAATCATTTTTCTATCTTTACACTGTGTTTCTTCAAGTCGCTGGAACATCGACTACACAGCGCCTCCCATTCCTTGCAAGCCACGCCCAACAGCACCATTCACAGCCTGGGACCGCCCACTCACCCGCGATTGGCCGATTTGTGGGCAGCGGCTCAGGTGGAGCCCCATCAGATGGAGATGATGGGACACATGGGTGTAACCCTGGCAGAAATGGGCTTGCCTGAATCCTATATGGACGAGTTAGTTACAGAAAATGAATGCATCCTAGAGCAACAGGAGGAGGAGGAAGCCAGGGTGAGTTTGTAGCATTTTAAATGCCAGTGCTGAATCAGTTTAATTAGCCTGTTTGAAGTAGCGCATAAACGTTCAGAGTATAAATCCTATTTAGCTTGGGCCTAGAAACTAGGGATGCACCATTCATCAATTTTTATGGCTGTCAATTTCTTTACGGCCAATTTGGACAATTTTGTGACCAAATTTTATTAGCCTTTGAACTTGAAGACCACACTGTCTGGGCAAAATGAACACATGAAACATTTTCAGTACTTTGTATTAGCCAAAGTTGCATCTGCATAACCTTATTTGCTTTTTAATGGGCCAAACTGCCATTTTACTTAAAATCAGTACTAAATAAATATGAAAAAATCAGTCAAAAAACTTCTTTAAATGACGTTATTAACATAAACTAAGTAAGAGGCAGCTGGCAGTTTTGCATGATGATTCATGTATAATTATGCTCCAATTACGATCCTGCACCTTACTAAAAATCTGTTAAATTGTTAAAAAAAACAATGATTTAGCCAAAAAGTCAAATTAAGTAATTATCCCTCTAAATGTTGTTGATCAGCCAAGACACGTCCATAAAATCAGACAAAAGTACTGACAAAAGGCAGCCTTCAACTGCTACTACTGTTTTATCTACATTTTAACAGATAACAGTATGTCATATAGCATCCCACAGGTCTGCCTTCTACAGCACTAGCTGTACATCTAGGGTGAAAGCTGAAGACTGAGCTTTTCTCTTAGTAGCATTAAACTGTCTCAGCTTTACTGCTTACCTAACTTGCTATAGCCAGGTAAGTAGTAGCCTATGTTAGGAACTAGCGTAGCTCAGCAGTGTTCCCTCTGTTCCCACCACCGGGAACCGTCAAGCAGACTAATATTTACATATTGCCATTAAAAAAGGGTGTCGCTCCATGCCTTATGGCAGAGTTGGTTAAAATTGTGACATTACCAATGGCAGCATGCAGCCTTATAAACGTTGCCATGGTGATAATGGATGCTAAAATTCGGTGATGATCTAAGGAGAGCTTTGCTGGTCACTTCTATTAGTTTAAGGTATAATTTAAGGAGAAGGATGCAAGAACTCAGCATCCTTTATTAGAGTTCAAGACAAATTACATTCTGTATCATTTTCATCATGAGAGGACTTTTTTTTCTTTTGAGCAGTCAGAAATCTGTGGCCTTCCAAGTGAGGGGGTGTAGGCCATCTCCAGGCCCCCCCGTTGCTACGTCCTTCACATAAGCCTTGTAGCTCCAGTGCAGTTCTTGGTGCAAAACCAAGAAATAAACTTGGGACCACAAACATTCTTGGCTGATGGATTGTATTTGAGGTAAAAGGCGAATGTAAATAAGATAAATGACATTTTTGGCCTAACCATCTTTTTAATAACGTCACTTGTTTGTTCTCTTCTTCAAGGAGGATGACATCACATTAACGCTTGAACCCGAGCCAATGTCCGTAACCCCGGTTCTGACCCCTCCGCCTCCGAGAGAGGACCCCACACCACCTGGCGGCACGAGTCCAGCACAGGCACCAGCAGAGCCAACGGCTGAGCACATGACCTTCGAGGTCACATCCTGCGTCGTCCAATCGCTGGAGGAGAAGGAAGAGGAGGTGGTGGAGGATGGGACCGTGGTTGTAGTGGCAACCAATTGACAGCAAGTTTTGCCGAAATGAAAAGTCTCGAACAAAAACGCAACTGTCTTTACCGAAATAATCAACTAATTAAGCTAATGTATACCCAACCCCCCGTCCCAAGGTGTATTCATTCTCTTTTTGTCCCAACAAACACGGTGAAGGACTTTGGTGGCGAGAGATGCACTGACTTATACATTATTAAAGAGTGATGGAGGACATAATATTAGAATTGGCTGCAATGAACTGGAGATGATTCCCGACGCCTTTTCAGAGAAGACTGGAGTTTTATGGCCGACGAGAGAGAGATGGAAAAAAGACTGAGGACACTTACTTACAAAAAGAAAATAACGAGTGCAATACCAAGATACCAAGACAACCAAAAGAACGTGCATGCATTTTGAATATTTAAGTGACTGAATTACCAGTAATCCATATAGTAATAAGAAATACATTGATTTTTGTAATAAAACTAAAAGCCAATAAAATGATATGTATTTGTATGTACGTACAATATGTATGTATGTTTGTATGTATGTATGTATGTGTGTCTGAATGTATGAATGTATGTAAGTATGTATGTATAAAGGTATATTCTGGAAAAAACAACAACAAAAAAAAAAACTATTATCAATTCGCCATTTGGCAATAATGTTGTGTGAAGTGTCTCCTATGTATTTTACCTCCAGCATCCACAAACTCACACACACACACACTCACACACACACACACTCACACACACACAACAAATCTATTTTTCTTTATATAACCAAGCACAATACTGCCCAACTGGAAACAGTGCTGCCCTGTTCAACATCCATACTGAACTGCTATTTATAAGACTTATGCACTATTATGGACATAAAAGAATGTACTGTCTTTTGAGTGATGATTCCATTTCTTGTTCCATCAACTCTTTTCCCCAATTCGTCTTTGTATTTGTTTACTTTTGGGCTTTTTTTTGCTTCACCATCCTACGGAGTATTGATTTTCACAGAACAGCAAAAGGAAAGGAGTTTTGAGGCATTTCTCATAATTCTCAAGTTATCAATATAACACTTATATGATGAGAGGATGAGATGACAAACATAAAAATATGCACTATAGCTTACATACAACATCTAATAATTAAGCAGAGCATGGTGTGCATGTGTATCACAGCAAACTCAATGGTCTTCAAGCCTAATTGACTCAATCGCACTGAGAAAATATAGGTATTTCTAATCATTTGAAAACACCAGGCTAATCATAGTACCGAGTTTTGATCACTGTATCATATATTTTCTATCATGTTGTCATGACAGACCGCATGACTGTGGACATGAAGGCTGAAATAGGAGAAACGAAGGTGCTTGATATGTTGATTGCTGGCTTTCATCTAATTATTTTGAAAAGCTGCTGTTTCCTAGTTGACAAGAGAAGATATGAAGCTAGTAATGTGTGAAAAACGTTTTGTTAAATTAATGCTTTTGGCTTAATGCAGAGTGAACGCCTTGTTTAAAGATTGTTGCAATTATTTGACTTTGCAAAATGATTTCCTCCAATGATTTTATGGAGAATGGGTGAGTTTAATTTCTAGTGCTGAAACCCATTATGCAACTGGAGCAACATTTATTTTTGTATAACTAATATATACTATGATATGTAAATGTTTAAAAAGGTGGAGAAAGGTCTTATGGGCATGCCATTACTGTGAAAGGAAAGAGACGTTTTCACTGTTCTAGTGATTTAAGAAAACTCATTAAGAAGTTGTTATTCATCTTCTTAGGGTGTTTTTTTTAAACACTTCTCTAGATGAAATTTTTTTATATACGTTAACATGATTGGATGGCAGTGTCATATAGTCATTACCACATCTACATTACATTATGGTAGTATTATAGGTACTGCTTGGTCTGGAGAGCTAAACAATGATGTTATGAAAAAAGACTAATAACTCCACATTACAGTTCTGCTTCAGTATCAAGGTTAAATTTGACCATTGATAAGGTGCAAAAGGAATTTGCAGTCAAAAGAACAAGGAATATGGGTTGAGCTGTTATGCTAAGTTGTAGCCTCATATCCAGTATGTGTGTATTTTCATGTGTTATGTGTAAATAAAACTCTTACTGTGAGGACGGTCCCTGCATGGTTGGAAGTCTTCAAGCCAGTCTAAGGACGTTACAGAAGAAACCTGTCTGAACACACAAACACAAATGGTTAATTACTATAAATTTGCATGCATTGCAGTTTGTCACAGTGTCGCATGTTCATTGATTTGAAACTCGACTCGGACTCATCCTTAACTGACTGACTGACAGTTTGACTCAGACTCATTTCTGAATGACTAAGACTCGGCCTTAACCGACGGACAACTCCGATTCGTCCTGAACTCACAGATGACTTGACTCAGACTTGTCCTAAACTGACTCACGACTCAACTTGGACTCTGCCTTGACTAATGACTCAACTTGGACTTGTCCTTAACTGACTCATGTCTTGACTCGGACTCGGTCTTAATTGAAAACAGACTCAACTCAGACCCGTCCTTAACTGACTCATGTCTCAACTGAGACTCGTCCTGAACTGACTCGCGACTCAATTCGGACTCATCCTTTACTGACTCATGACTCGACCTGGACTCCTCTTTGACGGCTCAGACTTGTCCTTAACTGACTCGCTACACTCTGACTTTTCCTTAACTGACTGACCACTCTACTCGTACTCTTCCTTAACTGACGACTCAGACTCGGACTCACCCTTAACTGACTGACAATTCCTCAAAATTACTGACAACTTAGAATTGAGACCCCTGAAATTTCAGCCTGAGAAAAAAAGAAAAATAAAGTTGATTAAATTAGGACCCCCAGCCTTAAGGCAGTAAATTAATAAACCCCTTGGGCCCCTCACACTTCATATTAACATCCATCTCAAGTGATCACGAGTGGCCAGCGAGACATGTAGCTGTTTACTCCTGGCATTTCTGTGTGTCTGAAAGCGTCTCCTGTGTTTGGATTTGAGATTGGAGGCAGGGTACCACCAACATTTACTACGTCAGTCTCTCGCTGCATTTGTCATCAGACAGGAGTCTATGGTGATGCCAATAAAAGGGCCACATGAACTGCTAATTTGACTTGTAAACAAACAGTAGAGGCTACACAGCTGCTTTCGTCACTGCTGTGATGACACAGCAGATAAAGTCTGTCTATTTCCACTGTCAAAGATTCAACAGGACTCTTGAGCGTTCACACTGTAAATGTTATGTGGTTGTATGCAATCACCTCTGAAGGTGGTTTGAGTGATCTGATCACAATGTGTCTCCAAGTGTGAACTTAAGAAAGGGTTGTTATTTGAAACCAGACAGGTTTTTAGTAGGTGTTTACGTTTGTACAGTGCACTACTTGCAGCTAATAATGAGGCTAATGTAATTCCCTACTAAAGACTTGAGACTCAACTTGCACTCTCACCATAGAAACTTAAGACTCATCTCAGATTCGCACAAATGCATCTGATGCATTGTAACAGGGTTCCAGCACTTTCAGTGCTTGGGCCCCTTACAAACTCCAGAGCCAGGCTCAACAGTTGCGATTTATTGCATAGTTATTACTTCCTCAACAAATCTTCACAGTCTAAATAATGTGAATCCATGACAGCAAATTCTAATGATCACTTTGATTACTACTATCTACTACAAAAATAAACTACATACCTACAAAACAATAATTACTAAACCTGGATTGTACATTACACAATCTCACCACACTGAGAGCAGAGAAAACAGACCAATTAATAAATAAATAAATACAGAATAGACAGCAAAAATTAACAGAAAAAAACAAGTGCTTGTTTGTTTATTCATGTTTACTCCTGCCCCCCTTAAAAATACACCCTTCAGCTATTACATAGCAAAAAATGAAAACATTTAAACAGCACATATAATACATACAGACCATGTTCATTATTGCTTAGAGTCCTTGATTTAAAGACATGAGAGCAACCTGAGAGACTGAGAGATGAAGATGGAGGGATGAAACAAAGGATGTGGTAGGGGGAGAATGTGTAAATATGAGGAATTCATACGTTTCAAAGTAAGTCTTAATGATAATAGGATCATCACAGGAAAAGACAAAGTGAAGAGGCAGTAAAAACTATGGCAGAATGCAAATGCAGATTTCATCCAGTTCTGCACAGAAGCGCTGCTTGCCATGTAAATATTAGCAAAAGATGCTGCATGCATATTATATGAAAACTGCAGGCTCTGCAGTGCATCTGCAGCACTTGAACACACCCTAAATTTAAACTAAAGTTTCAGTGCTGAATAGTTCATAGGGCACCACCTGCTGGCTGAATGTCAACAATTTGGAAGCTTTAGGCTCCACAAACAGGGCTGAAAAGAAAAGGATACAACACTTTGACTGGTCCTAAAAAGGAACTTGTGACACACTAAAATGTATGACATTGCTATGTTTTAAGAGCTGCTCATGCCATGCCTGTGACAACACACAGTCCTGCAAGTTAACCAATTAATGTATAACTGAATATGATACTAAATGCTGCTGTGTTATATTTCTACACTAAATTAATGATTCAGATTCATGATTCTGTCGAAATACTAAGATCTTCTTGTGGATTTATTTATTTTATTTGACTTTGCAAATGATTTAAAGACTTTGTAGAGAAATGGATGAATTACATTTTTAATGCTAAAACTCAAGCAGTATTTAATTTTGCAACTCAAGCAAAATTTAATTTCATAAATGTAACTAATATGGTATGTAAAATTCTCTACCTAAAAAGACGGGGAATAAGTGCCTATTTTTTTAATTACCTACTTTAACAGGAAGACGAACAAAAAGTCCTCATTTTTGTCAGTGCTTTTGGAAACATTCAGTGAAAAAAAAAAGTTAAGAAAGTGAAAGACAGTAACAGAGTGATCTTACCATTATTGCTTCTTGAACCAAGAACATTACGCAGAATTAATCAAAATAATGTTTTACAGATTCACAGATGCCCAGAAAAAGGCAGTCTAAATAAATAACAGACATCACTCTTTCAGAAACAGCATTAAAAAAACAACAGAAAATATATATAAAAATAAGATCACTTTTCACAGCTCCTAAACAGGTTCCTCGTCATCGCTCTCTTCCGTGCTGTCTCCTGTGTTCTCAGGGGCAGGCTGCAGGGTGGAGAGAGGGATGGAAGGAGGAGACGAAGAGGGCATGGGCGGGGTGCTGTTGGGACTTGCCTCACTGCTGCTACTTCCTGTGGTGGAACTGCTGGTGTTCTCTACCACCACCTCCCGTGTTACTCCTTCAATCCACACCTCCATCTCCTCCTGCTGTCGGGCTGGGGCTGGGGCTGGGGGGACAGGGGTAGGGACTTGGGGTGTAACCGCTGGGGTCATGATAGGAGAAGAGGGGGAAGATGGAGAGCCCGGAGGAGAGACGGGGGAAGACGGAGCTGGCGAAGTCTGCGACGGCTTCGAGGACTTGCGTCTGGTGTCGCGAAAGCTGGCCAGAGGAGGCCGCAAGCGGACACCGCTCCGCGTAGAGCCCTCAATGGCTTTCTGAAGCTGAGTAGAGAACAAGACATTTGAAAAAAGAATTGGAAAATAAATGAACATAGTTACTGCATTACAGACTGTGTATATGATAAACAAAATAGCGCATGCCTGTTCAAGTCATTGGGACAAAAAGTGTTCCTATCTGTATAAGTGGGCATGGTGCCTCGCATTACCCACTTCACCCATGCACTCCAGGGGCAACAACAGGAGTCTGGCAGCACCCCAAATAATTACGAGATGAAAGTTAATAATTACAAAATGTTTCTTCTTAAAATTGTCTCATCAAAAAATGCTGATTTAGGCTCAAAGTAGTCACAACAACTTAGAAATCACAAAAATTGCCACAAGTTTGCTGTAATCACTGGAGGCGGGGACGGATTTAGGGATTCTAGAGCTTTAGGCAAAAGACAGGAGTGGGGCCCAATGGATGCACATTTTTAAATTAGCTTAGCCAGGCTCTAGGTTCCTAAGCATTGTGCATCTTATGACAAGTGAAATTGTTTAAAATCTAGTCTACATTGCTAATATTTCTCATTCGAGTTTGTAGAATATTACAAAATAATTTATTTCTAGACATTTTTTAATAATTATATTAATTATTTTAAGTGAAAGTAATTATATTAAGTGAAATTATCTCACTACATTGGCAGATCAGCTTATTTTTAAGAAACAGGTTTGAAACAAGCAAAGGTATTTGCCAATACAGTGAGATAATTTGGTACAGAGCAATATAGAAGCAAAGTGATGAGTAATGAGATTACCTTTTCCAGGAAGCAATAAGCAACGTGATCCTATTACGAGTGATTAGCAACTGGTAATTATATTTTTTAATTACTCCAACACTGGAGCTATCAACACTAACATTAATGCCAGCATTATGTACAGTCTGCTGAGTCTGTGCAGCACTCTGTTCTGACTGAAAAAGTTAGGTTTAGGAGTGCAGAGACAGACTTCTTGCTGTGCTCCTTCCTTTTCATTTCTTTTCTGCACTTGGATAACTTCATTTGATTTTCACTCATCACACTCAAAAAATCACACTGAAGAACCTTCTCTCCAAAATACAGATTACTTCTTCATTGCCTTGTTCATACCAGTCTGTCTTCATTTAGTTGTGTCCTCACATAACAACATGGAAATGTATTTAAACTTTGACCAGTGGGTGAGGCTGAAACTACTGATAATAATCACTATAATCGCAAATAATGGCTATTTTTAAAGTTTATATATTTTGGAATAGGTTATTTAACGCATACAGTGTGTCTTATTTGTATGTTCATGGGGTCCTAGGCAGCTGCCTACCTTTGCTTGTGAGACTGCCCCTGACTGGAGGGTAATTGGTTGAAAAGTGTTCTACCTGTATCTGTTTTTTTCACTGTACCTGCTGATCACCGATTGCTATATACAAACTGACAAACATTGTTATAAGTACTTTTGCTGGTAAAGGCAACTGGCAACATTAAAAACATATTTGAAAAATGTTTTTATCTTTTACCCTGTTCTTTACTTTTCAAAACTGCTTTATAAAAGCAATACAACACTCATCATAACACACTCCCTTCTCGTGTTCTATGGCTTAAATGTGGTATAAATACTGGACTGCACTGACGTCCCAAAAGTCATGGGACAGGAACTAGTATTGTGTAGGACCCCCTCTAGCCCGCCGTAGTGCAGCAACTCGAAGCGGCATCAATTCCACAAGTGGACAGAAGATGTCTGGAGGATGTTGAGGATGTGAATGGACCTCTCTACCACATTCCATAAATGCTCGATTAGGCTCATGTCAGGCGAACATGCAGGTCACATAATTTGTCGGAATGCTGTTGACAACTGGGGTCCATGGCTTCATGGGGTTTTACACCACACACAAACCCTACCATCAGCCCGAAACAACCGGTACCGTGACTCATTGAACCACACCACATGTTGCCAGTCCTCTAGAGTCCAATAAGCAACTTCACAAACCCAGGTGAGGCGCTGTGTCCAGTGTCGCGGTGTTAACAGAAGCACTCTGGTGGGTCTTCTGCTCCGATATCCCATGGAAGCTGAAGAACGCTGCACTGACCTGCAGTGAATATGCGTGTGGGGCCTCCTGCATTGAATGTGGATGTGGTTTCTGCCAGAGTCGCATGTCAGTTTGCAAGGACAGTTCTAGCTGAATGCCGCTGGTCAGGATCATTAAGCACCTATGCACAGCCACTGCGCTGTCCACTGTGGGTGGTTATGCCTTCTATGACATATGTAGTATCTGGCACCCACTATCTTGCTTCGTTCGAACTCTGATAATTCACATCGCCTTGAGCACGCTGGCCAGTGTTCAGCCTCAAGATAATGCCTCACAACTTACACAGGTGTGGGCGTTTCAAAGCCATGAGGAAATGGCACTTCATAATCAGTTTACATACTGCTCTCCAATGACTTTTGGCACATCAGTGTACATGCGCATTCAAATGCAAAAATGAGGGCACCTTGGTCAAATTTCATTTTGTTGATTTAACACATTGAAAAAAATCACAAAACACACATAAAATGTGGTCTGTGCAAAAGTTATGGCACATTTTATATTTTGTTTTATTTTTTCCGGCAAATAAATAGAAATTGTGCAATAAAACGTGCAAAAAAGGCCACATTTATAGTCCCTGTAGAGGATGTGTTAACTTACTTTCACTTACAAAAATCAACAAGACCTGTAATTTGACCAGGGGTGTTCAAACTGTTTCATGCAACTGTATATGATATGAAAGGATTCATAAATGTATGAATGGATGCATGTGTGTTCCTCTACCTCCTTCAGTGCCACAACTCCAACCAGCTTGCCTATGCTGGTTACATAGGCATGACTGAGACCCAGTAAGGAGAACAATGTATGAGTCTATGGATAAAAAAGAGGTCAATGGTCATCACTGTTTAAAAAAGATACAGTCAAGGACATACTATCTGATCCAAATGCACCACTGTGAATTTCTTTTCCGCTGGAAAAGCAAAGCCAGGGTAGGTGCAGGGTACAACAGCTGTACCATGAAAGGCACTGTACTTCTAAATGTACAATTCTGCCTTACTTAGGCAGAATGATATGGGCAAGACACTAGTATCACAATTACATTACTACATATTACGATTGCAGTACACCTTGCAATATATTAACATGAACTAGTGAATCGGTCAGGGTGACATCATTAGCCTGCAGTATTTTGGCCAAAATAATTTATTTTTGTTGAATTACATGAATTACAAAAACACCTCAGTTCATGAAAACACGCACATATCCTAAACTGTGATTGGTCAGGGTGTCCACAACAAGAGAGGTCATTTGCATATAGCAACCTTTTGCATTTTCATTATTTCCTAATAAATATTTGCAAGGCCAAAATTAAGATGCCTATGGGGTCTTGAGCTTGACATATTTACATCAACACCAGCCTGTGATCCCAGCAGGTAGAACCATGACACAAACCAATTTTGAAAGCATCACTTTGTTTACTCTTGTTAACTCTGCTTGCCAGACTTGAAAGTTTCTCTTGAATCTGGCAAATGTCAGTCAGTCTGTGACAGGGTGGGTAATTATTCTGAACTGACAGAAAAAACACCAGTGGCATACTGCTCTGAAAATTGAGCAAAGAAATACAACATTTGGTACGTGTCGCAACAATTTGAAAGCTCCAGCTGCCCTTTACATTGTGTCAAAACTTCATGATGAATGAACCAAAAGAAATGGTCCAAAATTACTTGGAAAAAATCTTGTTACATAAACTTCCATTAAAAGTTAAGAAGGTTTTTTCTTTCTCCTACAAAGTTACCATTTTTGCACTAATTTACTTCTTAGCTTGATTATGGCTTCCTTGAGGCCTCCATGCAGAGATTAGTTTCACAGAATTCAGAAGACTGTTAATGTAACAGTCATGACATTCACTGAAACTGAAAAATGTACAGCATAACAGCAACAGTGAGAAACCCAGATTACAGCTTACCTTGTGTAGTGACGTTCTCTCCACTAGCTGGAAAGGGGAGGGATCTATCCGTATCTGGTCGAGCTCTAGTGGCTTATCCATCTCTGACTCCTCCCATGCTTTTATCTGTTTCAAACGGTACTAGATGAGCTCACTGCAACCAAACATGTTAAATCAATTTATTTTCAAAGTATTCTAAATTCTAGAAACCATAGGACCATAACAACTATTTCACTCTGACCAAAGCTATTAAGTTCAGCCATGAGGTAAAATCAGCTGAATTCAAAATCATATATCAAAAAGAGTCACACCTCTTCAGGTGTCATTGTATCAGTGAGGGGTGGAGGAGTCGGCTCCTGGGGAGAAAGAGAGACTTATATACACTACTGTTCAAATGTTTAAAATCACTTAGCATATTAATACTATTTATTTTATATGCAACAATAATTTCTACAACACAACATTTTACGCACTTGTGTAGAAGTGCTTCTTTCAGGGTTCTTTAATAAATGCAATGATTGTATATAGAATCATGACACCTCAAAGAACCATCTGACTGCATATTTCTCGCTGTCTACTACAGCACATTTGACTTGAAATTAAATAAATATGAGCTCAAAATGCAGACTTTTAGTTCTAAATTGAAGGTATTTACATCCAAATAGACCCTCCCCCAGATGTAAATCAAAAGTAATTGGACAATCTAACTTATTCATACATAAAATTTTCATTTTTAATACTTGGCTGCAAAACCTTTGCAGGCAATGACTGCCTAAAATATGGAACCCACGGACAACAGCATGCGCTGGGTTTCTTCCCTGGTGATGCTCTATCAGGCCTTTCTTTTACTTTCAGTTTTGTCTTCAGTCAAATACATGTCAATACATGCTCGATTGGATTTGTCTTAAAAAGTCTTGGGTTGCTTTCACAGTATGCTTTGGGTCATTGTCCATCTGCACTGTGAAGCGCCGTCCAAAATCGAGTTTCGAAGCATTTAGCGGAATCTGAGCCGATAAAATAGACCTACACACTTCAGAATTCACCCTGCTACTTTTGTCAGTCGCCACATCATCAATAAAGCAAGAGAACCAGTTCCACCGGCAGTCATACATGCTTAGGCCATAACACAACCTCCACCATGCTTGACAGGTGAGGTGGTATGCTTTAGATCATAGCAGATTCTTTCCTTCTCCATACTCTTCCTTTCCAAAAATTCTCTCACAAGTTGATCTGGTTCCTCTGTCCATAAGATGGTATTCCAGAACTTTCCCCTGTTTTTGAGGCCTACCGATGGTTTACATTTTGTAATAAACGCTCTGTATTAATTCTTGATTGTTGATTTTTACACAGATAAGCCTGCCTCCTGGAGGGTGTTCTTGATCTGGCTAACTGTTGTTGAAGAGGTTTTCTTCACCAGGGAAAGAGTGCGTTCTTTTTTAACAAGGTGCCAAACAGTTGATTTGGCCACAGCTAATGTTTTTGCTCCCTCTCTGATGGGTTTATTTTAATTTTTTAGCCTAATGATGGCTTGCTTTACTGGTAGTTCACTTCTTACTGAAAGTTAACACCACAATGCAAAAGCCACACTTGAAATGAACTCTAGACTTTTTATGTAAACCTTTTAGGCATTTATTTTTTGGTTTTAATACTCATCTTAAATAAATAGGTTTTAATATAAGTTTGTAATTTCATGTATTTTGGGGACATTAAGATTTTATTAAATTATAATTTCATGTATTTTAGGGACAATAAGATCATAAAAATCATAAATAATATACTGCAATTATCTATTTACTTTTATTATAGCTTCATTCTTGAAATATCTAAAGTTTCCTCACTTCTTATGAACTATATGAAACCTGTGAAGTTGAACAGAACTAGCACGAGAATCATTTTTCACATTTATCTGCAAAATGGTGATTGTCTTTTGAATGCTAAAGTGTATGTGAATCAGACAAAATCAATAATGAAACACAGAAAACAACTTCAGTGCTATAATAAGGTTACACCAACAATCTGTAGTGTGCTTGAGTTTTTGGGTTTCAGCAATTTACAGCATATTTCACAAGACTTCTTGACAACTGAAGTATACTAGTATGCACCTGTGTCTGACCCTCTGCCTGTCTTTCTGAAGAGGAAGAAAAGAGATTATGTAAAGTTCTCCTGAAAGACTGAAGGGGGCCTTTATCTGGAAAAAAAAGTGAGAGAGACAAAAAGAACGCTCAAGTTGCGGTGTTGATAGTACAGAAACAGTAACGTAACTGACAATCATGGAATCTGATGCTAAATTTACTTCTCCTCTGTTGATGGATGGAAAGACGTCTAAGGGAGGACTCTGAACAATATGGCATCACCACTCTTTGCCTCTGATCATCTCTCAACAATAATCTTGATTTACCTGAGGTGGTGTGATTTGTGGAAGGTTCTGGAGGTTTGGATGAAGGTAAAGGGCCATTTCTTTCCTCTTGTATGGGCGTACTCTGAAATGTTGATAGAGAGCAGTGGGTTAACCTGTTGATGCCATGGTAAGAAAAGCAGCTATTTCTGCTTAATCTACTTGCATTCTTTAATAATTTTATTTCTCAACTCTTTTGTCTATTTTCATATATCAAACAATATCTAACAAAGCCAAATAATTAGATTTAAATGAGAGTGTGTAGGCTAGCTAGCTGTCAAGAGCTGCAGGAAAATTATTCAGACTGCAACGAGCGATAAAGCCCATGTGGCTGAGTTCGAGTATAAAGTGGATTTGAGCGGCTTAAAAACCTCCTCCCCCATGCGCTGATAGACACAGACCAAAAAGTTGTTTTCATTTTTAAGACGATGGTTAAAAAGACTGTTTCCTCTGCCCTCCTGCACTGCTCACTGCTGTTCAAACAGAGCCAGATCAGGGTTGCCAGACTGGGCAGGAACCCTGGATTTGCATTTTAATGCAACTTGCTATAAAATATTTTTTTATCAGTAATGTTTTTTTCATTAACTTGTAGTATTTCAATTAGGTTTCATTAAAAAAGCAAAATAAAGAAATAGAATTTATATAATAATAATAATAATAATAATAATAAAATCTGAAAAAACAGAATAATCACTCTTCTTTTGACATACCTTATCACCTGCACTTTCCTCTCCTTCTTCATCCACAAAGGCAAAAGATTCCCAGCTGACCTTGGCACATGGCCCTTGACCTTGCCACCCCTGTCCTTGCATCAGGAGCCGCCTCTCTGCTGACAGCCACCAATCACAGAGTGCAAGTAGCTCAGACCGATCAATGCTGCCCAAAAGGATCATTGATTCTAAGGTTGAGAGACAGGTAGAAAAGTGTCAGCATTTATTGCTTGTTTTGTCAGTCTGGAATCAGTTTGAGGCAAACTCTCTACTAGCCAGAGTATGTATTCCATGCTCTACAGCATTTTGAAATCAACAAATCATTTAGAAATATGAGTATTCAACAGTGTACAGTTTAACAGGTACAATGGCGTCAGTGTTGCTATTTGGAAACCAGACCCAGGTTAATCAATAAATACATTATGCACACCAAATAAAAGCAGAGAAGCTGCTGAAGTAGACCATAAGGGTGGCTAAATTTGCTAGTCAGGTTGGCTCATTTAGTGAGTTATCCAGTAAAAACTGTAAATGAACACAGGTTCAACTGCGTGGTTAACATATGACCAGCACAATAAAAATGAAAAAAAAAAATGAGTGACCAGGTAGGAGATAAAAGTTTTCAAATCATTGTCTGGGCTAAACCTGTCCTTAAGACAAGTCAGCTTGGAATGGTGATGGTTTGCACAATAGTGATGTCATCCCTGTAGCTTATTTTTGATTTCTGATTGCTCAGACAGCCTGCTCTGTGTTATAACCTTGTCAGTTTCCTCTAGTGTGGATACACATATTCTTGATTCTACAGAAATCTAATTAAACATTACATAGATTGGTTGGGTTCAGATAAATAAAAATCTTCAAAAATAACTTTTTTCTATGCCTGCTGCACCACCCTCGAAGAAATAAAAGGCCCTGAAAATCACAACTTCAGAAAAAAAGCCCAGTCATTTGAGCCTGGATATGTGCATAGCATAAGTCTTACCCCTTTCTTTACACTTTACTCTGAGAGGATGCACACAGATGCTCATTTTGATCACTGGCAGTCAAAAAAACGGCAGATAAGAGACTGTCATAAGAGACTAAGGGGTATGTCAGTGATGCAGTTTTGCAACACTGCTTCAAATTTAATATTTTGGTAGTGTATTGAAGCTACACCCCTAGAAAATATATATATATATATATATATATATATATATTTTGCCACAAGTCAGTTTGTAAAATTTCTGTCCTGCTAGATCTGCCCCAGTCAACTGTAAGTCCTATAATTGTGAAAGGGAAGCACCTAGGAACAACTACAGTTCAGCTACGAAGCAGTAGACCACTCAAACTCACAGAGTGGTGCTGCCGAGTCCTGAAGCGCACAGTGTCTATCCTCTGTTGAATCGCTCACTAAAGAGTTCCAAATCGCTTCTGGAAGCAACATCAGCAAAAGAACCGCACATTATAAGCTTCATATTATGGGTTTCTATGGCCGAGCAGCTACACACAAGCCTAGGAATAAAACGCACAATGCCAATGGCAGTCTGATGGACAAGTCTGGGTTTGGCAAATGCCAGGAAAACATTACCTGCCAGACTGCATTCTGTCACATGTTAAGTTTGGTGGAGGAGGGATAATACTATGGGGTTTTTCAGGGATTGGCCTAGGCCCCTTAGTTCCAGTAAAGGGAAATCTTCATGCTTCAGCATACCAAGACATCTTGGACAACTGTATCCTTCTAACTTTGTGGGAACAGTTTGGGGAAGGCCCTTTTCAGTTCCAGTATGACTGTGCCCCAGTGCACAAAGCAAGGTTGGGTTGCTTTGGTTGGGTGAGTTTTGTGTGGACGAACTTGACTGGCCCTCACAGAGCCCTGCCCTTAACCCGATCAAACCCCTTTGGGATAAACTAGAACAGAGATTTTAAGCCAGGCCCTCTCACCCAACATCAGTGTCTGAGCTCACAAATGCTCTTCTGGATGAATGGGCAAAAAATCCCATAAACACACACCAAAATCATGTGGAAAGCTTCCTAGAAGAGTGGAAGCTGTTATAGCTGTAAAGGGGGGACCAACTCCATATTAATGCCCACGGATGGATGGGACATTATAAAAGCTCCTGTAGGTGTAATGTGTAGGTGTCCCAATACTTTTGTCCATATAGTGTATGTATATATATATATATATATATATATATATATATATATATATATATATATATATATATATATATGTGCAATATCTTACCTTTTGAATCCACCAGAGGGATTGTCTTGAGGGAGGTAGAGTCTAGCAGATACAGCAGTTCTCTGTATGTGGACTGTGAGCACAGAAACTTCACTTTTCTTACCATGATGTCTTCAACAAAGATATTATACTGACTGTGAAAGAGGAGAGAACAAACAGTACTTCTGATCAATTTTTTTTTCCAGTGAGACTGTTAGGCACAAGTTGCAAATAACTTCCTCTTTACACTGTAACTATTTGCATTCACAGAATTTAAATAACATCGGAAGCAGGAACATTTTTTTACACAAAGCAATCTGGTTATTTGGAACACAGAAAACACCAAGTGTATATGTGCATAGGCCACTATATGTAAAGACATATAAACAAATAAACAGCATAAAATATTATCAATCAAAAACAACCTAGCTATGTCAATTCATTATGTCCAAGTTACCAGTCTATATATAGCAGATTAAAAATAGCCCACGTTGGTCCGAGTGCATAATTATTAGAACGCTGCTGTGAGGATTTGATTGTATTCAGCCACATGAGCATTAGTGAGATCAGGTACTGATGTCTTATGATTAGTTCAGGATCACAAACGTCACTCCAACTCATCCCTGGAGCTCCATCACTCCAGAGAGCACAGTTCCACTACTCCACAGCCCAATGCTGGGGGCTTTACACCCCTCTAGCCAGTGCATGGCATTGAGCATGGTGACCTCAGAGAATCCAATTCTGTTGGCAATGATTTCTATGGAGATAATGCAAGCTGTGTGTGTGCAATGGATTGCCTGCAATGAGTTCACCTTGAAGTAGCTGAATTCACTAATTAAAATAATTTGACAAAAATTAGTTAAAGTACAGAACAAACATCATGCCTACTTTATTACCTAAATGCTACTAACGGCATACAAAAGCCTTCTTTAAGGTCAGGGGTAGCAATAAAAACAATAACAAACCAGCAAAGCTACTGTGTGCACAGCCACTCAGTGCTCGCTGGCAAGGCTCCAAGGACACACATTGTTATGTCCCGATGACAAGTCTAAGCCCTAGTAGTGTGGAACACTGATAATGAATCACAGGCACTCTGTAACACTCTCAGCAGGCTATGCTCACTGCACTTTTGCTCCATTCAAGTTACGAGCCTTTTTGCTCAATTCCGTTTTTTTGCCCACAATGCCCACAACCAAATCAATAACATCAAATGATCTATATGCATCACAAACAACAAAAGTAAATTACTGAAATGGAGGTAACCACCAAATTGCCAACACTGGCATCTCTACAGGGAACAAAACATTGTTCTGCAAATTTTAGAGCATTTATCTACAAATTGTAGTGCAGAATTTCTATTTCTTTGCTGAGTTTAACACATTAGAAAAAACTAAATCCTAAAATTCACAGGCCATGAATATATATATATATATATATATATATATATATATATATATATATATATATATATATAATTTTTATATTTTTTTCCCAATATATTAAATTTAGCAAATAAACAGTAAGTGCGCATAAAATTGTTTAGAATGTGTTCTCTGTAGAGGATGTGTGAATTAGTTTTGACTTCGAAAATCAACAAAACATGTAATTTGACCAAGGGAACTTAAACTTTTGCATATGACATGAAAAAATGTTGGATATCTGTGTTGGCCCAGAATTCCCATATTGGTCTATCCCAGTTTTTATGACATGTCTAACAGTCATATATTGGATACATATATTGGATATGCACCTAAATTAGCATTTACAAACAATAAAATAAGTATGATAAAATTGGGTCTGTATCACATTAAGGGAAACAGCTGGATTTGTGCCATTTCAACCTGGTACTGTAAACATAATCTTACTGCATACGTGATGTTTCTGCTTGTTAGATGTACAGCCTTGTGTTTATTTGTGTACCATGGTGTCATCTCACCTTATATGTCCGAAGCCCAACTCAGGCAGGTAGGGCAGCTTCTTGACCTGGATGATGGAGTCATACAGTGAAGGCTGAAGCCCCTGGGCTACCATATTGGCCAGGATAACTGCTACCATCATTGGGAGAATGTGAGAGATCTGACCAGTCAGCTCAAAACATATCACTGCCGTGGAGACCGTGTGAGTGACCGCCCCTGTCAATGCTGCCGCACCTGCAAGAAAACACAAGATAAATGAGAGATCATTAGAGAGAACAATAAAAGAAAAAAAAATGACTGAGAAAAAGACAGAAGAGGAAAAAAGTAAAAAATATATAAGTATATTTTTCAACTTGAGATCAAAGAATGTACAACCTCATTTTTAAAAAAGTTGGGACACTGCAAAATGCAAATAAAAACAAAATGCAATGATGTGCAAATCATTTAAACCCCATATTTAATTGAAAATAGTACAAAGGCAACATATCAGAAGTTGAAACTGAGAAATTTTATTTTTGTTTTTTGATGCCAACAACACATTCCAAAAAAAGTTGGGACGAGGGCAATAAAAGACTGGTAAAGTTGTGTAATGCTAAAAAACCACCTGGAGGGTAACTGGCAACAGGTCAGAAACATGATTGTGTATAAAAAGAGCCTCTCAGAGAGGCTGAGTCTTTCAGAAGTAAAGATGAGGAGGGGTTCACCACTCTGTGAAAGACTGCACAATCAAATAGTGCAACAATTCAAGAATAATGTTTCTGAACGTAAAATAACTTTTGCTTTTCATCATCTATGGTACATAATAACATTAAAAGATTCAGAGTATCCGGAGAAATCTCTGTATTTAAGGGACAAGGCCAAAAACCAGTATTTGCTTGCCATGATCTTTGGGCCCTCAGGTGGCACTGCATTAAAAACAGATACGACTCTGCAGTGGAAATCACTGCATGGGCTCAGAAACACTTCTGAAAACCAGTGTCTGTGAAAACAGTTCATAAAACGTAAACACAAAGAAGAAACTGTACATAAACAGGATCCAGAAATGCTGCCACCTTCTCTGGGCCTGAGCTCATTTAAAATGGACTGAGGGGAAGTGGAAAAGTGTCCTGCTTGTTATCAGTGCACAGTTCAAAAGCCAGTATTCATGATGGTATGGGGTGCATCAGTGCACATGGCATGGGTGCTGTGCACATTTGTGAAGGCACCATTAATGCAACATGCCACCATTCAGATGACGTCTTTTTCAGTTTATTTCAGCAAGACAATGCAAAACCACATCCTGCACGTATTACAACAGCATTGCTCTGTATTAAAAGACTCTGGGTGTTAAACTGGCCTGCCTGCAGTGCAGACCTGTCACCACTGAAAACATTTGGCACATTAAATGAAAAAATATGACAAAGGAGACCCCGAACTGTTGAGCAGCTGAAATGCTGTATCAGACAAGAATGGGAAAACATTTCACTTTCAAAACTACAGAAATTGGTATCCTCAGTTCCCAAATGCTTACAGAGTGTTACTAAAACAAGAGGTGATGAAACACAGTGGTAAACATGCCCCCGTCCCAACTTCTTTGGAACATGTTGTTGTTATTAAATCAAAATGGACATATATTTTTCAAAAAACAATAAAATTTCTCATTTTCAACATTTGATATGCTGTCTTTGTGGTATTTTCCTTTAAAAATATGGTTTACATGATTTGCCTATCATTGCATTCTATTTTTATTTACATTTTGTAAAGCGTCCCAACTTTTTTGGAAATGGGGTTGTACATCCTGTCTGGCGTTTTAAATGAATTTGAATTGCAGAGTGGCATAGTACACTTACTCCTTGCAATGCAATGCATGAGCTCTTAAAAATGATATATCAAAACAAGCAACACTCGAAAGAAATGAAGGCAACCCATGTCTACTCTGAAATTGCAAACATAGTTCTTTACCATTACAAGGGTGGGCTGTACATAAATATTTTGAGCAGGTAGCACTGGTCCTTGAAAAGTTACAAGTGTTGTAACAAAAATATTGTAGCATTGATATTAAAGCATCATTAATGTGTAGCATCGCTCTAATGAAGCACCAAAAGCTACTTGAGTGCTAATATGGCCCCCTTCCCATGAAATAAATCAATAAAAAATTGCAGCAATATTGTGTTGCCTTGCAGTACTTTTGCATTCTCTCACAAAAATCATTGCGAAGGAAAGCCGTTCGTTTTTTTTTATTACCACAGCCACTTAGGGTCTATGTACCATATGGACATCACAGGCCTAAATTAAACAACTTTTGGGCATTTTTTTTATTTTCGTGGTCTTTAATTCTCTTGTGGCTGTAATTCACAAAATATGGAAAAAAAAAATGTTCTATCTATCTGATGGACCACCATAAACACGCAAACACAATCTGCTTCGCAGTTTGCTCAAGTAAGTACGAGGAGATAGCTTGGGCAGTTGGTAAATGTTCCAAAATCGTCCAATCACAGCCATCTGCAAAACTCAGGGGCGTAGCTGAGTTTGCAATCATTAACAAACTATTAGATTTAGTTGCTTTTTGTTAGTGGCTGTTATTAAAAAGACTTGTTTTATGCAACTGGTTTTAAACTAAAATATTAATGTGTTTATGAGTTCACAAGAGCCATATGAACACACCAGGACTTAAGCTTAATGAAACATCATTGAATGAAATAGCATAACGGAAATATGGTTCAGTTCAGTTCAGTTACATAACAGCGTGTACTGTTCTTTCTTTGGCACTGCATTACCAGATCAGAGTGGTTTATATCTTGAGCCTTGTTACTACTGACCAAGCTACAGGGATTAAGTAATTATTTTCATTTTACAAGTTTTTAAGTATATTTTCGGTCGTAAAGCGTTAACAAGAAAAGCAAGAAGTAGGAGGGACGACTAACCAATGACAGCATACCCTCCAGGGATGATGCGGTAGAGTATCCCATCAAACAAAATGCCATGAGGGAAGAGAGCAGCCATGATCTCGCCCACCAGACGACCAAATGATGCACCTATGAAAGCAAAAGCACAACAGAGAGAGTATGATATATAAAGGGAAAACCAATTCACTACAGACGGCCTATAAAATGTTTGTGCACTTGATAAGAACTGTCATTGTTTTGCTATGAAAAGTAAATGTTAACCCCTTTTCGTAGTAGTCACAAAATGTCATTTTCCACCTGTTTTGGAAGTCCCAGAGTTTGTACACTATACATTTTTTTCCTCAGTAATGTTGATGAAATATGTTTTCATGGAAATTTGTATGATTTACAAAACTGAGAGCAAGCTAGAATTTCATCTTAGCAAGTGAGCAAGCAAGTCAACACTTGTAAAATTGTTTTTTGTAGCATAATTTCAGATATGAAGAAAGTTGCAGTTATATCTCGGCATAGTTGTCTTTGTGAAAAGGTGTTAACTGTTTTGACAGCTGGGGTTATAACCCTCCTCTTTCACCCCTTATTGCTCACTAGCAGCTAAACAAAGAGTCACAATATTTCACACAGAGAAAGTGTCCTAGTTAATCTGATAACGGGGACAAATAGTGTATTTAATCATATTTAAAATATCTGAGTCAATTTCCAGTCTGTCAGCAACATAGCCACTATTGAGCCTGCAGAAAGGGGTTAAGATCTGATTCCTAATCGTCATTTAGTAACGTTAACTAAAGTACTTTCAAACCACAACTACACTAGTAAATCAAAATCATTTCAATCAGCAGACAGTCCCTAAAGGGGAAATCCAATTTAAAAGAATAAATAAATTTATGTATAATCATTTATAATTTTAGTTATGATGTAAACAAAGTAATTCAGAGTGTTTTGATGTGAAACAGTTCATTGTCAAGAAAATCTGAACACTGTTGTGGTTCTTATCACCACTACTATTCAGACTCTTTAAGTTGCAATTCACATCAAATCACTCTATATGATTTTGTTTACATCGTAAAGACAAAATTATGGAGAAATTTTGAAAAATCAGCGGAAACTTCCTTTAAGTACACAAGCAAATGTTGAAGTAAACTGTCAGTTAACAGTGTACTCAGTGACTAATTGCTAAGTACTTAATCTTTTATTTATTAATAACTAATACTTAATGATTAGTTGAGTCACATAATAATGATAGGTAACCACTGACTTATTGCTATTATATATTATTAATGTAAAGTGTACCAATTTTACTACAGCAGGGCTAAATTGACAAATTCCATTATTGGTAAATGCCCAACTTTTTATTAAAAGTAAAATACTTCAGCCTAAGACTATGTTGTTGTTATTATTATTATTATTATTATTTACAATAAGAATGAGAAAAACAAGAAGAACAAGAAGAAAAAAATGATGATAGATCAGCTACAAACACACCAAGTACAAACACTGGCATGAAGGCTCCAGAAGGGATGGGCATTGTAGTTGAAACAACTGACATCCAGAACTGTAAAATGAGAGAGACGAAATCAGATTAATTTTCCCCAAAACATCTAAAAGCAAATTATTAAAAATCCCAAATGTCTTAACATTTGCTTTCTCTGTCAGTGTTAGTGTCCGTGTCTGATTTCTAAAGCTGCTAACTGATATTTTTTATACGCTGTAGCATAAACAGTCTGATGTGGTAGAATGGCTCATGTGACAGAACAGCTCACTGTGGCTGCTCCCAGTCACTTACGAAGGGCAACAGCTACTGCATACTGTAATCCTCTAAGTGCAAGTCTCAGCAAGTCTCCTGAAGCATGATATCTGCTGTGTGCCCGGGATCATATAATCCTTCACTAGCTCTCTCAGCATAGGACTGTGTCTGTCAAACACTGCCATTTTAACCTGTTATTATTTGAGCTGAATCAGGAGGAACAGGCTAGGCTTTGCAGGAAAGAGGGACAGACAAAACTGTGTTTGCAGAAGATTACAGAAACAAAAGGCAAAAATTAGCAAAAAAAATATCTTCATGTATCATATTTTTATCATCATCACGATCATGCTGGTCTACAAATAGTGCCAATGCAGCAAGCAAGGTGAAAATATAACTGGAAAGGACAGGGATGGAAAACTGAACATAAACAAAGAGGTTTACCTTCATGATGAAGAAAAGAAGGAGTATGATGAAGACATTGACATCAGGATGAAACCAGGCAGAAGATCGTCCCAGACCAGGTGGGGTGGGGGACCCCCAAATCTTAGTCCAGGTGAAGTTATCAAACAGAGAATTGATGGCCTCTCGGGGCATTAGCTGTGTTATGAGGGAAATAGTAATTGTACACTACTGTCCAAAGGAAACTTGGATTCAAAAGTTAGAATCAATATTTTTGATAGGACAAACCAATTTGTTAGCAGATAAATGTATAAAATGATTCGTATATGCTAGTCCTGTGCCACTTCACAGGTTTCAAATAATTAGTAGAAAGTTAGGAAGCTGTGGAAAAAAAGGAAAGGAAAGAAAAAAAAAAAAGATTTATATCTAGAATGCCTCATATTTCAAAAGACATGACCAAATCTCGAGGCAGATAACATTATACTTAAATCATACTGCTATTAATTATACTGCTGCTATTGCATAGAAAATAGCAAAAATTTCAATATGAAAAGTGATTCCAAACTTTTAAACAGTAGCCTAGTACTAACACAATTAAGAAAGAAAAAAAAGGCCAGCCATTTGTTTCAAAGGTAAACTAACGACACCATGTAGAAATAAATTTGTTAGGTCTAGCAAATATAAACACAAGATTAGACCAGATTGCCATGCCAACTAGACATAATTGCTATGTGGTCTATGTCTAACCTCTCCTGCCATGAACTGTCCAAATCCTGGAGGGAATGTCAACGTTGTGACCAAAAAAGTAACAACTCCTGGAAAAATCAGCCGGCTGTGGAAACAAATATTACTCAGTCATCATTTCCTAAAAACTGATTTCAGTATTTAGAATTATATTCACTAAAGCAGTTCTAAAACCCAGTCCTTTTATATTATGTTGGACTACTGTGAATGAAAGCCGTTTAGTGTTATGTCCACTTCTCTCTTACTGTTTGGTAAGGAAGCGTGTAAGGGTATTGGGTCTTCTCATGAACAGGACAACCTGCCGGTTCAAGTAGACGAAGAAAGCTCCAAGAAAACCACAAGAAATGCTGTGTGGGTGAGTGACAAAAACAAGCATTTGATCAGGTGACCTACTGTACCTCATGGTCAAGTCTAAATAAATTACAAATAATGTATAAATAGTATGGACCATAAAATGAGAGGCAAATATGATGCTAATGCTAATGTTGCTAACAACAAAATAGAATAGCCACCAATTAACATTGTGCTACTTAATGCTGCTACCAGCTTCACTTTACTCTTAGCAACATCAGCATTCTGACTGCACCAAGTCAAATGTTTGCGATCCAGTCATTCCATATTAGTTGGCCTACGTTTAGTTCAGAACACATCTAGGACAGGCAATAAATGCTTTAAAGCTACTGATTCCTTGTCTGGTTTGTTTGTTGACTGCAATAAAACTTATCATCCCCCTAACATGGTAACACAAAAAAAGGCTAATAGTGAAAGCTAACATAGACCGGTTAGCATGTTGCCTAGTCCTTGTAATGCTAACAGGCCATATTAACTTTCACTACGACCAATACTACCATTTTAGGCAAAGCATTACTTCTATCAACAATTGCAAACAAGTTGAAACAGTATGTGTGAAATAAGCTGACTTTCAGAATGCATAACAAACAGTTAACCTCCTTGTCAGTTTCCCCATGAGTTTCTACAGATAGTATTCGATTGACACTACACTGATGCTGGCATATTGTTGACATACCACCGCTGAAGGCGGCGATGACAGTGGCCAGCGTTTGTACACTGTTAGTTAATAATGCATCATGACAGATAATATATAGCCATTGTGTGGTTTGTGATTCAAGGTTGTAACGTTATATTATCCCGGCTGTCTGATGTCATGAGAGAAAAGAGACTGAAGAGCTGAACCAGCAAAGGAGAAATCTTTGGACTTTGAGAATAAACAGGGAAAAAACTTTCAGCCATCTCCCTATACCAAAGTTTGCTCTCTTCATTTTGTCACAGACAGACAGTGGTGAAGGATGCAATCTGTAGTTTTGCTCATTTTTGGGTGGCACTGATTGATGAATGACTTTTGCAATCTAACTATTTATGTCTACAGCTCTTATATGGAGCTATTACTCACTGATGCAGTACTTACAAGGAAATTATAGACAGCTAGACATGTTATCCCAGGCAATAGCGCATAATCAGGACTCAAAGATAACCTATTGATCCATTACGGATCAACATTTCTGATCAAACTGACTTTTCTCTTTATATCTTATTTCTGAAACAGCAGCTCGCATCGACTGCTCATACACCCTGTGCTGGTGGACTGCCAACAATATGGCCCCGGGACACTTTTTCTGGGTTTTGCCAATACTATCTAGAGTGAGGCACTATTTTTAGCATAGAGGTGTTAATGTCACACCAAATGAATGAACAGACATGCAAGGCAAACATATTAATGATAAATTAAAAACAATTAAAATATTTAAAATCAGTGGAGGTTTATGTGATGAAACTGGGCCTTCAACTGACAAAAATGATGAAGTTATGGTGCACAAGAACCGTGCTGTGTGCTTTGAAAAAGGGGTTTGTGGTATTGTGATAGGGGGTTACACTATAGCACACATAGCTCCAGGACTGTACCCTCACCACGAACGGCACGCTCTTGCCCCGCGCTCTCACCCAATGACGGCGAACGCTGGCAGCTCCTGCAGGTCGAAGGGGAAGTCCATGCGGAACTTGGTACGAAAGAGAGCAGTGATGGTGACTGGAAGAGGAAGGGGTAGGAAGAAAGGGACATTAAGACAGCAGGCTTGCTCAGTTCATATAAAACAAGAATTTGGGTACAAGGACATGGAAAGAATACACACATTTTCAAAGGAGCAGAAACTGTGGTATGATCTCACCAGTATCTTTATTAAACACTGAAAGCACCCTGAATATGAAGGCACTGAATGTGGCAGCAAAGTAGCCCCTCCAATAGTTTCTCACTGCAAAGTAGGTTGATGTAACCTCAATGCTGAACAACACTCCTAGAGAAGAAAGAATTAAACAAAAGGTCAGGGATATTTATAACAAGAAGCTCAGTGTGAAATAAAAGTGTCTACTTCTTTCATTTACAGTCCAGCGGGCTGTTATTGCAACCTGTTGCCATGGCAGCGTCATTAAATAAACAAAAGTGCTCATGCTGAAAAAATACAGCATTGAATTTACTTGATTCAATTGTGTGCATTTCTATATGAATAAAATACATAAAGGATATAAAAAATATGAAGAACAACTATGTGAATGTAAAAATTATGTAATGATGTGTACATTTTAATCTTTTAAATTCACTGAGTTTTTGCTCTGTAAAAGATGAGAAAACAGAAGAATGAATCTAGCTAGTTTTATGTATGATATTCATAAATAAACTTTCAAAGTCTACCTCCAAGAGGGGTGCCAAAACAGCAGCCTACCCCCACTGCACAACCGACTGTGAGGATGTCTGTGTAGCAGTATGGGCTCTACTGGCACAGAAGGGCAGAAAGAGAGGGTGGGTCGAACAGATAAAGCAGAGATACAGAAAGCTGAAGAAATATTAAATGGAAATGAAAGGGAAATCACTGAATGCATTTAATGTCTCTGTGATGAAAACTTCTACCAGTTTGATTTCTAAATTATTATTTCTAAATAATGATATTACTGATATAACAATGACCCACTGTGAATTACCACACCTGTATGACATTTAAAATCTGCATAAAGATCCTAAGGAGCTGAGTGGAATTGGCTTGTATGGGAGCACACACTCCTACACTGAGTATCTTAACTGAGTATACTTTTTTCAATTTGTCAGTGCACAGATTTGTCAGAACAAAAAAGCAACAAAAACAAAACATATCTATTAAATACCTGCATTATTTATTTTCCACCAGATTGCACTTTAATGTTTAATGTTGTTACGGAAGGTGGGGGGAGGAAAAAACATCAGGCCAAGAGAAACACCTTGGCCGTTTTCCCCTGATCAGGAGTGGAACATGAGAGTCGACCTCGACAGGCAGCTTCGTTTCCTGGTTGAGATCACTGCTACATCTCTCCGCCCTGACATAGTGGTATGGTCCACCAAGGCAAAGTCCGTGCTCCTCATTGAGCTCACAATCCCAGCGGAGGAGGGGATGGAGGCTGCCTACGAACGCAAGAAGGCCAAGTACTCAGAACTGGCTGCTGAGTGCCGGGAGGCTGGCTGGAGACTACCATCTATCCAGTGGAGGTTGGATGCTGAGGCTATGTGGGGCTATCAACCACACGCCTTTTGTGGGACTAGAGGGAACCTAAAGAAGGCAACCAAAGAGCTAGCGGAGGTGGCTGGGGGGTGGGGGAGCTTTTGGTTCTGGCTGAGGAGGAGAGACAAGTGCTGGGGAAAGAACAACTAACCCCGACAACAGGGTAACACCTATCAGCTGTAGGGGGTGACAGGGAGACGTCCCTGTCACAGCTCCGCCACCAGGAGACATTCCAGGATCAAAGGAGTGAAACGTTAATGAATGGTGGTTCCTGGCTGATGACCCTGCAGCTGACCCGTGGGCACCGGAGGAAGTGCGACTGGCAGCAATGCCTAGCAGGTGTTCCATCTTCCAGTACATTTACTGAATGGCATCATTATTGGTGGCTCACTGCTCTGAACATTTTGGTGTTTTCCCTGCTACCAACATGCCTGATTCAATTAATTAATAACCCCTTAATAACAAGTGAGCTGAATTTGGTGGGTTAAAGCCAGGAAAGCACTAAAATGGGCAGTGAGCCTCCAGGACCAGTGTTGGGAAATACAGCCATGGAGCACTGCAACCCCCGCGTTGACCCATATGACTTTACTGAAACATGTGCAGTTACAATTAGCCGTGCACTCACTATACTAAAAGTACTTTGTAATAAGTACACCAAGCTTTTCATACTCAGTGGGCCCTATGCACAAAGCCTTTTGTAACCCTTTCAGGTGTAAATCACATGCATTCTCCCATGTGCATGGTAAAATGCACCCTCATACATGTGTACTTGCAGAAGGGCCATGAAAAACATAGGACGGCTGCAAAAAAAGCAGGGGGAGATATTACCTGTGCGGCTGACATATTCAGTGGCATTCACTAAAGGAACCTGCGGTGGTTGTTTTTCAAAACCAGGCACACATTTGCATTAGGGTCTAAAAAATGTGTTGTTGGGAGACTTTCTATGGCACACGCAGTGGTTACATGGAGACACTAGCCTCGAACATGTGCTGAAAGATGTTGGCAAATAAACATGTTTAGCAACAGAATATCACAGTTTAATCTGTGCAGAGTTCATTTTATTGTTTCACAAACTCTATTTTCTTAGCCAGAGTAAAATAACAATCTGTAGAATATTCTGGTGGGAAAGAACTTCATTTATTAACACTGTTATCTCTTCATTACTGATTTTCTTATTTTCTGTTTTGCCTCAAGCTTGTTGATGACTCCACTATTTCACTGCCTCTTTTAAGCGCTGCGCCTCACAAGTGAGCAGTTAGTGGGTGGTGTTATGCGCCGACTGCATGATAAGCTGCAGTCTTAGTAGACTTAATACTGAATTCAAGAGCACTGTGGTGACAGAGATTTTGTAATCAAACAGAATAGATATTGTAATCAATAACCAAATGGGTAGAATTGGCTAACAGAGAATATTAATTCTCATAAAGGGTAGGCCTTAGTCTGTCTGCATAGGAGATTCTATACCGTGGAAAGCCCCTGAGTTCACAGAGAGGCCTGTATGTACTTACTGACCCAGTGAAGTGAGGGCCGAGTTGCTTTCCTTTTTGACATCTTTTGAGAACTTAGACTTACAACAGTTATTAGTGAAAGTGTTTGGCCAATATTAAAATATTTCTGCTTTATTCATAATATTATGTTGGAGGCCTGGGGTTTAAGTGGATAGCCCTTGGTCCCGACAGTGGGGTCACATCAAGGCACATTTTGCGCTGCTCTGGTGCTCTGAACATGTCTCGAACACTCTACTCTAGTGGTGAGGAGTAATGAAATAGAACTGTTTCAGATCAAAAGAAAACAAACTGTTTAAAACTCCTGAATTCTAACTATATTTATCTTTCCACAAAGCCCTCAGAATACATTTATAGCATTACTTAAATAAGAAAAATTCTGAAACACAAAAGTTACAATTAACCTTCGTTGACTTCTGCTTACCTGATAGACTCCAGAGAAGAAGGACATAAACTTGCTGAGCGAAGCGGCACAGATACTGGCTATGTGTACAAAAGGACCCTGAGCACATAAAGACAAATGACTGACAAGTTACAGCCTATCAGGTACTTGAAGCAGTACGAGATAAGGTTAGAGAACGTGTAGTGGAAAGCTTTACCTCCTTGCCTACTGGCATTCCGCTACCTAGTCCAGCAGTAAGTCCGACCACTTTGGCAGCAAAAGCCCTAAGTGTGAGATATTCTTTCAGCACAACCCCTCTGAGGATGGTCTTTAGCTCAGGGATACCAGAACCTAAAGGAGAACAAGAGAAAGATGAAGGGGGAGGGATGTGTGTGGAGGGAAAAGTGACAGTCCAGACCCAATGACAAATGATAAACAATGAACAAGTTTCCCTTCAGGTTTAGGATTACACAGCTGAAACAAAAGAACCAAAAGATCTAAATATGAATGCAAAATTATTTAAAATAGTGCCAAGTGCATGTAAGTTAAGAGGCTTTTGATTTTTATAAATATTTACAGAGTGTTTACATGGACTAATACAGAAAAATGTGTTGAAGGGCCTCTAGCCCTTTAGGATCAGTATGGAACCACTTCACTAGACGCTGCTGTACAAAAAATGGTACAAAGGACGACTGCACTATATGGAAAAAATACTAGTAGTGCAACTACATTGCTACATATTACAACTGTGATAGACCTTGCAGTAATATGTCTTGCAGTATACTGAAATATTTTCTTTCATCTTGCTCTATAAGCAGCCTTATTTAGATATTGTTTACTGCTCCAGTTGATAACAGCCACCAAGCATGTATGTAACAAATCATTGCACTGGAATGTAAACAAAAAAATGTTATGTATTGATTGCCATTTTAAGAATTCTTACTCTATAAACAGTGTGCCAAGTTAATGTCAGGTAGCTCAGAGGCTATAATGCTCGTACTATTAACATACATACTAGCATCTAGAGAATGAGTTGCTTCTCTTGGTCATATTTTTACACTATTAATTTTGCTTGACTCATGTGACTCATTGACGTGTGATTTAGGGCAACTGTAGACATATGCGTAAGTGTGTGCAAGCAGAAATCTTACTATGCTAATAACTGTCTGTCATTATAATTTAGACCTAGCTAGACAGCTAGCTAAATGTGTCTTCATGGATTTATTCATGAAATAGCAGTAGACACACCACGTCAGAATTGTAAAATGAATTTTCAAACTAATCCATGGAGAACCCAGAGGTATCCGCTACTGCTCCTTGGCCAGCACTAGATGATGATACTGTAATGTCGATGCTTCAATTTTAACACCACTGTTAATATAATAAGAATACTATATAATCGCGCTGTTTAATGAAGTTAACTGTATTTACTTAAATTCTAAGTGAACATTCTATCTATTATTATTATTTTTTTAAATCATTAATAGTAGTAGCAGCAGTGGTAGAAGTAGTAGTATTAGTACAAGTATTAGTAGTAGTAGTAGTAGTAGTGGTAGCAGTAAAATTTGGGCTTCCACCAGACACTGCAGGTAGATGAATTAAAACATTTCTTTGCCACAGAGTACATAATAGTTAAAGATAATGCAAATGTGCAAATGATAATTAGAGCAGGGCATTAGAGCAATGTAACATAAAAGCAGGCAAGGATGGGGAAGCATTTGAAAGTTGGAAAGTTTATTAATATAGAGCTGGCAGGTGCAGATTGCATATGAGCATTCATGAAACAAACTGGAGTAAAGAAGACATGACAGGGAACAAACTAAAATGAAGAGCAAACTACCAAATACACACAAACTCCATGACAAGGAACATGAGCCAAGACAGGCGTATAAATGCACAAAACACTAATTAATCTACAAGCTCTAACAACCTTTCACTTCCTAACTGGGTTCCATCAAGTAGTGTTTTGGCTCAAGGTTCCTGAAGAAACCCTAAGTACCTTTGTGGGTTCCTAGAAGAATTTATAAAAAACTTAACAGGGGTTTTTAAGAACCCTAGACCCTATACAGGACAGGACCAGGAGACAGCATCGGACTTGAAACAGGAGACTGGACAAGCACAGAGACGGGGTGGACAGGAGACTGGACAGGCAAAGAGACAAGAGGTGGACAGGAGAATGGACAGGCACAGAGACATAAGACTGGACAGGAGATCTATTTACATCTATTTACAACTGATCAAAGCATACTCTGGGTGGATGTGTGTATTAGCACCTCCACAATTCAAATTAGCCTGTCTGTGCTTATTATTTAAATGGTAGGTAGATTTATAGCAAAACTACAGCCAGCTGTGCTCGCTAAGTGGAATTATGAAATAAGTTTGGGATAGGAACCATGCACAAAACTCCTCTTCCTCCATCACACATCTTATAAATTCTCCCCTACCCTCCCAGTTTCTTGTGACAGAAACTTTGCAACCCACCACCACCCAGTCTCCTCCTACTCTTCCACAGCCACTCTCTCTTTCTGAGCGACAGAGGGGGTCCGGCTTCCTCGACCACAGCAAAGCCACCAAGAACTCCTGCCCAAGTTTCTCATAGTTCCCCTCCTCTGTCTCAAGCTCAGTTTAGGGCGTGGTCCAGAATTTTACCAGTCCACAGTGCCATTATGGGAGCAGCACAGCAAGCAGTGGAAGCAGTGAGGAGTACCAAATGTTAAAACTGGCATGTTTTGTCTATTATTAAAGACAGTTAATGAAACAAAGTAAGTTACAATGAAGATGCTGCACAAAAAGCACAGGGCATGTACACAGTAATGGCTTAGGGAAGAGCACAGGGTACACACCGATGGCCTGAGGAGCAATCAGGTGGCAGAAGAAGGAGGCGAACATGATGAGCACCATTGGATAGGAGACCCAGACCAAGTACTGCAAAGGCACATTTCCACTCAGCTCCCCATACACCCACTTATAAGCTTAGAGAGAGGTCATGGTAGCAACGGAGGAGATAAGTGGTAACAGAAGAAGGGAAAAGAAAGCAAAGTGGAGAGAAGCAAGGGAGTTGGAGCAGCGTTAAAATGTTGTAAACAAATTTAAGCTCGGAAAAGTAGAAGAAAACAGAATGGATAGTTAACCAAATTAAGCAAATGAAGATAACTTAAACCACCTATATACACAATTCCCAACTATCAGTGGAGCAGGTCAGCAGTCACATGTTGCAGAAAGTTGTATCTGAGTTCAGAGTTTACTTGTTTACTTAACATGGGAGTGTTGGCCAACACACCTGTTACATTAAACCTGTTCTACAGCACTGCACTGCTGAAACTGACTCCAAAGCAAGAGCAGGGAACTCCAGAGATAAGAGACGCTGTTGTACCTTGGAGGCTTTTGGCACTGGCATAGTCCATACTCCAACTGACTAATGCCATGGAAATACCCAGGAACACTAGGAAGATCCAATCTTCTCCTAATTTATTTACTAGAAACTTCTGTACTCGAGCCACACAGTCTGCATGAAGAAAATGATTGAGTTAAAAGACAATAATAAGTTAAACAGAGCTATTTGCTAACATGATAATTAAGAACTACCATGATAATTATTTTGAATAAAATGCATTATATTTACAATTAATCATAGGCTATACTAAGGTCATTTATTTCTTATGTGAGCCTTGACAACATACAAACCTCAATTCCCAAAAAATTGGGAGGGGAATGCTAATATATACAAAAGGCTGCAATTAATAATATCTGTCTGAGTCGTATTAAATTGAAAACAGTACAAAAACACAATACTGGATGTTTTTCCCAATGAACTTTAGTGTCGCTTGTAAATAAACACTCATTACAAAATTGATGCCTGCAACACAATCCACAAAAGTTTGGACAGAAGCATGTTTGCCACTTAATACATCTGGGTAATGAAGTCACAAACTGATAGAGAAACTGTTTTGTTTTTCTTAAGTTATACAAGTCTTCAAAGGTGCAACAATAAAGGGACTTCATTTGCACTTTGTTTGTTTCTTTTTGCACTTTATACTGCGGCACATGTTTTTAACAGGAGACAGGTCAGGACTGCAGGCAGGCCAGTCTAGCACCCGCTCTCCTTGATTACGTAGCCATGATGTAAAACGTGCAGAATACTGCTTAAACAAGAAGCCATATGAGAACCAGAAACAGACACAGATGAGGCAACAACGAAATTAAACATTTAATTAATATTAAATAATTGGATAGCACATACCCTGTAAATTTCCATAGACCTACTACTTTAGGACATTCCCAGATCATGTGCATAAATGTACCAGATGTGGTGTTAAAAATACTGTAGTTTTAGTTGGAAATTTTTGGTTTCTTCTGTTATGAGCTGTTTTATAGTGGCTAAACCTCAAAGTTTGAGATTAGAATAAACAGTATCCTAATTTAAAAAAAGGTCAGTGGAAGAAAGCTCTTGCTCCCAAAGTTTAAAGTGATTTTTGTCAATGTTCTGTTAAGCTCGTCCAAGTCCAAGTAGACAGAGCATTTTTTTTTTTTAATTCCTCTTTTGAAAAGAGACCTAAATTGTAACTAAAACAAGAAAAGTATACTTATTAAGGATACTTAATATACTCAAACCTTTGCATTTGGAGTAGGAGCGTCGTGTCTTTATGGAAGATGTATGGGTCTCCTCAGGTTTTTGTCCATCACGAAAGCTTCCTTTCTCCAGCTCCAGGTGATGGCGGCTGCGGTGGCGGCTGTGGCTCCGGCCGTGGTGACCGTGGTGCCCATGGTGATGGTGTCCATGATGATGGTGATGGGCACCATGCTTCTTCAGCTGCCTCTCTGTCAGCAGACGGGTAGCCTCTCGCCGACGGGACCCTCCTGGGTGCTCTCTGTACTCTCCATACAGCTACACAAAGATAAGAATGGAATAGAGAAGCGCATGAGTAGGAAGACAGCATTAACATCCATCTGATTTTAGCAAGACTTATCAGCTCCTTGAATTTTAGTCTTATTCATGTTCCACCAATTAAAAAAATCTTCATAATTAAGTTATTCAGAGTGGTTTGACATCAAATGCTCCATTATAGAGAAATTTACAGAGTCAGAATTGTTTACAGTGGTGGTGATAGGAACCAGACACTTGAAATATTTAATGCCTCCACAACCTAACTCATGAAATGATTACAAATATGCTGCCTGATGCCTGTCGCATTGTTTAACGATAGTTTTGAGATAAGGTTTTGGCCTAAAAGGAATTTTCTCCTTTCATGGCGGAAAACTACATGGAGGGCGTCATAAGTCAAAACAGTACCCAGATTTACAGATATTCAGATGTAATATATAGTTATATATGTATTATAAAGTGAGGAACTGCAGTGTGGGTCCTTATGCAGGTCCTCAGGGTTTAATGTATTTAACTGCTTGTCATGGCTGTTAACAATTTATGAGAAAGGTTTTAATAGAAGAGGACATTGTGGTTGTCAGTTAACAATACATTTCACAATAACTTAACATGTTAAAAGTTTATATCTTAATACATATTTTTGCAAAACTAAAGGGAATGTCACATCCCATCTTGGGAATAATGCCATACCCCTTACCCCTTTTGTGTTGTGATGTCAGCATTTATCAGCACTCAAACAGCCTTTCAGATGTTTAAACTACATTTTCAATACATGCTTTCAACAACAATTTGGAAAAGAAAACTCTTAAATTACTACTTAGGCAAAAACTGTTCTACATGCAAAATTTGAAAAGTAACGGTGGAAATCAAACATTACTGGTAAAATTTAAAGAAAAGGTGTCCCTTGACTTTTGATGTGCACTGTACATCGATGAATACTGCACTGTTTTATTATTAATATTTTACAAACATTGTGAAGTTTTGTGTTTCAAAGCTATGGGTGGTAAAGGGGTAAGTGATATTACCAAAAATAGAATAAAACATGTTTGAAAATGTGTACAGAGCGGAAGAGTGCTCAGTCTGCATTTAGATTTATAAGCTTCTGGACCAGACTCAGACATGTGGGAAACAGATACCCTCTCACTTCACACTGACTTTTCTCACACCCTAACATGCCCAACAGCCCACAAACACATCACACACACTTATCTTAAACCCAAGCCAAATGTTTTTGACTTTTAGTTTTTAAAAACTTGAACGTCTGAAACTTTTTTTTTCAGAGTCAATGCTGATGGGAACAAAATGACAGAAAGCACTTTATTACTCTTGGTAAAAAGTATGACATTCTTATAGGTGTTCCACAGGGATCCATTCTTGATTCCCTTCTTCTCTCTCTATATATATTGCCACTTGGTAAAATAATACATATGGCATCAGTGAAGTTTTCCAGATGAAACTCACCTTTACATACACTAAAAGCATTCTACTTAGTGAATTCAGCTACTTTAAGTTGCATCCACCACTAACACAGGTGTTCAGTTGTGCACATACCAAGTCACCATGCCAAGTGCCAGCTAGAGGGGTACAAAAGGCTTCAACATTAGACTATGGAGCAGTGGAACTGTGTTCTCTGGAGTGACAGAGCACCTCCAAATACCTTTGGTATGAGCTGAACTGGCATTAGTCATCCCAAACTAATCATCCAACTAACAAACATTAGTACCTAACCAACACCAGCACTTGTAAAAAACAACTCCAGCATCTGACCTTACTAATGCTCTAAATCCACACATACTCACAGCAACGTTCTAAAATCTAGTGTAAGGTCCAGAGGAATAGGCTGGAACTGCAGCAAAGGAGGAACAACCAGCCTATGAATAGTTATGATCTATTTATTTATGTATGTATGTACGTATATATGAATGTAGGTATGTATGTATGTATTTACTTAGCAACCATTTTTACAACATGTGTTGTCACAAAGCAGCTTTCCAGAAAATCTGGGTCCAAGCTCCAAATGAGCAAGCGACAGTGGCAAGGAAAAACTCCGTAAAAGCAAGAGGAAGAAACCTTGAGAGGAACCAAAACCCAAAAGGGGAACCCTTCCTCCTCTGGTCAACACTAGATAGCAAAACAATAATACAACAAGAGTAATATGAATAAAGCATAAGATTTTCCAAAAAAATACATATTAAATATAGAAAAAAAGAAAGAAATCATCATTGGACAGAAGCATTTAGATTAACCAGTGAAAAGCAATAACCACTGTTAGAGGCCTTTCAGAGAAACAGGTCTATGAAAATCAGTGAAAACCAGTGACTACTGTTAGGAGCGAATCACAGTGAAAACCATTAGTGCCATAGAAGCCTATGATGATGATCTGTTAGTACGAATATGTGAAGAGCTCAGTGTATTGTGAGGTAGGTGAGGCAATGTCTATAATTAAATCGTTAATATCTTCAAAAAGAAACACTGGATGAGCAGGTGTCTACAAACTTTTGGACAATTTATGTCCTGATCGTGCTATGGCCTTAAATGCCCTGACAGGCTGCATACAGAGTACTGTTTACTGTATGAATAGAAAATTCCTTAAGATTAATGCAGACAAAACAGAAAATCTTGTTGGGACCAGTACTAGTAGAAAAAGAATAATGGGAAATCTAGCCACACAGGTAAAACTGGTAGAGAGGAATTTGGGTGTATTTTGGGTTCTGAATTACAGGCAGAAGACAAATTCAAGGAACATCCAGAATAAATGAGTGAATTAACACAACAAGCGCAGATGTTTTCAGACAGGTGTACTAATAACTCAATTAAACAATTGTATAAAAATCCTAAGAATGTCCAGTTGACCACAATCTTGGATGAAGAGTAAAAGATCTAAGTGACTTTGAAAGATGGCAGGAGCTTCAACAACAGACTCCTCAACTGGCCATTGTTTCAAGAGGAACAGTAACTAAACTGGCATATATACATTTAGAGCTATGGAAACGAGAATATCTAGAGAATAGCACAGGCCTAAATGCTTGTCCCCCTACACTGAGGGTGTCTGGTGGCTCTTCTCTGCCGTGAGGGGCATTTTGTTGGCATGATTTGGGTCTGCTTGTCCTTTTGCAGGAAGGGTCACTGCAAACCAGTACAAACTTATTATGACTAATTATCCACTATACGGACAAAAGTATTGGGACACACCTCTTAAACCTTGAATTCAGTTGTTTCCTTCAGTCCCACTGCCACAGGTGTATAAAATCAAGCACCTAGCCATGCAGTCTGCTTTTACAAACACTTGTGAAAGAATGGGTCCTTCTAAAGTGCTCACTAAATTCAAGCATGGTACTGTAACAGGATGTCACGTTGTAACAAGTCAGTTCACAAAATTTCTTCCTTCCTAGATATTCCACCATCAACTGTGGTATTTCTGAAAAGTGGAAGCGTTTAGAAACCACAGTAACTCGTAAAGTTACAGAGCGGGGTGCACCGAGAGCTTCATGACATGGGTTTCTATGGCCGAGCAGCTGCATGCAAGCCTTACATCACCAAGCACAATGCCAAGCATCAGATGGAGTGGTGTAAAGCACACTGCCACTGGACTCTGGAGCAGTGGAAACGTATTCTGTGGAGTGATGAATCATGCTTCTCTACCTGGCAGCCTAATGGACGAGTCTGGGTTTGGCGAATGCCAGGAGAAATGTTACCTGCCTGACTACATTATACCAACTGTAAAGTTTGGTGGAGGAGGCATAATGCTATGGGGTTGTTTTTCAGGGGTTGGCCTAGGACCCTTGGTTCCAGTGAAGGGAAATCTTAATGCTGCAGCATAACAAGACATTTTGGACAATTGTAGGCTTCCATGTTCTAGTGGCTTTTGGTGGCCCAACACTTGACTAAGACACTTTATGTTGGTTTTTCTTTTGTCACATCTGTAAGTTTTTAACTCCATGAACCTGACAAGCCCCGTTCACAAGCCCGGGATTTTAAGGGGTTACGTACAACTTTAATATTCCATAAATTTAAAAGGCCAACAAACTAAAATCTAAATTTATAAACACAGTTCATAAAAATATACATTTATGTGAACACTAGGACCACTGCTAACTGACATGAACAGATTTACAACACTGATAACTAAGCAGTAGCCTATTGCTAAAAAGTCAACCAATACTGCAGAAACATTTAAGGAAATGTAGTTAGCAAAGAAAGTAGCAGGGCGATTACAGCATCATGACATATATTATTAAACACAGTGATGTCCAAAAGTCTGAGACCACATTATAAATCTGAATTTTCTTCCGTTTAAACCTGGAAATAAACAATAGAACATTTTAGAATTTCGATAATAAAGACAAGATATTCAAGATTCTGGACTATTTCTAGGTCACTAGTCAAATGTTACCAAATTTGTCAACATTGACCATGTCATGACCTTAAAAAAGGTCAATTTTTTATCTTATTCCATCCATGGAAGCTTGTGTTCAGATAACTCTCAGGTGGATTTAATCTACTCTTCAGAGGCTTTAGCACAATGTTTTGGGGTCCATGTCAGCTTGAGTGCACACAGTCATTAAAGCAAAAAGGAGAGATACATGTAAACATTTCAAAAATTGTACTCAAATTGTTATGCTAATAAAATCATTTGAAAGAAAAACTTTGTACTAAATTAGAAAAGAATGCCAAATAGAAGAATTTTAATCCTTGGTTTCAGAATGTTGGATTCCACTGTATTTACGTATGGTTTATGTTTTGTCATATGTAATGTAAAATAAAGGCATAGATCTAATAAAGACATTTAAATAGAATAACAGGCAAAGACAAAATGCACATGCAAGAGAGTATTCACACATATACTCATCCTGCTTGGATCAAATTCTGGGGTTTCAGAAATTAAACTTACAGACAACCTTTTAGAGAAAGAAAAGTCAGTAATTGGCCACTCAGCACTGATAGTTTCACACAGTTGAAAAACAATGCCAAGCTAGTTTGTGTTTAATGTGAGACCAAATATTCTCTACAAGGTTTAAATTAGGCCAAAACCATCCATATTTTGGGCTCGGCCCTTTTTTGAGGCCCAGAGTCTATAAATACCTCAGTTTTGTATTGTATTCTTGCAGTGTAGGCAATGGCCTCACATGGCGGAGTCACTGCTCTTTCATTAGATGGTGATTATGTTCACATTATGTGGCTGATTCCATAAGCTGTACTATGCCAGGCAAGGCTAAATATGAACATCACCAAGGAGATACATACACTGTGAAAGCACCTCTAAGTTAGCTTGCATTACTGGGTATATCCTGGAAAAATATTGCTTTCTACATGTCAGTGTTTTCATAATACATAATATAATATATAAATAATAAAATGCAATGCATGCATAAATTACATATGTTACATTTCTAAGATATATATATATATATATATATATATATATATATATATATATATATATATATATATATATATAGAGAGAGAGAGAGAGAGAGAGAGATAGATAGATAGATAGATATTAGAAATGTTACATAAATGTTATATATATATATATATATATATAACAAGTATATATCTTTAGTCAGACCTATTAATATGCTAATATTTATCAACATTTGCAATTTTATATCTCATTGGATTAAGATGCTCAGTTTTCATCTCTGGAATTGTAACTGGGCCACTGATAGGTTTATCGTGTATCTCTGTTACTCATAACACATTTCTCCCTCTCCATTCCTTCAGTTGATCCTCTTACTTTCACCCGTTCCCACAGTACATTTAATCCCTATCTTTCTCCATATTTCACCCCCGCCTCTCTCCTCTTTCCCGTCTGCCCCTAAACCTCCATCCGGACACCCCCCCCCCTTCCCCCCTTGGAGCTACCCCTTTACTCTCTCCCTCTGTAACACAACCCACTGGCCTATTTTTAGACTGTGTGTGACCCAACGTTCACTTCCCCACCTATCACCCCGCCCCTGTCCGTCTTTCACCCTCTCTTTCTCTATGTAGTGATCTCTCTATCTCTTTTATAATTGCTTTTCTTGATCATTTATTAAGGACGTCATTCCTTCTTTTTATGTACTGCCTGAATATATTAAATGTCTTATTGCTTAGTTACTACTGTGAACTGTAATTACTTTAAATGACTTCTGTTACTTTGTAGGGCTGGTTTGAATAACTTTCATAATCACATGTTCATTTGTTGCATTTGTATTTGCTTCTTTATTTAGTATTCAGAAGCTTTATCTTTTTTCTAAGCAGAAAAAGGACTTTAGATAGAACAGTTATTGTTAATATACAGAAAATGTTATACACGAAAAATAATTACGACTTGTTTAGTTGTTTGGAATGAATTATAATTTCAACAAACTGCACCACCTTCCACCAAAGAAGCTAAAAAAAGATTCCTAAAAAATGATATGCAGGAGCTTTTTAAATAAAAACTCAAAACTAAATTTGCAATATGAGGTTGCTACACAAGAGAGGCAAGACAAATGCTTGGTAGCCTAGCTTTAAGCCACAGCTGATTTCAATTCATTTGCACTCTCACCGGTATACACTGTTATATCGTAGCCACCTACTTCTTATATTTTGAACTGCAGAAACCAAAATACTTAAAATTATGCTTATTTATGAAACATAAATACAGGGTGATTCAAAAAGATTCATCCGATTTCAAAGCGCCATATTTTTACAACTGTGAGGCGCCTAAGAACCAATCACATACCAATTGAAAGAGGGGTCATAGAGTTTCTGACTGTCACTGGAAGATGACTCCCTTCAGTCTGCGAGGAGATAGCGACCCCTGAGCAGAAAGCGTTTCGCGTTCTCCACTTCAATAAGAGTGAATCCATCATAACTGTGCAATGTAATTTTCATTGGCAGTGAACCTCCAAAAGCTCAGAGCGTTCATCATTGGTTCCACAACACTGGATGATCT